>NC_062546.1:78240595-78563776 GCF_016906955.1 Phacochoerus africanus
TTTTGTTTTTGTTGTTGTTGTTTGTTTTAAAGAAGAATCAGCTTGTAAGATTAACTATAGTCGACATCTGTGTCCTTTGAGAGAGCACATCTTCTGAACACTAATTTCATCTCCTGGAGGAATAAGACACAAACCATGCATCTAGTCCTCCCAGCCCAAAGCTTCCACCACCACAGTGGGATTAGGTCATCAAATCATCCCTAAAAACAGTCATTCTAAAATCATTACAGTTCAATAAAAGCAAAGGGAAAACAATCAGAAAATGTGATTCCTGAGACATAGTAACACTGGTTAATTCAGAAATGAGAAATGACACTGTAAGAGACATCTAGCATCATCACCCTATAAAAAAAAAAAAAGTCCGGAACATTATTTTGGTCCAGAATATTGGTACATAATGTTTGGTATGGATTTGAAGGTATGTGTCTGCATCAGCTCACCTTTCCCTTCCTGGGAGTCTGAGACCGCCTAGCACACAACTCAATTTAAGCAGCAACATACTCTAGGATTTTGCCTAACACTTCAATAAAGGGTTGAAAAGTCAGAATAAACATTAAAAGATATTGGTGGCAGTAGGTGAATTTCTTGGGCAGGAAGTACTTATGTAGAAATCAGTCATGCAGTGGTACTTTCTGGACTCCAATCTCTGCCTCTGTCTTCACATGGCCTTCTTTCCTGCGTCTCTCTGACTTTTCCTCATTTTTTAAGGACACTTGTCTGCAAATTTAGGATTAAATCCAGGATAATTTCATCTCAGGATTCTTTTTTACATCCTAATTACATCCTCAAAGACTATTTTTAAGTAAGGTCACATTCTAACCATAAATTTTGGGAGGACACTGTCCCACTACACACCCTTCATTTTTAAATAATTTACATTTGATTAATGATGCCCAAGGTTTATTTAGTTACAGGAACATTTATAGTTAATTGCTGAGTTTCTGATTGGGAAAGGAAACATGGTCATCAGCAGCCAACAGAAAATGTGGGCCAGAGAATCCTACCTAGTTACTCATGTTAAAGAGAAGAAAAGTCAAGACATGGAGACATGAACTATACCTTGTGGGTCTCTGTTTTTCTATAGCTTCTATATATTTTAATCTTCTACTTTGAGCTTTATTTTTTTTAATTTTAAAATAAATGTTTATCGTCTTCAATTTATCATTATTATGAACTTTTTAACAAAAACTAGTTGTATGTGCATGTGTAGGTGTGTAAGTATGTATAGGTCCTTTCCTAAGGAGGAAAGGTATTGACACTTAAAAGTTAGGTCATAATTAGGGGGATAAGTTAGGAATTAGGAAGTTAGGATTAACAGATACACATTACTGTATGTAAAATAGATAAGCAACAAAGACCTACTGTATAACACAGCGAATTATCTTCATTCAGTATCTTGTAATAACCAATAATGGAAAAGAATCTGTAAAAGAATATATGCTGATGTATATCCTTTGGGTAAGGAGATGCCATGGAAATGAAATGAGAAGAGAATGAACTTTAGTTTCCCTGGGTCTGGTGTGTTTGTTTACATTTCTACATTTGTTTTTGTGCCTTCCAAACATTATTTGTCCATGAGCCCTGGACAATAAGCCATTAGGCTCTTACTTTACTGAATTATACCTCCATGAATCTAGTGCTGGGGCAAGTTTTATGGTAAAGAATTAAAAGTAATCATGTCACTTAAAAATGTTTACAGTTATAGCTGAAGATCACTGAAGGATCCTCTCATGATTCCTACCCTTGTTGTTGACCTTTCTCAAAGGACTAAAGTTAGCTGAGACCAAGTTTCCACTGGACCTCTACTTTCCCCCACACAAAACTACCTATTTCTCAAAAAAAAAAAAAAAAACAGGACCAAGAATTTTACTCTTTCATGAATTACTTAGCAATTTACTCTAAGAAATGTACAAGGAATAGAGGGTAGAGAAAATTACAACCACAATACTTACTCTTTGTTCAAACTTCTACAGGTCCCACTTCCTCACAGATTTATGAGAAATTGAGTGTATGTATTACCAAAATGCAAAAACCAAATGGGATTCATCATCCAAATTGGATTCACCACACTCCATGGACCAACTTGAGTAGATGAAGTGTGAGGCATCATCCTATTCCCCTTTGCTCTTTAACATAAGAGCCATTTTGACTATAGGAGCCAAAGCTCTGTCTGCCTGGTCCATCATATTTGTATAGTCAGAAAGGGTAAATGAAAATGAGGTATATATTTTATGGTTTATGTATTTGTCAAAAGGAAAGACTGTCATTTTAGAATCCAGGCTTTGAAGGTAGACAAACCAGAGTTTCAAATCTTCAGCAGGTTTCTAAAGATATTGGAACTTGGGCTTACTCAGCTATAAAGTAGAAAGGATAATTTCACCAGCAAGTACCGGATCCTTGCTGGGGACAATTGGCATGCTAGAAAGAGGAACTTCTTAAAGTTCAAAATGAGAAAGAAAAAAAAAAGCCTGATTAAAGACTGGACCAAAGACCTTAACAGACACCTCAACCAAAGAAGACATACAGATAGCATATAAGCATATGAAAAGATGCTCAATGTTATCAGGAAAAAAGCAAAAGAAAACAATGAGGTATAACTACATACCTGTTAGAACCTGGAACACTGACAACACTAAATGCTGGTGAGAATGTGGAGTGACAGGAACTCTTATTCATTTGTTGATGGAAATGAAAAATGGTACAGCCACTTTTGGAAAACAGTTTGACAGTTTCTTACAAAACTAACCATATTCTTAACATATGATCCAGTAATAACCAAAGAGCTGGTCTTAACCCAGAGGAGCCGAAAATGCATGTCTACACAAAGACCTGAAAACAGATGTTTATAACTACTTATTCATAATTGTCCAAACTTGGAAGCAGCCAAGATGTCCTTCAGTAGGTGAGTGGATAAATAAGACTGTGTGGTAAAGCTCAACAAAGGAATACTCTACAGTGCTAAAAACAAATGAGCTATCAAACTGTGAAAAGACGTGGAAGAAAGTTAAGTGCATGTTACTAAGTGAAGGAAGCCAATCTGAATAGACTACATATTGTACAACTCCAACAATATGGCATTCTGGAAAAGACCAAAGTATTTAGACAGAGGAAAATCAGCAGTTGCCAGGGGTGGGGGCTAGATAGAGGGATGACTCAGCAGGGCACAAAGAGTTTATGATAATACTCTGTATAACAATATAATGGTATATACATGTCATTATATATTTGTCCAAACCCATAGAGTGTACAACGCCTCAAGTGAACCCTAATGTGCACTACTGACTTTGGGTGATTATCATGTGTCAATGTAGGTTCATCAGTTGCAGCAAATGTCATACTCTGGGGGGAATGTCAATAATGAGAGGAGTCTATGCATGTGTGGAACAGGGGATATAAGAGAAGTCTCTTTACCTCCTACCTTAGTTTGCTGTGAATATAAAACTACTCCTTTAAAAAAGTCTTTTTTTTTTTTCTTTTTAGGGCCACACCTGTGACATATAGAAGTTCCCAGGCTAGGGGTCCAGTCAGAGCTGTAGCTGCTGGCCTACACCATAGCCACAGCAATGCTGGATCCCAGCTGCATCTGCAACCTACACTGCAGCTTGTGGCAACAAAGGATCCTTAACCCACTGAGCGAGGCCAGAGATGGAACCTGCATCTTCATGGAGACTATGTTGTGTCCTTAACCTGAACCACAGTGGCAACTCCCAAAAAGTCTTTTTTTTTTTTTTCTTAAAGAAAGAGCAATTCAAGGGAGTTTAAAGAAGAGGCTGTTAGGGTGACAGAGTGAAGGGCATCCACCAGGAGTGGTGAAGCACACAGGGACTAGCAGTGGGAAAAGCCATTACCAACCTCAGATCTGTGGAGGCAGGGACAGTGGCAGCTCTCAGCAGAACATGGAAGAAAGAGTAAATAGGAGAGACTGCCCAATAAAGGGCTGTGTAGTGAGGGGGCTGTGCTGCCACTGCCTGAGAGGGGGTGGAATATATACCCTGAAGGCTCTTTCCTTTTATCTTCCTGGTCACCTGGCAGTGTGCTCAATTAGCAGCAGAAAAGCAGAGGACAAAGGAGGACAGGGAACAGATGTCAAAGAGGTCAGGTTTCTGGACATAAATTTGGATCAGAAAGGATGAAGAACGGATATGGATATGAAAGGGCAAATGGAGAACATTCAGTCTCCCCCCCACCAACATTAGAAGCCTGATGTTTGCCTAGCACTCCTTCTTTTGAGTGACTACTACTCAGATTTTCATTAATCTGATGAGGCTGGGATAGCAACCCCTTGCAGCCCATGACCAAGACCAATCAGGGACTTTAATTCTGCTGAACTCTAGTATATTGGTCAGACTCAACCTTGAGGTTCAGAGTTTTTGGAAAAGCGAGTCTGCTTTTCACTAAGATTATGGATCTTATGAATATAGACTTATGCCAACCAACAGTTATCTTTCTGTAGAAAGACCTGGCCTGATGACAAAGACAATTCAGAGAGAGCACAGAAGAGTGTGGAGATGGGAGAAAGAGACAGATCCATGGTAATATTTTCTGGAAGCCCTGATTCTAATTTTATCTCAAAATAGTTTGATTTTTTTTATCATTCCAGTTATGCGACTCTTTAATTTCCTGTGTTGGAATCGTTGGAAGGACAAAACGAGGACCTATGAAGCACAGAGGTTAGCATTGTCGGAGGGTCTCTTTGGTGCCAGAATCAAGGCCCAAATGAGGGCTTTAGTGCTACCAGATTCCAAGAGCTAGGGATGCCCAGCAGGACCTGGAACCATAGAAATGGAGCTGCCCAGAAACTGCTGGGTCTGCCCGGCTGGAACTAGAACCCTGGCAGAGACTGCACACCAAGGGCTGAGACTGGTGGTGGTGGGGGGAGACGTGTGTGCTGCCGAGCTACTACCTTAGGCACAGAGTGACAGGTAATTTCCTGACTTTTCTTTTCCCTCTGCCCTTGATGCGAGAAGGGCAGGGGGTGGCTTTGACAGCAAACAAACACATGACCAACACAAATGGTCAGGGTACATCAGTTCTCTTTCCTCTTTCCTTTCAGAAGGCATTGCAAGCTTTGGTAAAGGATGCACAACTTGTTTTTTTCTCCAAGTCTGGAGAAGAGTGATCAAATTATTTTCAGGTTAGAGAAGTTAATGAGTTACTTAAAATGAGGCTGTTGAGTCTTATATTTAACTTTCTTTAAAATATGAACATGTGGAGTTTCTGTCGTGGCTCAGTGGTTAATGAACCTGACTAGTGTTCATGAGGATGTGGGGTCGATTCCTGGCCTTGCTCAGTGGGTTAAGAATCCAGAGTTGCCATGAGCTGTGGTGCAGATCATAGATGTGGCTTGGATCTGGCGTTGCTGTTGCTGTGGTGTAGGCCAGCAGCTGCAGCTCCAATTCGACCCCTAGCTGTAACATATGGGCATGGAATAACATGGCAGGAAAATGAGAAGGTAAGTGATAACCCAGTCGCATTAGGCAACTTGATTTTCTTCATCACTGTGTACTTTCCCATCATTGCTAATGATAATCCTTCTGCCAGGCTCACCATCCTTTTCCCTATCTCTCTGGAAGGAAAACTTATCTTCAAGTCAAGTACCATCTTTGAAGGAACTTACATGGTTTCCCCAAACTCCATTTTATCTTTCCCTTTGTAAACCCTTATATCACTCTCATGGCATTTAACAAAATGAACCTTGCATTTTAGATTCTGAAATTTCTGTCTTATCCTTTGGTAATGGGCTATGAGTTCTCCAAGGGCAAAGAGTATTTTCCATTAGTTTGTATCCTTCAGAGATGTTTTGAATCAGTCCTTGGACCTATTAGGTGCTTGAAAAGTGTACATTGTAGTAGATGGACATCTGCTACCAATGGATACTGATCCATCCAGATAAAACTGGAACAACGTCAGAAACATAGATTCCATTCTTTTCTTTATTATGTTAGTGTGACCAGCAGAATAACACTGCTAAACTTTCTCATCTGCACAATGAGATCAGATTAGATGAATTCAAAGATCTCTTTACCCTTCTGTAATTCCTTAATTACAATCAGAAAGTAGATGATTAAACTTGTATTTTGAAGCAGCAAATTTATAATTCTGTTACAGAATTTTTCCCTGGTGATTGCCCATTTCACACCAAAAAATCGCCTCATTTTATAAACACTTCATAAAGCATAGCAAGAAATAGAGGAATAAAAGATTAATTGCACCCACAAAGAACCAAGTTTATAAGTGCTGGCATGTCGATTATGATGGTAAAATATATATCTATATGATATATGTGATATAATGGATACTACCAGCATAGTTTTGGCATATTTATTAAAATTTACTTTTTTTGAAATGGATAAAAACCGAAATGTCTGCTGTAAGCAGTCACATGAAAGTGGATAAATACAAAAGCAAGCATAAGAGTATTCAGCAGAGAATTTTGAGCCTGAACAATCAAGTTTCAGGCAAATCTTATGTGGTTCATAATTTTAGCCCTTTATTATGCAAAGCTTCCAATTCAATTTTACAATGCAAAGAAATGTTTGGCATAATTATCAAGTTATATTTACTGTTCTGTGGATCTACTGAAAGATGCACTATCTTGAAAGAGTCTGTTCAAATTACCTCTGAACACACTTTTAGATCCTCAGTGGTAAGCAGAAGTTGGCAGAGTAAAATGTACTAGTCTTAACTAGCATCAGCATGTGAGACTTAAAAAAAAAAAAAAAAAACCTGGTAAATGATGATGATTCAGTTGCAGAGCCAGACAAATGATTTCCAAATCAACAAACTCAGAGAAAAAGTTGCTGATCCTAGTTGAATTGCCACATATTGCCACTTCCTGTTGCATGTGTCCTTGCTGGAAAAAAAATCTCTTATAGATTTTTTTCACCCATCAGAATAAAGTGTTTGTCATTTCAAATCTTACCTGCTAAAAAATCAGGATGTCTGAGGACCCATTGCATAACCCAGAGTTGAGAGTTTGGGAAGTTCAAGAAACTGAGCCAAAACTAAATTCTGTGCTCTAGTCCCCCTCCAGATTCTCCCTCTTTTTTTCCCTCTCCCTTGGAGCACTTCTCTATAGCTGCTAAACTCAGTTCCCCTTCTCCCCCTCCTCTCTCTGATCAGTATCCTGTTCATGCTTTTGTTTGCATTTCTTTACCAATCTGGTTTTAGTTACTGTCATCAATGACCTCTCTGCCATGGATGCCAATGTTCCAGTCTCAGTCTTTATCTAACTTGATATAGCAACATGAAACACCATTGATTATTCGCTCATCCTTGAAGCATTTCCTTCACTTACACTCCCAGTTTTCCTTCTCTCATTGGCACCTCTTTTTCAGGGTCCTCTGTTGGGTCCTCTTCTCTCCTACAGATTTAAAGTATTTCATGGCTCACTCCTTGAACTTCTTATCTGTCTGTCTATACCCAGTGCCTTCATGAATTCATCTAGTCTTGTGATAAGTCCCTAAAGTATAACGTTAGTCTAGATTCCTCCCCTGGGATATAGAATCAGTGATCCAGCTGACCACTTGCTGGATTACACTTGGATGTTCAATAATCATCTCAAACTCAACTTGTCTAGAAACAGGCTTCTAGTCACTTCATTTTCTCCAAACTTGCTTCTGCACAGCCTTCCCCAACTCAGTTCACAGTGACAACATTCTTCTGGTCAGAACTGGGAGTTGCTTTGGCATGAAATTTAAGACATTTGGAATATTATGCAAGTGTCAACATAAAGTATCTGAAAATAAATGCCTCCTTTTATATGCTCAACACCACCCTCACCTCACCCTAGTCCCACCCTGCTTTCACCTGATCAAGCCAAAAGCCTTTGCATCACACTTTATGCCTCTGTTTCTCTGACATCCATGTCCCATCTGTGATGTTATCGTCTACGTCCACCCTCAGAAAGAGAGTCATGCCTTTAGTCTGCTCTTTGGGGGAAAGGCTTGAGGAGCAGGCAGCGATGGTCTCTGAGAATAAATTGTCACTGTTTCTGGAAGGAACAGCTGGCCCCAGGGGTGTGCAATGGGAAAGTGGTGTTTGGGTTTCTGTGGCTTTGGACCTTGGCCCATGTAGGATTGGAGCTCCGGATTTCTGCACTAGAAGCCCACGTGCTGCCTCTAGGCCCTTTGGGGTCCTGAAAGGCTATAAAGTTGTTGCCAGCACACTTGCAGTTCACTTACCTGTTCTTCAGTCTCTCCCCAGCACAGCCTTTGGGCCACAGCCTCTTTTCTCCCTGTACTTGACAGCCTATGAGGCAAGTGGGGGTGAGGCAAGGTGTCTATAAGTATTGGGATTTGCACAATGGGTGAGTGTGAGCCAGACTCTTTATCTGAAATGAGGGGCTCCAGCACCAGAGCAACCCAGGTCCATCCAGGACTCTCCATGCTGTTCCTGAGATCCCTAGAGATGGAGCCTCCTCTGGGAAGAATGGCTGTGGCTGTAGATCCTCAGAACTGATTCCACTATTACCTGATCCACTCCTGATGTTCAGTCCATCCCCTCCCATCCTATCCCTACCCCTGCCTCAAGACCTGTGCTTATTCCCCCACATGCCCAAAGTCACAACACTCTGTAGGTTCCATCCATGTCATTTGCCTTCTTGGGAAGCCCCACACTCTACCCAGCCAGACCAGGCCCTGGCCATGGCTCATGAGTGAGCCACCCCCCCACAACCAAAAAAAGTATTTCTGACACACTTTCTTCCAGGCATTTGTAAGATTTGCTTCTCCTTCCCCTTAAAGTTAGCCCCGGCTGTGTAACCAATTAAAGGCAATGGATTACAGCTGGAGAAGATGTGTGGCATTTCTGGCCACATATTTGTGAGTTGATTTGTTCTAGAAGCTTCTTTCCCTACTGCCACAAGTGCGGGTGCTCCAGATGTTAGAATTTCTGTTAGTGGGAATCCTAAAACAAGGATAATTCAGAGAAAAGCCCCCACAGACATGCAATTCCCATATAGTGTGAGTTAGAAATAGACCTTGGTGCCTTAAATCCACTGAGATTTGAGGATTTGTTAGCATAGCATCAACTGTCCAGATTAATATAACCAGGTTACCTCTCTCTCAAAGGCAAGATAGTTAAATAAAAAATTGTATAAAAGAGAATCAATAATAAAAAAATGATGTATAAACTTCTTGTGACATATACAAACTCTGGGAAACATGCTTTCAAATGCTTCAAGGGAAACACACACATGCACCACTCATGATGTGTTTGCCACCAGCTACCACCTGTCCTCTAGGCAGATTGGCCTGGCAGGCACAGTTCCCCGGAGTAACCCACTCATGCAACCTACTCCTGATAGGCCTTGGAAGCTTTACTCTAGACATAACAAATAGTCTGGTGGTTTTGAACAGACAATTCTAATGATGTCTGTAGTTATACAGCTACCTGTATGAGCCTTACCATGCATGTTACTTCCTGGCACGTGATCAGCACCTATCTACCAACTGTGCACTGACCTTTGGATATAAGCCAGAATGAAGGATAGTGCATATAAAACTGGGGTATTCAAGTGTTTGGTCTAATTATTGAAGAAATCATAATTAGTCAAAAATTTCAGAGTAAATTTTTTATATATTTAAATATTATGTTTCTCCTAAGAGAGGAAATAAAAATTATAGGATTATTTTTATAAAGGCAGGGAACTAAAAGAAGCTAGAGGCCTTATTTCAGGAGCATTTGCCCCCTAAGCTAGCAGTGACATATTTAGGTACAAGTAAATCTCACTATATTACAACTTGATCGCTACTGCCTGTGTTCATCATGTTAGACACTGAGGGCAGAACAACATCACCTGCCCTCCAGGTTTCAGCCTGTGTCTGATACAGTCAGAACCTAGGGCCCAGAGATCCTCTTGTGGCTCAGTAGTAATGAACCCAACTAGTATCCATGAGGACACAGGTTCAATCCCTGGCCTTGCTCAGTGGGTTAAGGATCCAGAATTGCCATGGGCTGTGGTGTAGCTCACAGACTCAGCTTAGGTCTGGCATTGCTGTTGCTGTGGCATGGGCTAGTAGTTGCATTTCCAAATTGACCCCTAGCCTAGGAGTTTCCATATGCCAATGGTGAGGTCCTAAAAATACAAAAAAAGAAGAAAAAACCCAAAAAACTAAAACACAAAAAACAAAAACTCAGGGGCCATCTATCTTTGCACCCCGATAACCCTCTCTCATTCAAAAGGAATGACCTTCCAGACATATCATCAGTACTATCTCCTCTGTGGAGCTATCCTGATCTCTTCTAGCAAAATTAGTTGCTCAGTTTTCTTTATCCTGCTAATGATATTAGATACATAATTACAGCACTCATCAGGCTGTCTAATTCTTTATTTACATGTCTGTCTCCATGAATAATCTGTGGGCTTTTCAAGGACAAGAACTCCATCTTAGTCATTTATATCTTCTTCAGGAATCATAATTTTGTTGGTGCACACCAATAACATGGGAAAGAGTTGGAGGCTGAATATAAGTAGAAAGAAAGAGAAATGAATAAAGAGAAAATAGGGAAAGAATAAAGGAACAAAGGAAAGAGACAAGGAAGGAAGGAAGGGAAGGAGTTTGCCCCTGTGTGCTTTTACACATTTCTCCATGGATTGGCATAGGCTTAGGCACCAGAGCAACAGGAAGACAACTGAGTGGGTATCTCTGAGTCAGAGCTAGCACATTTCCTCATATCCAACAAGGCAGCCACATAGCAGACTGATTCTCAGATATCCTACTTCTTCCCACCAGTTGCCCTAGTTTAACAAGGGAGACTATTGCCTCTTCTTTCACTGACTTCACAGAGTCATAAAAGCTAAGGATTCATGAATTTTATAGTTACATGGAACAGCTTAGTTTGATAGGTTATTGTAGTTTTATATATAAAGAAACTCAGCTATCATTGAAATCTTTGTGGACTTAAAGCATTGAAACCTTTAGTTTAAAATGAATCTTTTAAAGGCAAATCTTTTAAGGGAAAAAGTTGAAGTTTATGGGTTATGAAAGATTCAAAATTGTGCCTATACCTTAGTGGGACTTTATATACATTTTGTAAGGGACTTTATATACATCTTGTAAGGTTATTTAAATAGTAGACATACAGTAATAATAGTAATAAAATTGTTTTCCATACTTAAAATATCTGTGAAAAGAACACTGAGTTAATCTTAAACATGGATCTCAAGCCTCTCAGAACTATCTGCCTTTGTTCCAATGCCTTTAGATTGATCTGTCTTCTTCAGAATGCTTCACAGTATTTTAAGTTCATGTATCACAAGGACATTCTTTTCTTATATTCTCTTATTGTCAGAACATACCTTTGATTCTTCCTGACAACTGGTCCTTTGCAAAGTTTCCAGCCTTTTCAATTTTATCTTTTATCATTCAAGTATCCAGAGCAGGAGACTTATGGCAGTATATAGTCTTTATTTTTGTCCTTTAGTTTTTTCTGAAGACAAATAAGAACATATATTTAAAAGGATGATGGGTGACCACTGCTTTTGGTCTTTCCTAATGCTAATGAAGCCAAAGGGCCTTTGCTGAATTCCTATATCAGTTTGGTTAGTCAGTCCTATATTTGGTATAAGTTGAAAGCCACACTCACATTGTGCATATAGTGCTATGTGCACATGAAAACTGGAAAATAAACTGTGGTGATAGGGATCAATACAAACCTATTCCTGTAGCAAAACACAAAAACTCAAGGCATATGTATTATGAATACAATCAGAGGTATTATCTTCATTTTCAAAGGCTAGCATATAATTATTAAGAATAGACATGTAAAGAACATGAACAACTTGATGATGGAATTGGTTCACATTTATTATTAGAAATCCTTTTGAAATCTAGAGAACAACTGAGTAGATAAAAACATGTCAGACAGTAGATGACAAAGAGTATGAGAAAATTACAACTTTCTCCTCACTAAATTTAACAATGTTTTATACCAAATTCTTCACTTGACTGGCTGAGTACTTTGGTTCTACAAGGATATGAATTTGGGGAGATATTATATCTGCTGTTATTTCAATTTGTGATGCAGCTGACCTGGGATTTTCATACTTTACTTGTCCATGTGACTCCAGAAATACTCTATCAAAACACAGGCACACCTTCTTTCTTTCAACAAATACCAGTTGAATATGAAATTAGAGTTCTCCTCGTAGTGGGGGATACAATCCAGAATAAGCCAAAGGTTGTGAAGTTTACATTTTAGTTTAAAAAATAAAAGCTTTTGTGTGTAAAAATTACCACCATGATGATCAAAGACATGAGACAATGTCATTGTGAAATCTTGTTCAAAATCATCAGCTTCTTCAGTATTGTCATATGCCTCAGATGGAACATTTTTAAAAGCTAACAAAAAGGAAGATGGCAGAATAAGAAACACCAGGAACCTGCCTCCCTACCTAGACAGCAATTGTCCTGGCAGAATCTGCCTGATGTAACTATTTTGGAGCTCTGGAGTCCATTGAAGACAACTTCCAGGGGAATGCTTGGATGGTAAATTGCAGTTAATTTTAGTTGTCAGCACTTAGGACAGTAGCACCTACCCATCGCCACCACAGACATATGGAAGGCAACAGTAATGTCTTCCAAATATCAAGGATCCTTGCTGTGATCACACACTGATTGCTGCTTTCAATGACGGAAGTGTATATAGAGAGGTGAGCAGATATTGTTTCTGCACCTACTCCATTATTGCAAGGCCCTTCTCCCTATTTAAGTTACTTCCAGGACATTTAAAGGGCCAAGGCCCTGTTATTTCCCCCTTCATTTTTCTTTTTTTCCCCCTTTTGGAAACCAGGCATTAAACGAAGTACCTCAAAAACAACTTCATATACTGGGAAAATTAGAAACTGTGCACACATGCCCAAGAAAAAGGCTTAGAAAGGACCTTAAGTTTATACATGATCCTCAGCACACAGTCAGCCCAAACAATTAAAAAACAAAAGTAGTAAACAAAACAAACCAAATACATAAAACAGCACACCCTGGAAGGAGGATAATCTGATTTCACAATTACTATATTGTTAGATTCAAATGATCAGTTTTCAACAACAACAACAACAATCACAAGACATACAAATAAACAGGAAGATATGGCCCTTTCAACAACAAAAAAACAAAGAGAAACTGTCATTGGTGACAAATGTACTAAGACAAAGACTTTGAAGTAACTGTCTTTAAAATATTCTTAAGAACTGAAGGAAAATGTGGAGAAAGTGAAAACAAAAGAAACAATCAAAAAATGATGTATGAGCAAAATGGAAACATCAAAAAAAAGAGAGATAGAAAATCTAAAAATAAACCAAAAAGAAATTCTGAAATTGAAAAGCACATTGACTGAAATGAAAAATATGCTAGAGGGATTCAAAGGCAGATCTGAGCAAGCAGAAGAATGAATCAATGAATTTGAAGTTAGGACAATGAAAATTATTGAGTCTGAGGAACATAAAGAAAAAAAGATTGAAAAAAAGTGAACAGAGCCTAATAAATGCATTGTGGGAGTTCCAGAGGAGAAGACAGAAAAAGGAAAACATAATATTTGAAGAAATAATGTCTAAAAAGTTCTCAAATTTGATGAAAAACATGAATTTATATTGATGAAAGAAGATCAATTAACTCCAAATAATATGAACTCAAAGAGATGCATACAGCAACACACTATAATCAAACTTTTGAAAGATCAAAACAAAGAGCAAACCTTGAAAGCAGGAAGGGAGAAGCAAATCATCACATGTATGGAATTCTCAATAAGATTATTAGCAGATTACTCATCAGAAACTTTGGAGACCAGAAGCAGTGAGCCAAAATAAAAGGAACAACAAATTCATCAACCAAGAGTTTTATATCCAGTAAAACTGTTCTTCAAAAGTTAGGAAAAGCTGAAACTCATAGATGAACAAAAGTTGAAGGAATTCATTACCACTTGACCTGTCTTGCAAAAAAATGTTCAAGGAAGTACTTCATGGTGAAATGAAAGAATATTAGACAGAAACTCAAAGTTGTATGGAGAAATAAAGGTCTCAACACTAGTAAATACATGGGTGACTTAAAAAACTTTATCATATAATAATTTACATAATGTATAATATAAAACACTTTATATTTAATTTTTATTTTATATCAGAGTATAGTTGATTTACAATACTGTGTTCATTTAGGTTGTACAACAAAATGATTCACTTCTACATATACATATATCCATTCTTTTTCAGATTCTTTCCTCATATTGGTTATTAAACAATATTGAGTTTAGTTCCTGTGCTATATAATATTGTTCATTATCTATGTTATATATGGTAGTGTGTATATGTTAATCCCAGACTCCTAATTTAAAAACTTGTAAATCCCAAACTCCTTTCTATTAATATTATAAAAAATCACTTTTTATTCTTGTAACATTGATTTGTAACTAGAGTTTTTGTTTTCTACATGATTTAAGAGACACGCTTAAAAGAAACAATTCTTAATCTGAAAGCTAGTATTATTGTAACTTTGGTTTGTAACTCTGATTTTATTTTGTACTAATATAAGAGAATAATGGATTTAAAGGAATTATTAGTTTATGTTTATGAACACACAATAAATAAAGATATAATTTGGGGCATATCAGCGACTGAAAGAAGTAGGGACAGACCTGTAAAGGAACAGAGTTTTTGAATGTTACTAAAATTCAACTAGCATAAATTAAAATTATGATGTTATAACTTTAGGATGTTAAATGTAATCCCCATGGATTAAATGTAAACCCCAAGGAAAATAGCTATAGTATACACACAAATGGAGATGAAAAAGAAATTTAAAAATATCACTATAAAAATCAACTAAACATGAAAGAAGACAGTACTTCAGGAAATAAGGATTAAAAAGCTAGGAGGCATATAGGAAACAATAGCAAAATGACAAAACTAAGTCCTTCCTTACTAGTAAATACTTTAAATATAAATGAATTCAATCTTCCAATCAAAAGATAGAGATACAGAGTTCCTATTGTGGCTCAGCTGGTTAAGAACCTGACATAGCGTCTGCAAGGATGTGTTTTTGATCCCTAGCCTCACTCAGTGGGTTAAGGATCTGGCATTGCTACAAGCTGCAGTGTAGGTCACAGATGCAGCTCGGATCCAGTGTTGCCATAGGCTCTGATTCAACCCCTAGCCTGGGAACTTCCATATGCCACAGGTGTGGTCTTAAAAAGAAAAAAAAAAAACAAATGAAAGACATAAATATAAGACATAAAACAATAAAACTCTTAAAAGAAAATGTAGAACAAAAGATTTACATTTGATTTGGCAATGATTTCTTAGAAGTGACACCAAAGGCAGATAAAAAAAATAGACAAATTTGGACTATATAAAAATTTAAAAATTTTGTACATCAAAATACAGTGTTAACAGAGTGAAAATACAACCATTAGAATGGGAGAAAAATATTTGGAGATCATATATCTCATAGGGAGCTAATATCCAATAAACAGAGAATTCCTAAAACTCAACAACAAATGAACAACCCAATTCAAAAGTGGGCAAAAATATTTCTCCAAAGAAGATGTACAAATGGCCAATAAGTACATGAAACACATGAAAACATGTTCAGCATCACTAATCAGTAAGGAAATACAAATCACACCTACAATAAAGTACTACCTCATACAGTTTAGGATGACTACTACCAAAAAAAAAAAAAAAAAAAAAACAGAAAAAAAAACCAGACAACAGCAAGCATTGGGAAAGATGTGGGGAAATGTGAAATGATACAGCCATCATGGGAAAAATATGGCAGTTCTTCAAAGAGTTAAAAATAGAATTACTGTATGATCCAGCTGGATATATACCTTCCAAATTGAAAGCAAGAGATATCTCCAGGAGATATTTGTACGTTAGTATTATTCACAATAGCTAAAATAGAGCAACCTAAGCGTTCATTGATAGATGAATGGATAAGCAAAACGTGTGTGTATGTAAAAAGGAAGAATTTCTTCAATATGCTATGCAATAGATGAACATTAAGGACATTATGTTATGTAAAATAATCCATTCACAAAACAAAAAATACTGTATGACTCCACTTAGAGTAATAAAAGTCATGGAGACAAGGAGTAGAATGGTAGTTTCCAGGGACTAGAGTTCAAGGGGGATATGGAATTATTATTTAATGGATACAGAGTTTCCGTTTTCTGAGCTGAAAAAGTATGGAGATGGATGGTGGTGATGGTTGCACAACATTATGAATGTGTTTAATACTACTGAACTGTGTTACCTTAAGAATGGTAAAGATGGTAAATTCTATGTTATATGTATTTACCATAATAAAAATTCCTTTAAAAATGGACACGATGTTTATAGAATTATAAAAAGACACATGTTTCTAGCATCTTCAGATAGTCAAGTAAGTAAATATTTTACATATATATCTGCTTGCTCTATTATTTTAAAAACATATTTATTATTTCACATTTATAGACTTGATGAAAATGTCTTCCCAAATGCCTTAATAATTTACTCTTTGATCAGAGGAATTTGGATGTAGCGAATGTGAGTTGATTTTATCTTTGTGACTAAGAATCATCACTGGAAATTATCAGTTTTGTGGGTGTGCTTTTAAAATGTGATGTTTATTGTGTTCTTAAGGTATAATGCCTGCCCCTGAACTTGATGACTCTGACCGCTTTACATTTGTTGATTTTACTACGGGTGATAATTATCTACTTCTTCACTCCCATTTTGTATTTTAGTGCATCAAATTCAAAATGTTTCTGTTGCTAACTGAAACATCATATGGATCCAAAGTTACCAAGATCAGTAAAAAAAAGTACATATAATGACATGTTTTTTCCAAGGCATGGATAGGTAAACTTACTCTATAGCAGTAGTTCTCAATCTTGAACATACCTCAGAATCACCTGGAGAGCTTGTTGAAATACAGGCTGCTGAGCCCTGACCCAAATTTTGTAAGCCATAGGTCCAGAGTAGGATCTGAGAATTTGCATTTCTAAAAATTTTTCAGCTGATACTGTTGCTCTGGGAACCAGATATTGAGGGCTACTGCTTCAGAACAAATGGGATGGGGACAGTTTGAAATATAAGAATTTGAGGTTTTAGAAAACTTTGGGAATGTTTTAAAGTAGTCGCTTTGTAACATGCAAGAGAAAAATAAAATAAAATTCACACATTTATATAAAATGGTAGATTATAGTTACATGTTTGTTTACTAAGATATTTTAGGAATATACATTAAATACTTGCATTATTATGAACCAGTACTACATCAGACAGCCTTGATCTCCAAAAAGCATCTCATTTTGTCTCTGTTATAGGCTGGCCTGGATGGACCATTGGTTTGACCCCGTGTGGCATTCCTAATGTCTCTATATTCTAATCCATTAGTTGCCACTAAAGTGCTTTGCCAACAGATTTTGTTCGCAGATAGTGCACAGCATTGAAAAGAAAATCACTTTGTAAATCCAGTGATTTCATGGGCCACTAGGCTCTCTGCATTCTCTATTACCCAGTTTATCTTTTGTTCATTTAATGCATCGCCAACAAGATTGAATTAGTTTGTTGGACAATTAGCTAAGATATTAAACTAAAAATGTACATATAAATATGTCAAGTAATGATTTTAAGAATATTTATGTAAGAAGTAGCTGGGAAAGACACCCTATGAAGGCGTTTCCTCCTGTTTTCGCTAATAGAGAAAGCCTTAACTTTTTATAAATAATATACCTTTTCTAAAGTGTGCACAGTGAAATAAATTTCTATAATTAATGTTTAAAAGTCATTTCGAAGGAAATTAGGTTTCATAAACATCCTGGAAAATGTCAGGAAATTAAATACCAATTTAATGTTTGTTGGAACAAACATCCCAGGTCAAATCCACTACCTCAATGTCAGCTCAGGCCTAGTTTCTAGCCTCTTTAAGTCACAGCCTTCCTGAGCTGTGGCTCTGGAAAGCCCCCTGTAGTTTTACCACTGCCTTGACTTTCAACACTAATCCTGAACTGTTACTGGTGAAAGTTACATGGCTGCATGTCTTGAAGCTTTGGTGTTTTGATCCTGTTTCCCTTGCCTCTGCTCTAATGCTGTTTCTTAGTTCTGCTCAACAGCTCTCTCAGTCTCACCTTAAGTCTTATTTGCCTGTTCTCTAGGCATCTGAGTGTGGCTAGTAAGCTTCAGCTTGATCCCTGTTTCCAAGCTCCTCTTTTGTAATCTGCCATCACTCATCTCAGGAAGAGGTAATGCAGTCCTGGATCCTAGACTATGGGCTTGGATCCACCTTTGGAATGACAGATATCTCTCATTCCAATTTGCTTGTACTTTCTATAAGAATGAATTGTCTCATAATCTACTCATCTGTTGGGGTAGACCAACATTTATCTGTAACACTTTGTTGATATTTACTTGCCAGAAATGCTAGTCTGCTATCATGCTAGTCTGTTGGACATGCTGCTTTGGTCTCTATTTACATCTTTTATGGGATTCATTCACTGAGATCCAATTTAGTGATTGAGACTTTTTCCAAATTCTGGCCTATTCTTACCTGAGCTGTATAAATAACTGGATTTACCTGGTTTGTTCATTCTGAAAACACTGACTGCTTATTGGATGCCAGGAATGATATTGGCCACGAGGGAGATGAATATGATCAAGACATAGTTTCTTTTTTCCATAATTCATTCTGGATGGCAGAATAAACAAGCAAAAAAGTGAAATATGTTTTAGCAGTAAGTTATAAGAACCTTTCTCACCGAGATATCATAGGTCAGACTGTTATTCCCCCATAAACTTTCATTCTACTAATTTTTGCTCAAAACCTATGGTGTGCTAGATATTTTGTCAGCACATTGAAACTGGAGCCAGAGGTCCCTTTTGAGACTTGTGAGTCAAACCTAGATATTCACCCTGGCCTGGAGTTCCCAGACCTTTCCCCTCCTGGAGATGACCGTTTGGCATCTTCTGGCACTAAAAAGTCAATAGGAGCCCTTGATAAGAGATAACATCAGCAATTTATGTCAGTGTCCTGCAAATGTTTTCCTCTAGAAGTTTTATAGTATCTAGTCTTGCATTTAGGTCTTAATCCATTTGAATTTATTTTTGTGCATGGTGTTAGAGAGTGTTCTAATTTTATTCTTTTACATGTAGCTGTCCAGTTTTCCCAGCACCACTTATTGAATAGGTTGCCTTTTCTCCACTGTATATTCTGCCTCCTTTGTCATAGATTAATTGACCATGGTTGAATGGGTTTATTTCTGGGCTTTCTATCCTGTTCCAGTGATCTCTATTTCTGTTTCTGTGTCAATATCACTGCTGTTTTGATTACTGTAGCTTTATATTGTTGTCTGAAGTAAAGGAGCCTGATTCCTCCAGCTCTGTTTTTCTTTCTCCTGATTGCTTTGGATATTTGGCATCTTTTGTGTTTTCAAACAAATTTAAAATTTTTTTGTTCTAGTTATATGAAAAATGCCATTCATAATTTGATAGAGATTGAATTGAATCTGTGGATTGCCTTGGGTAGTATAAGCATTTTAACAATATTGATTCTTTCAACCCAAGAATATAGTATGTATCTTTTTATCTGTTTGTTTCAGACAGAGAAGACAAACATCATATGATATCACTTCTATGTGGGATCTAATGAAGGATACAAATAAATCTATTGACACAACAAAAATAGACTTACAGGCATAGAAAACAAATTTATGGTTACCAAAGGGGATAGCAGTGGTGGAAAGAGATAAATTAGGAATTGGGATTAACAGATACAATGCTACTATATATAAAATAGGTTAATAACAAGGATGTACTGTATAGCACAGGGAACTACATTTAATATCTTATAATAACCTACAATGGAAAAGAATCTGAAAAAGTACATATAATATTCACTTATATACATATAATTGAATTGCTTTGCTGTGTACACTTGAAACTAACACAGCATTATAAATTAAGTACACTTCAATAAAATAATTTTAAAAATTTGAAAAAATAACCACTGAATCTTGCCCCCTCAATCTGCAGGTGATCTACCTTGAATCCCAATGACTATAGGTTAGGGAACTGTAAATTCAATCACTTCGTTGTCACATCTACTGCTTTTCCTGAACCTCTGAATTGAGTGTCAGCCTGCTTTGTTTCACCCTTCCAGATTAGCTTGAGCTGGATATTTTGAAGGGGCAAAAGTTTCCTGGTCTGATTGAAGTGCTTATTGGAACAGGTAGAAGGAGACCTTGGTGATAAAACTATTGCAACTTTTATAAGTCAGCAGTGACCCCTGGGTAGCAGGGGGTGAGCATGTGTTTCCAGTGGAAATGGCCGCCAGGATTTCCCTCTACCTCCTAACTTACTGAGGAGACAACTGAGCAGTCCCTGGAAATCCTTGAGTGAACAGTGACTGCCCAAGGGCTTCTAGAACATTCTTCACTCTGAATTGTTAAGACCGGTCATGGCCTGTGGTTGATGGGATATTCAGGCCTGAGATGGATATATCAGGGATGCCTTAGGACATCCCAGGGAAGGTGATATTGCCCTAGTGCCTCTAACTTAAACTCTAGGAGTAATATCTCCTTTCCAATGCCCTCTTGCTCCTCTCCCACAATTCTAAACCAGCCCTTCCCCATGGGGGAATAATTCTACATCAAGCCTGGAAGTAACTTCCCTACTTATCAGTGTTCCTGAAGTTTCATGAGGATTCTGAAGACAGGAGACAGGTTTTGGGCTTCAAGAAGGTAGGAAGGCCATGGTGAGGAGAGAGATGAGAGGCAAGGCCATCGGAGTCAGGTTCTCTGGAAATTTGCAGCAAGTGGGACTAAAACAATGGTCCCAGACACAAAGGACAATCCAAAGTACTTACCTGAGCTATGGAAATACAAAATTAGTTGTTTAACCACTTTTGCATCAGTTTACTCATTTGTACATTCCACTTCACAACATTCATCATATAATCTAGTAAGAAAAAGTATGTTAGAGTTGCTGTGGTACAACACATTCAGTGGTGTCTCTGGAGCACTGGAACACAGGTTTGATTCCTGGCCCTGCATAGTAGGCTAAGGATCCAGTGTTTCTGCTGCTGCTGTGTAGGTCAAAACTGTGGCTTGGATCTCATCCTGGCCACCTCCCCCCCCCCCAAAAAAAAAGAAGAAAAAGAAAGTATAAAGAAAGAGTATGTTAAAGTGTTGGAGAGATTTTAAGGAGTATGTAAATATAATATACTATAGGGTAGATTATAGATTACACTTTTATTATTATTTCTCTTTCCTGAGAAGTTTTATGAACCTTCAGTCAATTACTTTTCCTTCCCCACTTTATTTATGAGCATACATATCTTCTTTAAGTTTTAACACATCATTTCAAAGTTAATAAGTTTCAAAAATCTAGCCATGTCCTTTATTTGCTTATAATATTTTGTCTGGAAAAGTTGTTCTTAAAAATAAAATCAAAGGTTTGTTTACACAGTTGTAATATGATCAAGCCCAACTCTAAACAAATGCTTACAGGCCAGCAGAACAAGTATGTCATGCAACATGGGTGACTTTCCCAGTGGATGATAATATTCCTTAAAGCTGTTATGAATTATTCTAGAAACCCATATTTAGAGACTTTTAAAAATGTAGATTATTGGCCTGAGAAACCATTTTGTCTCCAAAGGAATATTTGCAGGCTGTTGTGCAAATCTGCATTGGAGCTCCTTTCACATTATGATCTTAGTGAATTCTTGACCAGATGGACTTGAACAGCTGCCACCCATGCCCGGTAAGTCCCTTTGCTTGAGAAAACAAAATAGTTCATCTGTTTGCAATTCCTTCCTGAAAGTACACAAGGGCAATTTTCTACATTGTGAATTACTTCTATCAGAGCAACATTTTCCCTGAAAGGTCATAGCTCATTATGCTGTTTAGAAACAAACAGAAAATAAGCAGAAACATTTTCTTGAGGATTCTTACAATTTGCACCCAGAAGGGATAAGTTTCTTTTCAGATTAGTTTTTTTTTTCCTTAAAAAATATTCCTTAGTTGCCATTATGTTCCATCTGACATGGAAGGTTATAGCTAAGAAGACCCCCTCTGAAATAATGATGCCAGAGTTCCCATAGTGGGCGCAGCGGAAATGAATCCAACTAGGAACCATGAGGTTGTGGGTTTGATCACTTGCCTTGCTCAGTGAGTTAAGGATCCAGCATTGCCGTGAGCTATGGTGTAGGCTGCAAACACGGCTCGAATCCTGTGCTGCTGAGGCTGTGGTGTAGGCTGCCAGCTGTAGCTCCGACTAGACCCCTAGCCTGAGAACCTCCATATGCTGATGGTGTAGACCTAAAAAGCAAAAAAAAAAAAAAAAAGCAAAAAAAAAGGAAATGATGCCTTACATTTTTATAACACTTTGTACTTTTCAAAGTATTTTCAGACACATCTCATTTGATCATCAAAATAACATAGGCAGGGAAAGTGGATGTTTTTATTTGTTACTTTATAGATAAATCTATTCAATCCACAAATATTATCTGAGTATCTACTAACTCCATTGGATTGTAGTAAGTATTAGAGAGGATTAAATAACATGTGTTCCTAAAAGAGAAACCTATTTTGTAGATAAGACATAGAAGCACAAACCTGAATAATATAAAAATGTACAATGTATTTCAAAAGAAGATAAAAGGCAGTATATGGTTATAATATTAGAGGTACTTCTGGTGAACAAACTGTTCTAGAGGATTTGGGGAGATTTTTTAAAGCAGATGGTACCTAGAATATGTATGTCTGGAAGGAGGCGTAGAACTGTGGAACCCACAAGAATGTATACTCTTTGGCATCACAATCATATACTCATATAACCTTATAAAATATAAAAGATTTTTGCCTTTAGTTTATCCTAATAAGCCATGCTGGAACTGTTTCTAAGGCACCCTGGCCAAAATGCTGGGATACCCATAGTTTTTAGAAAATCTATCTCATATGAAGTTGCCATCTCTATAATTCTACCCCTTGCTGACTGAAACAACACAACATAAATTTATTTTGTCTTCCTGTGGAAAGCCTTTAATACATCTGTAGACTGCTATCAGGTCTGTCTTCAGTCTTTTCTTCTTTCCATTAAATCTTTTAATCCCAGAGTCATTATTCTACTGCCAGACTCTTGTTCTTATTTGTCCAAATTATCTGTAACTTTTGCCATCTAACATTGATATACTATTGTAGGCATGCAGAGTTAGATAAGATCTTACTTTCTGGGCTCTAAGTACTATAGTTGTCATTCCGGTTCCCTTTCAGTATTTAATTTTAATATTGCTCATCATGAACACTTCTCACACATAAGCGCAAGTGTCATTTGGAATGCACTTAATTAATATGCCTGGGATGCATTATGAACATTTTCCCAAAGAACAACAGCCACTTTCATTGCATGCTTCTTCTGCTGCCTTTTTTCTTTTTCTTCTTTTCTTAAGTCAGTCATGATCTACACATATCTACCCAGATGATGCTTGCTTAGGGGATTTTTTAAAATACCAAAGTTCCAACATAATAGTGGTACTTGGTATTTTGTTTCTCAATGTTATTAACTGAGAAAATAAAAATTAATAGTTCATGCAAATGAATAAGCCAATACTGACCTCTGGTGTGTAGTGAAGAAATTGCTTACTGGATGAATGACTGGACCCTTGGGAAAAGTTTTAGGTTTTATTGTTTTCTTCATCTTTGTTCAAGAAAAGAAATTTCCCTGAGTTGTAATTACAATGTGGAAATTGGGGACTATAAAACTAACTAAATAAATGGAGGGAATTTCTCTATGTTGGCTCTCTGTGGTAAGTAAGTAAAAAAAGAAAGAACTAGTAATACTAGTAATACTAGGTTAGCCCCATTAGATGATGTTTTTGCCTGTAAAAAAAGAAAGAACTAGTAATACTAGTAATACTAGGTTAGCCCCATTAGATGATGTTTTTGCCTGTCAGACCAACTGATTTGGTCAGTTTTTAAGCAAATGTTAGAACAATGAGTTGGTAAATGATTTCCCTTCTACTCTTGACTCCATATGAGTTTTAGTGGTTTCATTAAAGGATAGTTGATTTACAATGTTGTACCAATTTCCGTTTTATGGCAAAGTGACTCAGTCATATATACATTCTTTTTCTCATATTATCTTCAATCATGTTCTATCCCAAGAGATTAGATATAGTTCCCTGTGCTGTATAGTAGGATCTCATTGCTTATCCATTCTAAATGTAATAGTTTGCATCTACCAACCCCAAACTCCCAGTCCATTCCTCTCTCTCTCCCTTCCCCTTGACAACCACAAATTTGCTCTATATGTCTTGAGTCTATTTCTATTTGGTGGTTAGGTTCATTTGTGCCATATTTTAGTTTCCACATATAAGTGACATTATATTGTATTTGTCTCTTTCTTTTTTTTTTTTGTCTTTTTGCTATTTCTTGGGCCGCTCCCGCGGCATATGGAGGTTCCCAGGCCTATGCCAGAGCCACAGCAATGCAGGATCCGAGCCGTGTCTGCAACCTACACCACAGCTCACGGCAACGCCGGATCCTTAACCCACTGAGCAAGGGCAGGGACCGAACCCGCAACCTCATGGTTCCTAGTCGGATTCGTTAACCACTGCGCCATGACGGGAACTCCGTATTTGTCTCTTTCTGACTTACTTCCCTTAGTATGAGAATCTCTAGTTGCAGCCATGTTGCTGCAAATGACTTTATTTCATTCTTTTTTATGGCTGAGTAATATTATATTGTATATATGTACCACATCTTCTTAATCCACTCATTCTGTCAATAGAGAATGACATGTCTTCTTTTCTAATCTTGGCTATCACTGTTTGCAGATGACATGATACTATACCTATAAAATCCTAAAGACACTACCAGAAAACTGTTACAACTCATCAATAAATTTGGTAAAGTTGCAGGATACAAAATTAGTACACAGAAATTGATTGCATTTCTATATACAACAATGAAAGATCAGAAAGAAAAATTAGGGAAACAATCCTATTTATCATCACATCGAAAATGAATTGGGGGGCAGGGCAATATGGTGAAGGAGTAAGAGGTTGTGCTCACCCTTTCCCACAAACACATCAAAAAAAAACACACCTACATGTAAAACAACTTGCACAGAACATCAACTGAATGCTGGCAGAACTTAAACCTCCAAAAAGGGTAAGAAACTTTTGACATAACTGGGTATAACAAAAGAAAAAAAAAGAGAGAAGGAATCTGGATGGGACTAGCATTCCCAAGAAGGAGCTGTGACGGAGAAAAGGAACCACATCCTGGGAAGCCACCTAACTGACGGAAAGAACAGCCAAGTTGGAGGTTACCTCAAAGTCGCCGAGAAAATCACAGCCTCTGGAATGAGATCAGCAAAGCAGAGTGAGAGCTGCACAGATCATCTGAACCACTGGCCTGGATGCCACATCCTGAGGTGCTCACTCAGGGACTGGGCACTGAGACTTAGGCTCCAGAGGTCAGTCCTGGGGAGAGGACTGGGGCTGGCTCTGTGGGGACAGCCTGAGGGGTTAAGGAGCAGCACACCATGGGGAGAGGAGGGGAACACCATGGCAGGGGGAACCCAGGAGAAGGTCCAGACCTGCAGGAGAGGCAAGGTGCAATTTTGGGGGAGGGCAGGAGGATGAGGGGCAGACAGCCAGAGGCAACTCCCTGCACCAGAGTGTGCACAGGCACCTGTGGGCTCTCAGAGGGTGGGGGAACTCTGGTGCAGGCTACAGGTGGTAAGAAGTCTCTTGCTCATTTAGGGGAGACTGGGAGTCTTGTACAAGCTGCTGGTGGCCAGGCACCTCGTGTGTGGGCTAAGGGCAGCAGGGGGCTAAGTGTGACATGGTGCCTCTTGTATGATCTACAGGTCGCAGTGACAGACAGACTGCCATGGTTGTCTCAGAGGCCAGAGGGAGGCATGGCTTGCCACCACTGGGGGCCTTTGAGTGGGCTCCACCTGTGACCCCAGTCACCTCAGGGGTTGGTAAAAAAAAAAAAAAAGACGGCACTGCAACCAAGCACCATACACTGTTGCCCTTACTCCCCTGGAAATACACCCGCCCTGCAGCTGACACTGCCAAATGATCTGGGTGATGCCCAGACACTTGGTCATTGTCCCTTCCCAAGACCCTACAACTAGGAGCAGCTGGTACAGCACCTCCTACATGGGTTAAGTGGGACAGGTTGCTTCTTGCATTGTCTGCAGGTGGTGGGGGCAAATCACCAGTTATCCCTGATTCCAGAGGTGGGTATGGCAGTGCCCAGATGCTTGATTACTGTCTTTTTCCAGGAATATGCAACTAGGAGCAGCTTGTGCAGCACTTCCTGTGGGGGCTAAGCAGGACAAGGCACTTCTGGCATTGTCTATAGGAGGCAGGGACAAAACTCCACAGTTATCTCTGGTTCCAGAGGTGGGAGTGGCTCACCACCAATAGGGGTCCATGAACAGACATGACTTGCAGCCACATTCACCTCAAAGGCACCACAGAAGAGGGCATTGTGACCAAATGCCACCTGTTGATGCTCTTGCACCCCTGGGAGCACACATGTCCTGTTGCTGCCACTGCCAAATGCTCCAGGCAGTACTCACATGCCTGATCTCTGTCACTTCCCAGTATCCTGCAACTAGGAGCACCCTGTACAACACCTCATATGTGGGCTAAGTGAAACAAGTTGCTTCGTGCATGGTCTACAGCTGGTGGAGGCAAACCAACACATTTATTGCTGACTCTAGAGAGGGTCATGGCCTGCTCCCAATAGGGGTCCCTGAACAGGCACCAGCTGCAGTTACAATCACCTCAGGAGGGCATTGCAATGAAACATGAACTGTTGTTGCTCTCACTCCCCTGGAAACACACACACATCCTGCTCTTGCTACTGCCAAATGCTCTGGCCACCTTGGAGATCTACCTAGAGCTTATTACCACTTCCCAGGGCTCTGCAACTAGGAGTAGCCTGTGCCACCTTCCTCCACGTTCTTACCAATGTTGAGAGCCCAATGACCAGGCATTGACTACTGGCCTTACCCATTGCCTCCTTCTCCCTAAAAATACACTGAGCATCCTGGGAATAACAGCCTGCTCACACCAAAGAAAGAGATAGCAAATATTCAAACTCCCACACCAAAAATAAATAGTAAGCCCCCAAGATACAAAGGGATATTTTTGCATAGAAATAATCTTACAAGACTACTGTTTGGCTTCCCCAAACTCACAGAAAAAGAAAAACACAAGCAAGATGAAGAAGCTCAGAAGCCATTTCCAGTTAAAAGGAGAATTCTCCTAAAGCAGACAACAATGAGACAGACCTCTGCAGTCTGACAGACTTTGAGTTCAAAAGGGAGATGGTGAAAATGCAAAGGAATTAAGAGAGGATATGAACAGTAATGAAGATTCCTTTAGAAAGGAACTAGAAAATATAAGGATGAGCCAAGAAAAACTAGAAAATTCATTTGCCAAGATACAAACTGAGCTAAAGGCAATAAAGAGCAGAATGAATAATGCAGAGGAATGAATTAGTGATGTGGAAGATAGAATAATGGAAATCACCCAATCAGAACAGCAGACAGAAAACCAAATGAAAAAAAAATGAAAGCAATATAAGGAACCTATTGGATAATATAAAGCAGGCCAATCTATGCATAAGAGGAATTCCAGAAGGAGAAGGAAAAGAAAAGGGGATTGAAAATATATTTGAAGAAATTATGGCTGAAAACTTTCCAAATCTAGAGGATACTTATATCAAGATATAGGAAGCACAGAGGGCCCCAAACAGGCCCACACCAAGACATTATAGTAAAAATGGCAAAAGTTAAAGAGAGGATTCTAAAGGCAGCAAGAGAAAAGCAAAGCACTAATTATAAGGGAAACCCAGAAGGCTATCAGCTGATTTCTCTACAGAAACTCTACAGGCCAGGAGGGAGTGGCAAGATATATTTAAAGTGCTGAAAGAGGAGTTCCTGTCATGGTACAGTGGGTAATGAATCTGACTAGGAACCATGAGGTTGTGGGTTTAATCCCTGGCCTCATTCATTGGGTTAAGGATCTGGCATTGCTGTGAGTTGTGGTGTAGGCTAGCAGCTGTAGCTCTGATTAGATCTTTAGCCTGGGAATGTCCATATGCCACAGATATAACCCTAAAAACCAAAAAAAAAAGTGCTGAAAGGAAAAAATTGCAACCTAGAATAATCGATCCAGCAATAATATCATTTAAAATAGAAGGGGAAATAAAGAATTTCTCCAACAAACAAAAGCTAAAAGAGTACAGCAATACTAAAGCCATTCTAAAAGAAATACTGAAAGGCAGACACCTATGGTCAATTAATCTTTGACAAAGGAGGCAAAAATATAAAATGGGAAAAAGACAGTCTTTTCAGTAAGTGTTGCTGGGAAACCTGGACAGCTGAATGCAAATCAATGAAACTAGAACACACCCTCACACCATGCATAAAAATAAACTCAAAATGGCTGAAAGACTTAAATATAAGACAAGACACCATCAAACTCCTCGAAGAGAACATAGGCAAAACATTCTCTGACATCAACCTTACAAACGTTTTCTCTGGTCAGTCTCCCAAAGCAACAGAAATTAAAGCAAAAATAAACCAATGGGTCCTAATCAAACTGACAAGGTTTTGCACAGCAAAGGAAACCAAAAAGAAACCAAAAAGACAATTTACAGAATGGGAGAAAATAGTTTGAAATGATGAAAACGACAAGGGCTTAATTTCTAAAATATACGAGCAACTTATACAACTCAACAGCAAAAAAGCCAATAACGCAATGGAAAAATGGGCCAAAGATCTGAATAGACATTTCTCCAAGGAAGATATACAGATGGCCAGAAAACACATGAAAAAATGCTCAACATTCCTGATTATTAGAGAAATGCAAATCAAAACTACCATGAGATACCACCTCACACCAGTCAGAATGGCCATCATTAATAAGTTCACAAATAACAAGTGCTGGAGGGGGTGTGGAGAAAAGGGAACCCTCCTTAACTGTTTGTGGGAATGTAAGCTGGTACAACCACTATGGAGATCAGTATGGAGGTACCTTAGAAATCTAAAAATAGAACTACCATGTGACCCAACAATCCCACTCTTGGGCATCTATCTGGACAAAACTTTCCTTGGAAAGGACACAGGAACTTGCATGTTCATGGCAGCACTATTCACAATAGCCAAGACATAGAAATGTCCCAAGACCTAAATGTCCATCAACAGAGTATTGGATTAGGAAGACAGACTATATATACATAATGGAATACTACTCAGCCATAAAAAAGAACAAAATAATGCCATTTGCAGCAACGTGGATGGAACTAGAGACTCTCATCCTGAGTGAAGTAAGTCAGAAAGAGAAAGACAAATACCATATTATATCACATATCTGGAATCTAATATATGGCACAAATTCACCTTTCCACAGAAATGAAAATCATGAACTTGGAGAATAGACTTGTGGTTGCCAAGGGGGATGTGAAGGGAGTGGGATGCCTTGAGAATTTGGGGTTAATGGATGCAGACTCTTGCCTTTGGAATGGATTAGCAATGAGATCTTGTTGTGTAGCACTGGGAACTATGTCTAGTCACTTATGATGGAGCATGATAATGTAAGAAAAAAGAATGTTTACATGTATGTGTGACTGGGTCACCATGCTGTACAGTAGAAAAAAATAATGGGGAATAAAAAAATGAATTTTATTTTTAAGACCTCTTGTGAATTTGTCTTATTTCATCCACAGATGATAGATATGCATTCAATGTCTGCTGTGATCCCAAATACCTCTCAAGTTATTTCAAACATGAGGTCCCAAAGTCATCATTTCATCATATTTGCTTGTGTTCATTCTCTTGTAAACTTGCAAAGCTAAAGCATATGCCCAGGATGCTTCATGCAGGTTCAGGGCACAGTGGCCACCAGTGACTCCACTGCTGCCTTCTCTGTTGCAGGAGTGCTCACAGGATCTTAGAAACCCACTTGTTGGAGCAGTGTCACTGGGCTCATAGCCAATTGGCTAGATTCTAATTTAATCCTGGTACTGCCACTGACTTGCATGAGACTTTCTAGAACTCAGTTCAACTCCAGGACTGCTAGACTTCTCTTTTCTAATCTGTAACAGGGAGGATTCGACTGGGATCACTAACATCTCTTGTGGTGCTCTAATTCTAGTTTTATAAATCTGGACTCAGGAAGGCAGCTTGGAACCTTGGGTTCTTTGCTGCTTGCAGGGCTACTCACCCCGTTCCCTTCCCACTGTTTAGCTGTTTGTACTCTATACTTCCCATATTCACTAAACAATTATACTTAATACACTATCTTATAACTTCTTTCTTTCCCTTCATTGGCCTAACACATGGCTGGTTGTTACTATCTAATGAGTGAATGAAACAAGAATAAATATCTTCATCCTGCAAATTTATATCTGCTATCTATTCCTTAGAAGCTTCTGGGCCCTGAAAGCTATGTAGTCAGATCAACCTTTTGTCTGGATTCTACAAACCAGATAATATGCAAGAATGTAGCTTCTGGAAAACTCTCAAAGGTGATGAATAGCTATAGTCCACACTGCAGGAAAATGGGAGGAACCTGGATTGTTCCTGAGGACTGAATCACAGTGCATAATAGAATGAGAAACTTTAGTTTCTAGAGTCAGGTAGACTAGGAAGAAGTGGGTAAGAAAAAGGGATTAGTGTGGGGGTGCAGAAAGTGGAGTTTAATGAAATTGTTTTAGATTGGAGATAATATGGGCTGAAGGCTCAGTGAAAGCTCAGTGAATGTTTTTTCTTTTGGGGTGCCACAGGAAGTTTTTAAAACTTGGAGGTAATTTATTTGACTAAATGTGCTTGCCTCTTCAACTCCCAATTTCCAACTTGATTCAGTAAATCTTCAATTCAAAGCTCACAAATGCCTTGCCTGGAAAACTTTTTTGTGTGGAAAACAATAAAGGGAATGAGTAGTATGTCTGCGTCTGTTTTTCTCAAATTTTGGAGCATTTTAGAATTAGGGAGCTTTTAAAATCTGCATACTGATGTCATACTTCAGAACAATTAAAACAGAATCTCTGGGGTGTCAGGCCGAGCAATTAGGATTTCTTCATTCTCTAGCCAGAGTAATGAACTCTTGGCCAGGGTGCACAGAAGAGAGGTGTTAAGCATCAGAGCAGTGCCTGCTTTGGAGCCAGTTGTTATGCAAGGATAAATGATGGTGACTTATCAGTGTGAACTCATCCAAAAAATTACTCAGCAAACTTGTGTCCTTTGTTTTTTAATTAACTCTATTTCCCATTATTTGCAATAACTATTTTAATTTTGCAATCCTTCCCTCCTTCCACTTCCATTGATACATTCAATGAATGATTTCTACTCTTTAGAGATAATTGTTGCCTCAAGTGAAAAATTCTTCCACTTTTTTTTGCCACCAGATCTGTAAATCTGTTTTCTTCTGCCTTCTTCTTATACCAGTGCCTTTTCCCCAATGTCTAACTATTTAAATTCATCTCTCTTTAAAGCAAAGATTGCGGGGGTGTGTTTGAGGGAAATAATTCTGCCAACAAAAGACCTCTTTGAATCAGTGTAGAAGAAACAGTTTATTAATAAGTAAGCATTATCAGAATTACATGAATGTAAGGTAGCAAAAAAAAGTAACTAAAAAGTCTGGACTTATTTCCACATAATTTATTTAGCAAAGTAGAAGCAAGAATAACTTATTTTATCTCCTCAAGAGACAAAAGGCTAGGAGTTCCTATTGTGGCTCAGCGGTAACAAACCCAACTGATATCCATGAGGATGTGGGTTCAATCCCTGGCCATATTTAGTGGGTTAAGGATCTGGCATTTCCGTGAGCTGTGGTGTAAGTCACAGACTCGGCTTGGATCTGGCATTGCTGTGGCTCTGGTACAGGCTGGCAACTGTAACTCCAATTTGACCCCTAGTCTGGGAACTTACATATGCTTCAGGTGCGGCCCTAAAAACAAACAAACCAAAAAACCCAAAACAGAACAAAAAAAAAAAAAAAGGAGAGAGCAAGAGAGAGCCAAAAAAATAAACCCAAGGACAGTCTCCTTTTGACACTCTCCTGAGTTAATTTTGGAAGCAAAATCTTGTATTTGTAATTTTGTGTTTATAGTTACAAAGTTGTGAAGGTCTCCAAACTTTCATTCTAAGATCAAATAATCCCGCCTTTTATTGGGCCTATTAAGATTTCAAGGAGGAGAGTATGAGGAGATAGCCAGCTCCTCCTCAAAGAAAGGTTTACCATTCTAGCCTTTTAGTATGCATTGGGAAGTATATACATAGATATCCCCTACTCATGTCCAGTGAGAGGGCCTAAAAACAATGACACTCCAGTCATTGAACACGAGACCTTGGTATCTGAACACCATTTTTCAGTAAAAAGTGTCAATTCTCATTCAAAAAGTGATGATTGTTGGACCAGGTAGGGGAAACGTTTTACAAGACAAGCCTCGAATATCTAGTGGTCCCAGAAAATAAGAAAAAGCTAAAAATAGGTAAATAAAAAATAAAAAAGATGGCTACCTGCTGAAAAAATGCAGTAGCCATCCTGAAGGGACTTCTACTGGCCAGATTTTGAACAATTTGAGCAAGATAAATGATGGTATTATTGGATTTTGTTCTATAGAATAGGTAAATATTTGTGAGTCTATGCCTATATAAATAATTGAATAAATATGTAAATGGAAGGGGTAAGAAAGCTCTTTCTTAAGAAAAATTCTAAATGTAGGCAGAAAGAGGAAGATGGACAATCTCCATTAAATAATCCCTACAATAACAGTCATTTAGTGACAAGATCCACCAATGGACACTCAAGTTTGGGTAAAAGGATGTATGTGCTGTCTCAAAACACTTCAAGATATTTATTAGCTATAATGGGAAAGATAGTATCTTTAAACAGAAAAATCTAGCAGACACAACCTTAGCCAAGTGACCAAGGTAAATGTCATCAGTAATAAGACATACCATTACTATCATATGACACCTGCTGTGATGTACTGGAACATGCTTTCTGATTATTCTCACCCAAAATGCATATCCTCAATCCAATCATGAGGAAACATCAGAATAACACAAAGCAAGGGGTAGTCTACAAAATAACCAACTGATGCTCTTCAAAAGTGGCAAGATTCTAAACCAAAAAGACTAAGGAACTGTCATGGATGAGAGAAGACTGAGAAGATATGACACCTAAAGGCAATGTGGGATCTTCAATAGAATTCTGGAACATAGAAAGGATGCTAGTGGAAAAAGAAGTGGACTTTGAATAAGGTCTGCAGCTTAGTAGTATTGTACCAATGTTAGTTCCTAGTTTTGAAGATTGTACTATGGTTACATAAGATAAAAACATCCGGGAAAACTTGGTGTGGGTTATACAGAAACTCTGGGGTATATAGAAATTTTCACAACTTTTCTATAAGTCTAAATTAAGTTCAAAATCCCTCCTTCCCCCATAAAAAAGCTCCAAGGATAAAAATAGTGTGGTATTAGACAATAAGGAAATAGACCAAAGGAACAGAATTAGGCAGATAGAAAGAAGTCAGCACATATATGGATACATTATTTATGACAAAGATGGCACTGCAAAGCAGTGGGAAAATAAAAGTGTTTTATTTAAAAAATAGTGTTTGGTGAACTAGTTAATCATAGGTGGAGAAAAAACTGAAAATTAATTGGAGTTGAATTCTAGACCTAAATATGAAATGGAAATTATATTTTAGAGTGTAATATATGAGAATATCCTTGTGATTTTTGATATCAGAATTTTAAAAACAAAAAAACAAACCAATAAAAACAAAGAAAAGCACTGACCCCAAAGCAAAGATATAATTTGGACTACATTAAAATTCAGAGCCTCTTTTCTTTTTAAAAAATTTTATTATTATTATTATTATTATTATTATTATTATTTTATCATTATTTCCCCAATACAATTTTTTTTTCTACTGTACATCATGGTGACCCAGTTACACATACATGTATACATTCTATTTTCACACATTATCATGCTCCATCAGAAGTGACTAGACATAGTTCCCAGTGCTACACAGCAGGATCTCATTGCTAATCCATTCCAAAGGCAATAGTTTGTATTTATTAACCCCAAGCTCCCCAACCACCCCACTCCCTCCCCCTCCCCCTTGGAAACCACAAGTCTATTCTCCAAGTCCATGATTTTCTTTTCTGTGGAAAGGTTCATTTGTGCCTTATTTTATACTCCAGATATAAGTGATATCATATGGTATTTGTCTTTTAGAGCCTCTTTTTTAAAAAAAAATGTGTGATTATGTACCTAAGTCAAGCCACATCTTAGAAGAATATATATGCAATAGATATAACTGTAAAAGTCTTATATCCAGAATATATAAAGAATTCCTACAGATCAATCAAAATTTTTTGACATTTGGGCAAAAGAATTCCTACAGATCAATCAAAATTTTTTGACATTTGGGCAAAAATGCACTAACTAGGACACTAAGTGGCAGATAAACTCAGGATATGTGCTTGACCTAATGAGTCATCAGGAAATTGAAAATTAAAAAAAAAAATGGGTTTCTTCTCTTCCTCTCCCCTTTCCCCATGCCTTCTCTTTCCTTCTTTTTCTTTCTCTTCCCTTCTTGCACAAGTCAGTCCTAAAATCATTAGGTGGGACAGAAAAAGGAACATATAATGTCTACATATGAAGGCCACCTTCTGTGTGTTGAAGCCATAACTAGGTAAGGGCTTCACTGCATATAGGAATACATATGGGGTGTCAGAATCCAAACTGGGTGAGGAAGCCATCCAGGTAGAAGTATTTTCCAGCATTTTCTTCTAAGTCCAAAAGGCTAGTGGGAGGAGAGCCCTATGCAGAGCCATGGCACAGAGCAGAACCCCAGAAAGAGAGAGGAGAATGAAAATGATGTCCATGTGGAAGAAGAAGTTCAGTGTGAGGTTTCATAGTCCAAGCAGGATGAGGAAAGCATCTGTACTGGAGGACTATTCATGGTGCCAGTTATTGAAGCCAAGGAGTGGGAGAAGGAAGGAGTCTATTTGGAAGTGGAGACAGGCCAGCCAGGGATGCCAGAGTCCAAGCAAGATGAGAGGGGCATTACCACAGAGGAGTGGCATCTATGGGTGTCAGAGCTGGGGCAGGATGGAGCAGGCACCCACATGAGTTTCTCTCAGGAAGCATGAGGGAGTATGTACAACATGTAGTGACTTTCAGAGCTGATTGGAGCCAAGAGGTTTTGGAGTCATAGTAGGGTGAAAGGGGGTGACTATATACAGGTGTAGCTTAGTGTAGAATTGCGGGGTCTTGAATATGGTCTGTGGATTTGATAGGGAGTTTTAGTGACAACCAGTGCTGACAGTTTGTTGTGGATATGTAGGAAAATTCTTTTTTTCTAAGACATATACCCTGAAGTATTAAGGGGCTCTCGGACTTTCAGGTCAGCAACTTACTCTCAAATGGTTGAAGAAAATATTTCTTTGTGTTTTACTTTCCATTTTTGTCTAGGTTTGAAATTATTTCTTTTTTTTTTGTCTTTTCTAGGGCTGCACCCACGGCATATGGAAGTTCCCAGGCTAGGGGTATAGTCGGAGCTAGTCCGCCGGCCTACACCAGAGCCACAGCAATGCAGGAATCCGAGCTGCATCCGCAACTCGGATCTTTAACCCACTGAATGCGGCAAGGGATTGAACCTGCAACCTCATGTTCCTAGCTGGATTCATTAACCACCGAGCCAAGATGCGAACTCCCTGAAATTATTTCTAAATTAAAAAAATATATAAAGAGCTACAACAGGATAATGAAAGAGAGAGAGAGAGATACACATACAGATATCAGGTGGAGTCATAAGAAGCATGTGGAAAAATTGAAACATTAACACATGTTGATAGGAGTGTAAATTAGTACATTTGGAGACCTAAAATGAATCTTCTAAAACTCAACATACATTATGAACCAATATATTCATTCCTAAACATATACATAGGGATGAATACACATTGCAAAGTTTCTCAAAGTTTGGATACTTGAATCACCTACTCATATTTGTTCATTTAAATGCAAAGGATGTAGTGCAGCAAGTGAAAGATAGTGCAGAAAAACACTGAGAGTCTGAAAGACATCCCACAGGCAAGCTTTCCAGGTCTCTTGTTATTCACACACGCAGACTGTATTCTTTCTTCAGCTTGAGCCACCATGATCTGTGCTAGAATCCCGCTTTCTGAAGAACACAAAGGAGAAACCCTCAGCAAGCCTTTTATATCCCCTTGAACATGTAATCAAGTTATGTCAAACCAACTAGATCCATTATAAACCATCAGTAAAAACAAAATCAAATAAATAAAAATACCTGCCCCTGCAGTTCACCAGCGGATGCTTGCACATTATAAATCTGATTGCTGTTATCTTAGTCAAGAGTTCAAAATCCAGATATTCAGTTTCTTCTTTTGAGATAAAGACAGAGCTTTTCCTGTTCAGCTGTAAATTTATTTGTATTATACATAAAAATTAGAATGCTTAAAGCATAATATTCATAATAACCAAAACCTGAAACCAATATTAATATCCATAAGAAAAAAAGGATGAATTGTTGATTTGTACATGGATTACTATAGAACAGTGAACAGATATGTATTACTGCTATGTAAAATAGCATAGATGACTATCAAAAATAATGTACTAAGTTTTCTGAAAGATTATACATATGTATGATAATTCCATTTATAAAATGTAAATACCCAGGCAAAACCAATATTTCATATGAAAAATCAGGATTACAGTTGCTTTGGGAAAGAGAGAAAGACTGATGATTGATAGTGAACATGGAACATGAAATAGGATAGGAATGGCTGATTGTGTTATTTCCTGACCTTGACAGATGGTTAAATGGCTGTGTTCACTTGGTAAAAATTAATCAAGCTTAAAATTTGTCCTTATCATGTATATACATAAGTGATAAGTATATATGTGATACTTCAGCAAAAGTAATTTTTAAAATGTTATATGTACACACACATATTCAAAAGTCATACCTGCTTTTAAGGTCATTTAACTTAGCACTGAGTGGGTAGTGACTCAGTGTTACTTTAATATTATAGGATGTGTTTCTATATTATTACACTTTAAAAATTTTTCTTCTATTCTTTTTAAAAAATTTGTATTGAAGCATAATTGATTTACAGTGTTGTATTAAGTTCTGCTGTACAGAAAAGTGATGTGTGTGTATATATATATATATATATATATATATATATATACACATACATACATATACACATTCTTTTTTCATATTCTCTTCCATTATGGTTTTTCTCAGGATATTGAATGTTACACAGTATGCTATACAGTAGGACCTTGTTGTTTATTCATTCTATATATAATAGTTTTCACTTGCTAACCCCAACTCCCAATCCTTCCCCCCATTCTTCTCCCCCCATCCCAGCAACTGCAAGTTTGCTCTCTATGTCTTTGAGTCTGTTTATGTTTCATAGATTTATTAATTTGTGTTATATTTTAGATTCCACATATAAGTGAAATGATATGGTATTTGTCTTTCTCTTTCTGACCTAACTTCACTTAGTATGATGATCTCTAGGCCCTTCCATGTTGCTGAAAATGGCATTATTTTTTATTGCCATGTAGCGCGCACACACACACACACACACACACCACGTCTTCTTTATCCACTCATCAGTTAATGAACAATTAGGTTGTTTCCAAATCTTGTCTATTGTAAATAGTTCTGCTGTGAACAGGGGGTGCATGTATCTTTTTGAATTATAGTTTTGTCTGGATATATGCCCAGGAGTGGGATTTCTGGATCACATGGAAATTCCATTTTTAGTTTTTTGAGGAACCTACCTGCTCTTTTCCATAATGGTTGCTTTTATTATTTATCTTAATATTCTGTTTTATTCCTTGATGATTCCTATATAATTTATGAGATTTAATTTCTATGTCATTTAACTTTAATATTCTTTGTCTTTTTGTATATTTAAAATTTTATTTTGGGATAATAGCTCTTTGAGGTTAATCTTCTAGATTATTAATTCAATGAAATGCCATAATATACTCATACGTAGAGTACTAGGCAGCTTTTTTTTTAATGAGACAGGTGTTGGTCTTACAGTTGATTATTGCTATAGAATAGTAATATCCTTTTGCACTTTTAAATGAAAAATAGTACAATTTATATAGTATGTTACTTTAATAAAAATGTGTATAGATGGTCTGTTTCTTGGCATATTGCCAGAAACATACAGTATTAATTGGGTGATTTGGTTGCAAGTAACAGAAGAGTTACTAATAGTGGCATAAGAAATCAAATCTTTCATTTTTTATATATAACAAGACCTCTGGAAATGGCACCTACCGCGTTTTTTGCTGCAATTCAATGGTATTAAGAAACACCAAGATTTTCTCTAGGTTTTTGCTGTGCTATCCTTGGCATGTTTGCTTTTCACCCTGTGTAATTCATCATAGTTATAAAATCCCTATCATAATTCTAATAATTGCCTTTAAACAAAAAAGTCAAAGATTTTTTTTTTTTGGCCACTTACTTTTGTTTTCATCAGAGGCCAAAATCCTACCCATAAGCTCCCTCTCACAGCATGCTTTGTAATACATCTAATTAGTTAGAACAGGGTCAAATGTTCATTTCTAAACCAATTGCAGAAAAAGAGGACTTAAACAGACATTTGTATTAGCTCTCACTCCAATTAGGCAGCTAAAAGAATACACTAACATGTCAAGAAACATTTTTTTGTTTTGTTTTTGCTATGCTTATAGCACATGGAAGTTCCTGGGCCAGGGATTAAACTCAAGCCATAGCAGCAACCTGGGCTGCTGTAGTGACAATGTCAGATCCTTAAACTCCTGTGCCACAAGAGAATTCCCAAGAAACCTGTTTGTTGTTTTGTGCGCATGAGTTTGTGGATTAGCTGAAGCATTTATACGTCAGACTCTGGGTGAGGTCAGGTGTGTTTTATAACTCCCTTATTCCTAGACCCCATTTGAAACAAAGCTACCTGGGACATATGACTTTCATAAGAGGAGAGGCAGAAACACATGATGCATCTTAAAAGTTCTGCTCAAAATTGGTGCTCTCTCAGTTTTACCCACATTTCACTGGTTAAAGCAATCATATAGCCAAACCAAATTCAATGAGATAAGGATGTGTTCTCTTCCCCCATCAAAGCAGTACCAGGGTAAGGAAGGAATGAATAACTGTGAACCAACAAGACAATCTGCCACAACATTCACGGCTTAGACCAACCATGGTTCATCCCCTGAGATTGGGAGGGGAGTCCAAGTTCTGTAAACTTGTTGCAGCATGCACAAAATATGATTATTATAAACTAAGGGAGTAAGGGATTATGGTTATTGAGTGGACAATCAACATTATCTGACATAGTTAATATCGATATCATGATTATGCCCTGGATGAAAAGAGTAGGATGGGCAGAGAAAATTCTGCAAGGCAGGAGTAAAGCCATTCTGTGTTGACATCTCACTATTTAAACAAATAAATTAGAAGCCTCTTCTAATTGAGAAAATGCACCAAGTTGGAAAAGCAACACAAATATTGATGAACATATCGCTGGTTATTTATTGATTAAACATTTTAATTGAATAATTTGGAAAGAGAGTCCCTGTCTTCCAAAAACCTTCTGCCTTATTTCAAAAGGCTGAAGTCTATGTATTTAGAGTATTAATTTCACTTTTTATACAACAGCTCTCTGACACCTTGGATGAGAAACTCCCAACTGGTCTTACCCTTAGGACAGCAATATTTTACCATTTTAATTCTGGCCCATCCACTGGCACAGACTGTTCACTTATGTTACTGTCATTGGCAAATGATGCAGGAAGAGAAACATTGCTGATCTGTGAAATTAGACAATACATTAAATCTGTCTTGGTATTTAAGCCACAGCAAGTACCATGTTTAATTAGGTTTATGAAATGACATCTTGTTCAGGGCAAGGATCAGTATGGAAGAGAAGCTCTAATGGATGCTAAATAAATGAAATACCTAAACTGATATATGCACAAGTCAGTAATTTCAGAACTATGCCTCTCAACTGAATCACACAATGATGTCTTTGAGCACACTATAGGACATGATGTGACATTATATGGCATTAATTGTATAAGGCTAATCCTACTTCTCCCCAGTTATATGCTCCCAAGACACAACTGGGAATACTTTTTTGTCTGCATTTCCTGACATTTCTTTCATAGTACTAAGTTACAAATGACTTCCAAGCTAAAATTACAGAAATGCAAGGGCCTTCCCAATTGTTAATATCTGACTCTTAGGATTTATCAACTGTAGCATATCTAAAGACACAAAACCTAATTTTTCTCATTTTCTGGAACCTCCTAGATGTGGAAATAAAGACCTCATTGTATGTGGAAGTGCCCTATGAGGCACAATTTTCATAAAGGAAATTTAAATGACTAATTTGTAGGCCAGACTGTGTATGCCTGGAATCTAAGACTAATGAAACATTTTCTCATATAACTGCCTCTTCTAAATAAACAAGACCTTTTGCACTGACCCAGGAATCTGAGTTGTAGCTGTAAGAATAATTATACCAATATTATAATGGGCACATCCTCAACAATAAAGGAATATTCTATCTTCAAAGTTAGGTGCTCATTCAAACGACATCAAATTTATTTATCTGGATTGTCTTTAATATTTTTCTTTGCACTTATAAAGGAAATGAAAGACTTTCCTTTTAAGAAGGCATTTTGAAAATTCATTATTTTTACTTTTATTTCAACATATAAAAACTCCTCTATAATTTGAAAGCTAAATTTTCCCTTGGTGATTTGATTTAAAAGAAAATTAAAACAAATCATTATAAGCAGAATTCTTTCAATTAAGACAATATTATATGTGCAAATGCAGAATATATTTGGATGTGCAATTAGATGACTGATTATACTGGAAATCTAATTTCATACTTGAATTGTTATCCACATCCCTACATTGAGCTATTGACCCACCATAGATGACTGCAAGGTTGGACCTTACTTCCAAAGGAAGTGTCCTCAGTGAATAGTGTTTTTGCAGTTATTCTATAATCATGTTAGTATCTGTCTTTAGACAGTAGTTAAAGGCAACATGTGGGAAGGAGCTTCCTTCATGATTTTCTTCTTATTTTTCAACAGAGCATCTTGTTTTATTTTAAGTAAGTGCTGAGTAACTTGGCAGATTGTGAAAAGCCTCTTTTATCCCGTTGTACTTAGTAACTTTTCTATTCAGTATTCTTTCAAAGTAAGTTGGTAATCAAAATGTTAAACATGTATGAAAAGTTACTGATCTTTGAATTTTTATTCAAAGATTGTTTAGTATGGCACTGCTAATTGTTTCTAAGTTATAAACACAAATTTCTGGAAGCTATACTTTCCTGTTGGCTTTATGAGTTAGAAACATCATCAACTAATCAAGATAATGTACTATAAGAAGTTGAAGGGGTGATGTAGCAAGATTTGTAACTGGTATATATCAGTGTTTCTCTAAAAATTGAAGAGATTCCCATCTCATAGAAAAAAAAACGATTTAGAATTCCAGAAATTAGATAAAGTTAATACTTGACCTCTAAATAACACATTGTTTTAAGTTTCCCTAACAGATGAAAAATTTGTGAAATGTTTTCAAGGATTCTAAAAAGTTTGTAATTGGGGAAAGGAGGAAAGATTTGGTGAAAGTAAGGACACTTGTTGAATGTCATCAAATGTCTACTCTGTGCCAGGCTGTGTGCTAGGTATATTCTCTTGTATTATGTCTGTATGTGTCCATTATTAATTTATCGTCTCTCAGCTCCAAGCTCTTCATGTCTTTCCCTGGTGTGCTGTGTCTGGAAATTGACAAGCTGTCTTTCCTAGAGCAGCACACAGAACATCATGGGACAATCTCTTGGATCAAAGAAATCACCCTAGCCTGAATGATATACCATTAGCATTTCAGCCCTTTGGGTTAGATGTTTTTCCTCCTCATATAACTTTGAAAATGGCAAATGTCTTGTGAATATAACAAAGACAGTACCCCTTTGGGGCACTGAAACTTCAGTATTAGCAAGTTGATAGTTTTCTTCAATAAGAATGGGTACCTTCTCGTCCAAAGGCAGAGTAGGAATCCTGGGCAGGTAGAGGAAAAAACAGGTTGCAAGCAAAGGGAGAAAGCATCTGAGCCTATTTATCTTGTAATTATGTCTTATTTTTATCTAAGAGCTCTTGAGGGATACACTGTTTCTCCTTTTGTGTGGTTTCTTGATCTAAGTGTGGTCCGAATTTGGGGAGCTGACTATAAAAAGGAGGAATATTGAAAAATAGGCAAAGATACCTTATAATTAACAATCCTTAACTAGGAATTCTAAAACATTGGTTCTCATCCTTAGCTACTCATTGGAACCACCTGGAAAATTTAAGAACTACTCATACCTATGTCCCATGTTTAGAGGTTTAAAAAAAATTCATTCAAATGATTGACATTATAGTCAAGGTGAAAATTCACTTCTTCAAAGAGCTAATTAAATGAACATTTATCCTGTGCCCACAGGATTTATGATTTAGGAGACCTAGCACCAGATAAAAAATGAGAAAATTTTCGTACTCTCCTACTCCACCAATCAACATCCAACTCAAAGTTCATTCTTTTCCTTACTTTCAACTCCCAAGTAAACTGTGCCTCTTGCTGATGTGTGGAGCTAGAAATTAAGGGACTATTTCATTGGACATCTAAAAACTATGGTAGTAACAGAAAATGTGAGATATCAGAAAGCCCTACCTCTAGTGAAGAGGTACAAAGAGAAGCAGGTTTTACTAGGGAACAGTGTGAGTTATAATAGCAAATAACAAACTTGACTCCATTTTGGATCTGTTTCTTTAACTTTAACCTTTGTATTCTGCTGCTTTGGCTACAAGTTAATCACCAAAGGAATGTTGCCTATAGTTTATTTATTTATTTTTGTCTTTTTGCCATTTCTTGGGCTGTTCCCGCATTCCCGCAGCATACAGAGGTTCCCAGGCTAGGGGTTGAATTGGAGCTGTAGCCACCGGCCTATGCCAGAGCCACAGCAATGTGGGATCCGAGAATTGTCTGTGACCTACACCACAGCTCCCAGCAACGCCGGATCCTCAACCCACTGAGCAAGGCCAAGGATGGATCCCACAACCTCATGGTTCCTAGTCGGATTCGTTAACCACTGAGCCATGATGGGAACTCCTGCCTATAGTTTTAAAGTATACATAATGGCCCATCTCTGAGGAAAACCCTACCCCCACCCCCCACCCCCCGTGCCTGGATGTAAATCTAAAACACCTTTGTTTAGCTCACAAGAAACACCCTGAAACAGCCCACCTGTGAATGGCTTTAGGAAAGAGAAAATTAACACATTCTCTCCCAGAAGTCTGGCCAAAACCAGGGGATATTTGCAATAACTTATGGCTTTTTTACTTTACCTCCTCACCTACCTCTTGTTTGTTCTGTAAAAGAAATTAGCATCCAGACCGCAGTAAGATAATTCACTAGGTATCATCTTCTCGACTCTTGGCCTTCTGAAAAATGTTGTTATTCCTTGCCCCAACACCTCATCTCTTAGTTTATTGCACATTGTGAAATGAGCAGAGAGAGTTTGGACTCAGTAACAAAGTGATGCAAGATTCCCTAGAAATTGTGCATTTTGTGGTGATGATAGTTGGCTTTCTGTGGAGAGATAAACTGAAATACAAATAAAGGGTGGAAAGTCAAAGAAGATTTTTTTCAGAACCCATATTTAACCTTGTGCAAGGCAACCAGGAGAGTCAGTGAGGCATGTGGAATCATATAGCCAGGATGAGATAAGGGAGGAAAACAAACGTGAGATAAAAAAATAGATATATAGTGTTTCTTTTTGAAGACACAGCTCCCTCTGTGAGGCTAAAATTCTGACTTCATTCTTTGTGTCTTTTTCTCATTTAATGTCTAGAATTGTGAGGTTCCCTTAATTTTAACTTTTTCTTGAGAAAAGGATTGTTGGTGTCAACCTAAAAGCCATTAATTGAGACACTACCCTGGGGGCACTACCCCAGGTAAACAGTTGTCAAATTTGAGTATGTGGCCTAAAATACCTTGAGGGTGTTTAAACAGATCTCTGGGCACCATACCCAGAATTTCTGATCCATCGGGTCTGAGCTAGGGCTTGAAAAAGTGCATTTCTAACAAATTCCCAGGTGATGCTCCTATTGCAAGGTGTATGGGGGTTACTCAAAGTCCCTAATTGTTAATCAGCTTCAGCTGGTTAGGATCCCTTATAATGAAATACAACACTTGATTTTGTTATCTCTTAGCCAAGTGCTGCTGCAAGTGAAAAAAATCATTTTAAAGAAATAATGCCTCAAGGGGGCATCCAGAGTAAAGTCTCAAAAACAGTTTTAGATAGGGGTTGACAAAAGGTTGAGAAAGGTCATTTGGCCCCAGGATTATTTATGATTTAAAAGGTACCCTGATGTTGGAGATAACAAGACCCTTGGAGATTGTTGAGCAGATGGGGATTTGTTTCATGAGGGATCATATGGGTCTAAAGAAATAAATAAAGATATTTATGTGTCTGTGTAGAATTTAAAATGTGACCATAAGATAGAAGTATAATTCAAGATGGGACTAAGATGGCAGAATATAAGGACTGGAGCTCAACTTCTCTCCTAAAAACAACAAAATTCACAAATAAAGCCTGAGTAATCTTAAACAAAATGGACTGGAAACCTTAAAAAGATATCCTACTCCAGAAGAAAAAGAGGAGGCCACATCAAGAGGTAGGAGGGGGCGATTTCATGATAAAAACAATCCAATACCTCCTGGGTGGGAAGCCCCACAGACTGGAAACTAACTGGTTCACAGAGACTCACCTACAGGAGTGAGAGTTCTGAGCTCCACATCAAACACTCACATGTGGGGATCTGGCACTGGGAGAAAGAGCCCCTGGAGCATCTGGCATTGAAGGCCAGTGGGGCTTGTGTGCAAGAGCTCCACGGGACTGGGGGAAACAGAGACCCCATTCTTAAAAGGCACACAAAGACATCCACGTGCACTGGGTCCCAGGGCAAAGCAAAGTCTCCATAGGAATCTGGGTCAGACCTGACTGCAGTTCTTGGAGGACATCCTGGGAAACAGGAGTGAATGTGGCTTGCTGTGAGGGAAGGTAATTGGAAGCAAAGCTCTCAGAAATACTCGGCAGTGTGCCTATTTCTGGAGGTGGCCATTTTGGGAAATCTGGCCCCACCCATCAGTCAGCACTGAGAAGCCCCAGGGCAAACAACAATCCAGGTGGGATCACAGCCCTGCCCCTCAGTAAATAGACTACCTAAAGACCCCTCAGTCACACAGCCGCCTCTAATCCCATCCAGAGACTAAGTCTCATGGACCAGAGGGATTAGAATCAGCTCCACCTACCAGTGGGAAGGCATCAGCCCCTCCCATCAGGAAGCCTACAGCAAGCCCCCATTCAGACTTCTGGCAGATACCAGAAGTAAGAGAGGCTACAACCCTATTATCTGTAAAAAGGTCACAACACCAAAAACCTATAAAAAAGAAAGGTCAGAGAACTATAACTCAGATGAGGGAGAAAGGAAAAACCCCAGAAAAACACTGAGTGATCAGGAGATTCTCAGCCTCTAGGAAAAAGACTTTAGACTGTTGATGCTGAAGAGGATGCAAGACATTGGAAATGAACTGGAGGCAAAGATGGCTAACTTACAGGAAACACTGGCCAAAGAGATACAAGATATAAAACTGAAACAAGAAGAGATGCTAAATACAATCACTGAAATAAAAATTTCACTAGAGGCAGCTGATAGCACAATACAGGAGCAAAAGAACGAATAAGCATGGTGGAGGACAGATTAGTGGAAATTACAGATGCAGAACAGAAAAGAGAAAAAAGATTGAAAACAAATGAAGAGAGTCTCAGAGAACTCTGGGAGAACGTGAAATGCACCAACATCCGTATTATAGGGGTGCCAGAAGGAGAAGAGAGAGAGAAGGGGACAGAAAAAAATATCCAAGAGATAATAGCCAAAAACTTGCCTAACACGGGAAAGGAACCACTCGCTCAAATCCAGGAAGCACAACGAGTACCACATAAAATAAACCCAAGGAGGAACACTCCGAGACACATATTAATCAAACAGACTAAAATTAAAGACAAAGAGAAAATCTTGAAAGCAGCTAGGGAAAAGAAACAAATAACATACAAGGGAACCCCAATAAGGTTATTGGCAGATTTTTTAGCAGAAAACTCTGCAGGCCAGAAGGGAGTGGCATGATACACTTAACGTGATGAAAGGAAAAAAAACCCCAACCAAGATTACTTTACCCAGCAATGCTCATTCAGATTTGAAGGAGAAATCAAAAGCTTCACAAATAAGCAAAAGCTGAGAGAATTAAGCAAACTAAACAAGTCTTACAACAAATACTAAAGGAACTTCTCTAGGCATAAAAGAAAAGGCCACAACCAAAACAAAAATTCCACAAATGACAAGGCTCACCAGTAAAGGTATATATACAGTAAAGATATGAAATCATCCATGCACAATTATGCCACCAAAATCAGAAATCATGAGAAGAGGAGGGTACAAATGCAGGATACTGGAGATGAACTTGCAATTAAGAGAACAACAACCTTAAAACAATCTCATATACATATAGACTCTTATGTCAAAACTTCAGAATAACTACAAAACCCAAAATCTACAATTTATACACAAAGAAAAATCAACTCAAATACAACACTAAAGATAATCATCAAACCAGAAGAGGAGAGAACAAGAGAAGAAGGAACGAAAAAAGAGCAACAAAAGCATATCCAAAGCAATTAATAAAATGGCAATAAGAACATACATATCAATAATTACCTTAAATCTTAATGGACTAAATTCCCCAACCAAAAGACATAGACTGGCTGAAAGGATAAAAAAACAAGACCCATATATATGCTGTCTTCAAGAGACCCACTTCACTTTTAGGGACACATACAAATTGAAAGTGAGAGGATGGAAGAAAATACTCCATGCAAATGGGAATCAAAAGAAAGCTGGAGTAGCAATGCTAATAACAGACAAAATAGACTTTAAAATGAAGAATATTTTAAGGGACATTGAAGGTCGTTACCTAATGATCAAAGGATCAATCCAAGAAGAAGATATAACAGTTTTAAATATCAACACATCCAACATAGGTTCACCACAATATATAAGGCAACTGCTAACAACCTTAAAAAGGACAAATCAACAATAACACGATCATAGTGGGGGACTTTAACACCCCACTTACAGCAATGGAGAGATCATCCAGACAGAAAATCAATAAGGAAACACAAGCCCTATATGAAGCATTAAACCAGATGGCCTTCATAGATATTTATAGGACATTTCGTCCAAAAGCAACAGAATACACATTCTTTGCAAGTGCACATGGAACATTCTCTAAGATGGATCACATTCTGAGCTACAAATCCAACCTTGGTAACTTTAAGAAAATTGAAATCATATCAAGCATCTTTTTTGACCACAATGCTATACGACTGGAAATCAACAACAAGAAACAAACTGCAAAAAACACAAACACATGGAGACTAAACATCATGCTACTAAACAACCAATGGATCACTGAAGAAATCAAAGAGGAAATAAAAAAAAATACATGATAGAAAATATAATCCATCCAAAATGACAGTTGTATCCCAAGTGAGTGGTGAATTTCAATGAAATTACCAAAAATAGTAAATATTTAGAATTATGTTGAAAATTAATTTGAGACACCTAACAAACTAGAGCTTACTACTTTGTCACATGTACATGTGGTGCATCCAGAATATTATTCAGGCCATTTCTCCAATTCTATTCTGTATAACCAGATATACTTTTTCCCACCTTAGTTTATACGACTATGCAGGTTTTACTCAATATGATTTTGGCTGTTTTCAGTTTGCACATTTAGTTTCAAAGGATCATTTAATAGACTCAAAGAATCTTTGACAGGCTCTAAGGAAAATTTTGAGAAATGAGCTACAAACTTATTATTAGTAAAAGCAATGGCAATGGATTAGGATATTTTGGAGGGGTATCACTTATTTAGTATATTATTTCTGGTGTGTTTGATAGTGAAAAAAATCCTTAATAAATGATTCTGAGCATAGATATTTATGCCATTGTAGAATGTTTATATGTATTTAGGTATGAGAAAAAAATTAGACCCAAAGCATACTTGGGTATTCAATATGGATGAACTGTATAATCAAGGTCAATATAACTTCTCACAGGTTGTTCTGCTTAGTTAGCCAATATACTGAAGATTATAGATAGAGATTTCCTAGATTAATTTCTAGACCACTTAAATAGTTTGAGATTCCAAGTGCTTTTCTTTCAATTGAGAAGTCAAAGAGGAAATATATTTCTGTTAAGTAGAAAAATAAAAGGCAAAGTAACCATTTTTTCCTTATAGTCTTGATGAAGCTAGAATCATCTGATGGATTCTAGACTCAAAGTGGCCTTTACACACTGATGCTTCTGGTTGTGGGGTGGGTGTCTTGAAAGATGCTGTATAAGCATAACTATTCTAGACTCTTACTTATATTTTATTTTTTTTGTGTGTAAAGTCTCTGGTAGAGGAGGAGATAGAAATGGTAAATATTTCTAAATAATTGAGTGGATCAGCTGTTGGAGATACAGTTTTGTGGACCCGAGGAAGATAAAGGAGAAGGGGAAAAATTGATATGATTGCCAGAGGAAAATAGAGAAGGGAAGCAGTTCTGATTAAGAAGATCCCACCCATCCCTATTTTTAACATGAAGTTTACTAGAAAGTGTACATATAAATGTATTTACACATTTATTATTTTATTGTACATTTAAAATGACAATATGAAGTTTCCTGATGAACATTGAAAGATGAAGGTCTTTGTCAGATACATCTAATTGTATCACTACTGTTTATTAAATAATGCACCATTTTCTCATGTAATTGAGCTACTATATAGATCTTCTGTTACTTCTCATATATATTGGATGCCATTTCTGGATTCTTTGTTCTTCGTCAATCATGAATCAATTACCCATTATTTTCTAATAACTAGTAAATTATCATTGTCTTTTTCTTGACTCCTTTGGGAATGGTAATCATCTTCAATATAAACTTTTAATTCAGTTCTCCAATTAAAAAGTTTATGCATTTCTGACTGGAGTTACATTATATGTATGTATTAATTCATGAGAATGAACAATGCCATGAAATTAAGCTTTACTTTTTTCTCATAAAAAGTATTTTGTGTTCCTTTCAGACTTTGTCTTACACCTTTCAGTACAATTTTATAGATTTTTTCATACAGACCAGTGACTCTTTAACTCAGTATTTGTATTACTTAAAAGTTTTTAAAAATGTTGATGTATGGGGATTACAGCAAGAAATTCTGATTTTTTTTGTCTGAGAACATCAGGATGTTTTAAAACTCCCTGAAGTAATTTTATATAAAGTCAAGTTTGAGAATCAAAAATATAGCTCTTGGAGTTCCCATTGTGGTGCAAGGGACATGAATCTGACTAGTATCCATGAGAATGTGGGTTCAATCCCTGGTCGGGTATCTGACATTACCATGAGCTATGGTGTAGGTCACAGAAATGGCTTGGACCCCATGTTGCTGTGGCTATGGTGTAGGCTGGCTGCTGTAGCTTTGATTTGACCCCTAGCCTGGGAGCTTCCATATGCCATGGGTGAGGCACTTTAAAAGCAAAATATATGTATGTATCTTGTCCTAATGATGTTAAATTTGTTCCAATAATATATCTTTAATCACATTTTAAATTTATTCTGTTGGGTTTGGTCAAAGTTTACCTCTTGTTAATTTTGTGATATGTACTTTGTCAGGAATTTGTTCCATTTTCTCTAAGTTGAAATATATTCCTATAGAGTTTCATATTATTTTTTCAAATTTTTTGTATTGTACTTGAATCTCCTTATATAGTTTTTTGTTGTAGGTTTTCTATTTCTTTAGCAATTTTTTTTATAGGGTCGGTACTAAAATTGTTCTGCCTGATCTTCCTCTTTGTTGCTGTTGGCCCTATTTTCTTTGTCATTGCATTGGGACCCATTTCTGATTATTAGAAAAATACAGATGATGCATAAAGGGACTTTGTCCCTGTTGACTTGCTCTGGTAGTTTCCTGCCAAGGCACCTGGAGGAAGCCTCTTGGCTCTTTATACTCCAAATATTGTACTTGCTACAAATGGACAAAATCCTCCAATTTCCCATTTGGCTTCTTTACTTTTGGGAAATCAGGACCTCCAGCACCATGTAGGAGACCCATGTTGCCATTCTCCCACATGTGCCATTAGATCTTTGAAAGCCAAGCTCTTCCCTGAATAGGCCACTTTCTTTACAGTGCTCATCTCCAGGCTCTGACGTTGTTCTCTTTTCCTTTGGTCCCTTGCCTATCCATGAGGGAGAAATCCCCACATCAGTGCTTTCTGTTGAAGCCTGATCAGAGGCTCAGGTGAACCTGACCCCTTCCTGCTGGTGGTGGGAAGAGGAAGCTAGTTGTATGTAGGATGCCACATTCCCTACAGTGATTGAATAAGATGTCACTTAGCTCATACTTCACATCCTTTCATTGAGTCTCTCAACTTGCCTGTTTTTGGCAAATGTTCAACTTCACCCTCCCTGATCTATGTTATTCAAACTCATATCACAAAGACAGTCTCTTCAAATTTATAGTTATCTCTAGTTGACTTCGCACATTTATTTGCCTTGTGTTATTCAAGTGGAGAAAGAAAAGAAATCAGACATGTGAATACATATTAAGGAAAAATAATGCTTAATGGGCATAGAATGGGTGCATTTAAAATCTTCAGTATATTAGCTATACTGCATAAATTATGATCTCTTAAAAAATGTCTTTCAGTGTTGATGACAAACCAGTGGCCCATGGCAGGGGGAATTTTTTATAGTTATTATAAACATTAAAGAAACATCATAAGGTTAATTGGGAAAATTTACATAAATAGCCATTGTACTGCACTGAACTTTTTTGGTAGTGTATGATCTATAATGGATGGTGAAATACTTATAAGTAAATTATTGTGGTTGCATGAACTTCTGATCTGGTATTGTATTTCTTAAAGGAACTTGAACACCCTAGGTCAGATACCAATAAAAACTGTGAAAAATGGAGATGGGCATGGAAGCATAATATTACTTTTCTTCTACTATTTCTGCTTTAGCTTGGAGACAATTGGATTCTTGTTTCTCTTCCAATTTGGCAAGTGCAAAGAGAACTATCTAGTCTCTTTTTACCTCTACACTGAATAGTTACCTATTTTGTGAGGCTGGTGTTTGAACACCTAAAAAAAAAACCGAAACAGTCATATTATTAGTAGAAAAGGTAACTAAGCCAAAACCAAAATAACTTCTTCCAGGTATTTAAATCTAGTTTCTTTCCTTTTGCTTTGTTTGGACTGAAGTGTGTTTATACTCCTGGTCCCATATTGCAAGCTGCCAGAGGGAAAGCTCCAACATTTTGTAACCCTTCTGCCTGAGTTTTGATGGGTAAGTCTTATTAGCTCTGTCTCCTGGGATCACCTCTCTTCATTCTTCTGTCTCTTTTGGACTTCAGTTTCCAGAAGTGTTTCCAAATAAGCTGTAACAGAGAATCCTATCCAATGGGAGATTTTAGACTGTGTTGATGCAGTTAATACTCCAAATCATTATATGGAGGTTCAGGTTAGTTTTTCATATGTTAAAATGAGAAGAAAATGATAGGCAGCTCACTGTTATTCCCAATTCCAGCAATTTGTAGAATTACCTCCATGGTTAAGCTGGCTAACAACAACTTATGAAAAAGCCACTTTTTCCAATAAAATTTAACACTGATTATTGCCTTTACATTTAGTCTTCATGCATTGACCTTAGTACTTACTGTGTGTTTACTTAAAATTTCCAAAATGATTTACTTTCTTGATAACCAAGTTCATCTACGAAAATACCTTAATTTTGCAAAGCTTTAACTGTTTCTGATTTCAAATCAAAACTAGTTTGACTGACAGTGGTTAAAAACAAGTTGATTTGGAGTTCCTATTGTGGCTCAGTGGGTTAAGAACCCAACTAATATCCATGAGGTTGCAGGTTTGATCCCTGGCCTCACTCAGTGTGTAAGGATCTGGTGTTGTCACAAGCTGTGGCATAAGTCACAGATGTGGCTCTGATCTTGTGTTGCTGTGGCTGTGGTGTAGGCCAGCAGCTACAGCTCCGATTTGACCTTTAGTCTGGGAAACTCCATATGCCAGAGGTGTGGCCCTAAAAAAGACAAAAACAAAACAAAACAAAACGAAAACAAATTGATGTTATGAAAGCTACTAACAGCATTGAATTCATCATGCTTTACCATTAATAATGGAATTCCCTCCTAGATATGAGACATAAAGTCACAAATCTCAGATCTACAGTGTCATGAGGATTTTGATATAGTTATCTTAGTTCCAACTGCTATAACAAGATACTTTAGACTGGGTGGTTTAAACAACAGAAATTTATTTATCACAATTCCGGAGGCTAGAAAGTCTAAGATCAGTGTTCCAGTGGATTCAGTGTCTGATGAAAGCCTATTTCCTGATTCATAGACAGCGTTTTCTTATTCTACCCTCACATTGTGGGTAGAGAGATTACTCTCTCATGTCTCTTCTTTAAAAAGCACTAATCCCATTTCATGAGGTCTCCACACTCATGACCTAGTTACCTCCCAAGGGTCTCACCTCCTAATACCATCACACTGGGGATGAAGTCTCAACCTGTGAATTTGGGGGAACACATACATTCAGTCCATATCAGCAGTGAAAACATTCTTCATGGTCAGGCAGATGTCTTGAATCCTTTTTGCTCTTTCTGTGAATCCTCTGCCAGCTGTATACCTTGCTTCTGAAGGCCTGAATCTGAGATTCTTTAGAGACTTCTGCATAGGGTGTGGGAGAGGTTAGGGCCCTCTGAACAGCTCTTCAGTAAAGACTGATGTTCAGGTTCAAGTATCTGAAAGTGGCTACTTCTGGCCTCCAGTTGGATGAGGCTAAAGCTAGGCATTGCCTGAACTCACAACCTTGCTTGGCTCTCTCTTTATCCATCCTCCTCTACCACTTTCCTGATTTTCTCTGAAATCACTTTCTTGATCAATCACTTCCACCAGAATCCTCAACTCAAGATCATATTGAAGAGAATCTAACTGAAGAAACATGAAAACAAAGAGCTTTACAACAAAATGATGATAATCAGAATATAAGCAGGATCCTTCATGGCGTAGACTAAAAATTTTATCTTAACCCAAAGCTATCCAATACTCATAAGGGATCCCTCAGAAATACTGGGTAAGATTAGAAAGGAAATGAGGGCTTCATGTGGAGTAGGTAACATGATAACAGCCCAACAGGTGAAGGGAGTTGGCAACTTATTTTATATCTGAATTGGTAAGGCAACACCAGAAATCTGTTGTATATGTAAATTTGGAACATATGTTAGAAAATATCTCCTTTAGGGGTTTTTCACAGAACTTGAAATATAATTATAGGAATTCATTGGATTTAAGATACAGTTTTGTCTGGCAGAACTGAGGTAATTTAGCACAGGGAAGACAGATCTTGTAAGGGCCAAAGGTAGAAGAAGACTTCTAGGACCTGGAAAAAAAAATATTAGGAGTGATGAAAAAGTTATGACCTTGGTAAGGAAAGAAGTGGAGATAAATTTGTTTTTAATTTGCTGTAATTTTCTTTATTCTCCATATTTCCCACAATAATATGTAATAATTTTAAAATCTAAAAAAGAAAATTAAATTTTGATTACTTTGTAACTTAATAGTTATAATATACTAAAACTCCCATTATTAAGGAATTGTTAGTAATTATGACCATTCATAGAAAGGAATATTTCACAATCATTAACAATGTTTATAAAGTATTTTGAATGACATTGAAAGATATTATGAGATAATATCATGTCACAAAGGCACATTTAAAACTTCATATACTATTTGATATCCTCTGTGTTAAAAATATATGGAAAATGGGCTAAAAGAAATTATACAGTACTAGGTAATTTTTACTAGAATATATTATGGATTTTTTCTAATTATTTATACTTTATAATTTTTCTGTACTGAATTTTTATAAAATCAGACAAGGGGAAACTTAGTAAAATTTGGCAGTATGTACTTAAATACTCAAAGGTCTGAAATACTATCATCCTAAGGTAGAATTTCTTACCTAATAGAACTTAATGATAAGTTCTACCTAAAACATTTGAAGTAATTTATGCTTTTAAATTCATCACATTTTTCTCTGCCACACTTCCCCATTTTCCTCTAAGCATATATCTTCCTTTGAATGCCTGCCACTTCTTTGTCTCAGGAAAGCTTAAATTTATTTCTAGCAGTTTCCCTCACATTCACATGAAAAATACACATCTGCTTGTGTGAGTGTGGGTTTTTTTTTTTTTTTTTTGCTTATATCTCCCTGAAAGTGTGCTAGTATTTTTCTGATGATTTATGGAAAAGTAAATATAGCTTTCCAGTGCTATTCACCCCATGTAAATTTCTAATGATCCCAAATGCGAGGGTATGTATAACAATGATGCCTCGGTAAAAAGCCAGCTGCTCTTTTCATTTGAGCAATAGTGTGATATTATTCAACTCACTAAGTGAGCTTGTTTGTTTCAACAGCTGTTGACTTCATCTCCCTCTCAGTGGATGAAAAGAAAAAGATAAAAAGAAACAGTTCCCTCCATATTCTTTGCCTGGCTACCTTTCAGCAGGGCTCTGCACTAGGTGGTAGACCTCTTACTCTTAGAATCAGGGACATTTGGAGCTAAAAAGTATCTAATCGGTTATAATTGTCAGACCTCTTCTTTGTGAAGTAATTTTTCATTGCACACATTATGGTGTCATTAACCCCTTTCTGTCAGGTAAGAAAAATGAGGCTCAAATCCATTACGTAGTTTACCTACAGTCACAAATCTTGTGGAGTGAGACCTTGTACCATTCTCTTCTTTCACAAATGGAACTGCAATGTCTAATGAACTTATTTGACTTAGAGTCTAGTAAAGGACATCAGCCAATTTCATTACTGATAATGATCTGCTGGTATTTTCTATTTCTTTCTGATTTACTGTTGGGAGATTTTAGGTTTCTAGGAATTTATCCATTTTTTCCAGGTTGTCCATTTTATTAGAATATAACTTTTTGTAGTAATCTCTTAGGATCCTTTGTATTTCTGTGTTGTTGTTTGTAACTTTTTCATTTCTGATTTTATTTGGGCCCTCTCCTTTTATTGATGATTCTGGTTAGAGGTCTATCAATTTTGTTTTTGAAGAACCAACTCTTGGATTTCCTGTTGTGGCTCAATGGGTTAAAAACATGACACAGTGTCCATGAGGATGCACGTTTGATCCCTGGTCTCACTCAGTGGATTATGGATCCAGTGTTGTTGCAAGCTATGGTGTAGATCACAGATGTGGCTTGGATTTCACATTGCTATGGCTGTGGTGTAGGCTGGTAGCTGCAGCTCTGATTCTACCTCTAGTCTGGGAACTTCCATGTGCCTGAAGGTGCAGCTGTGAAAGGAAAAAAAAAAATTAAAAGAATCAACTCTAAATTTCACTAATATTTTTTATTTCTCAGTCCCTATTTCATTTATTTCTGCTCTGATCTTTATTATTTCCTCACTTCTACTAACTTTGGGTATTTGTTCTTCTTTTTCTAGTTACTTTACCTGTAAAGTTAAATTTCTTATTTGAGATTTTTCTTATTTCCTGAGGTAGGTTTTGTATTTGCTATAAATTTCATCCTTTGAACTGTTTTTCTTTGTGCCTCATCTCACAGATTTTGGATCATTGTGTTTCAATTTTCATTTGTTTCCAGGTACTTTTTTATTTCCTCTTTGATTTATTCAATGACCCATTGGGTATTTAGTAGAATATTGTTTGGCTTCTACCTGTTCATGTTTTTTTTTTGTTTTTTTCAGATTTTTTTCCTTATGGTTGCATTCTAGTCTCATAACATTGTGGTCCAAAAGGATGCTTGATATGACTGTGATCTGATTAAATGTATTGAGGATTTTTTTTAATTACTCAAATGAATTTATCACATCTATAGTTGTATAATGATCATAACAATCTGATTTCACAGGATTTCCATCCCACAGCCCAAGCACATCCCCCCACTCCCCAAACTGTCTCCTTTAGAGACCATAAGTTTTTCAATGTCTGTGAGTCAGCATCTGTTCTGCAAAGATGTTCAGTCTGTCCTTTTTCCAGATTCCACATGTCAGTGAAAGCATTTGATGTTGGTATTTCATGGTATGGCTGACTTCACTTAGCATGATAATTTCTAGGTCCATTCATGTTGTTAAAAATGCCGGTATTTCGTTCTTTTTAATGGCTGAGTAATATTCCGTCATGTATATGTACCACCTCAAAAGATCAACAAAATTGAGGATTGTTTTGTAGCCTAGCATGTGATCTATCCTGAAGAATGTTCCATGTGCACTTGAAAAGAATGTGTATTCTGCTGATTTGGGATTAAATGTTCTAGATACATGTATTATGTTCATTTGGTCTAAGGTGTCATTTAAGTCCAGTGTTTCCTCATTGATTTTCTGTGTTGATGTTCTGCCATTAGTATAAGTTAAGGGATGTTAAAGTGCCCTACTGTTATTGAGTTACTTTCATTTTCTCCTTTTATGTTTGATAAAATTTGCTTTATATACTTAGGTGTTCCTATGTTGTGTTCATGTATTTTAAAGCTATTATCTCTTCTTGTTGGATTGACTCCTTTATCATTATGAAATGTCCTTCTTTCGCTCTTGTCACAGACTTTGTTTTAAACATCTATTTTGTCTAAGTACAAAAGTATCTAAGTATATAAGTATCTCAGCTTTCTTTTTATTTACATTTTCATTAAATACCTTTTTCTATCCTTTCCCTTTCAGGTTCTGTGTTTCTTTAGATCTGAAGTGAGTCTCTTGTAGGCAGCATATATATGGGTCTTGTTTCTGTATTCATTCAAACACACTTTGTCTTTTGGTTGGTGCATTTAGTCCATTTACATTTAATGTAATTATTGATAGGTATGTTCTTATAGCCATTTTGTTAATTGTTTGGGGGTTCTTTTTGAATTTTCTGTTTTCTTTCTTTTGCTTTCTTTTGTGATTTGATGACTATCTTTAGTGTCATATTTAGACTCCTTTCACTTTTATTGTATGTATCTGTAATAGAGTTTTGGTTCATAATTACCATGAGGTTCATATATAACAACATATGAAATCAAATATATACATTATAGTTATTTTAAGTCAATGCTCTCTAAAGTATGAACAAATTCTAACAACACTGCTTTTTATTTTTTTTTAAATGGGCACACTCATGGTATATGGATGTTTCTGGACCAGGGATTGAATCCAAGCTGTAGCTGCGTAACACTGGATCCTTTAAGCTACTGTGTTTGGCCAGGGGTTGAACCTAAGCCTCTGCAGCAACCCCAGCCATTACAGTTAAATTCCTAACCCCCTGCACCATAGCAGAAACTCCAACACCTTTGCATTTTTTACTTATCACCCCCACATTTAATGTTTTTGACATCATATTTTACATCCTTTTAATGTATCCCTTAACTACTTATTGTGGATATAGATGTTTTTGCCACTCTTAACATTCCTGCCAGCTCTATAAGTGGTTTATCTACTAACTTACTGTATGTTTGCCTTTACCAATGAGATTTTCTCATGTAATTTTTATATTTCTAGTTGTGGTTTTCTTCTACTTAAACAAGTTCCATTGACAATCCTTGTGTTTAGTGGTGCTGAGCTCTTTTAGCCTTTGCTTGTCTGTAAATATCTTTATCTTTCCTTCAAATCTGAATGACACCGTTGCTGGATAGAGTGTTCTTTTTTTTATCACTTTGAATATATTGTGCCACTACTTTCTGGACTGGAGATTTTCTGCTGAAAAGTCATCTTATACTCTCATGGGAGTTCGCTATATGTGACTAGTTGCTTTTCTTTTTTCACTTTTAAGATTCTCTCTTTTTCTTTAATTTTTGTCATTTTAATTGTAAAATGTCATGGTGTAAACCTCTTTGAGTTGATCTTGTTTAAGATTCTGTGCTTCTTGGACCTGAATGTCTGTTTCTTTCTCCAGCTTAGGGAAGTTTTCAGCTATTATTATTTTTAAATAAGTTCCTTGCCTCTTCCCCTCTTTTTTCTCTCTCTTCTCCTTCTGAGGCTCCTGTAAAGTGAATGGCAGTGCATTTGATATTATCCCAGGGGTCTATTAAACTGTCCTCATTTAAATTTTTTTTCTGTTCAACTTGGGTAATTTCCACCATTTGATCTTTCAGGTTGTTTGTCTCTTTGTAATATCTAATCTATTGTTGATTCATTCTAGTGTGTTTTTGTTTCGGTTATTATATTCTTCAGCTCTATTTGGTTCTTCTTTATGTTTTCCAACTCTTAAACTTCTCACTGTTTAACATTGTCCATCTGTCTCCTGTATGCTGTGCATCTTTATGATTATTACCTTAAGCTCTTTATCAAGTAGATTGCTTATCTCCACTTCCCTTAGTTCTTCTTCTGAGGTTTCGTTTTGTTCCTTTGTTTGGAACAGATTCCATTGTCTCCTCATATTGCCTAATTTTATGGGTTATTAGGTAAATTGGTTATGTTTCTCAATCTTGGAGCAGTAGCCTTATATAGGAGTCAACCTTGGGGCCCAGGAGCACACTCCCCTCTGGTCATCAGAACTATATGTTCCAGGGGTGCCCCCCAGTGTACTTAGTGGGCTCTTCTGTTGTGGTGAAGCTGACTACTAAGAGTATGCCAGTAGCTGGGGCTGATGCCCAAAATGTTGGCTGCCAGCCTGCTGGTGGATGGAGCAACATCCTAGAATGGCTAGTTGCACAATCTGGGGGGTGATCCTGGGGCAAAGTTTGTTTTTTTGTTTTTTTTGTTTTAATGCAAGACAGATGTGGCAATACTTTGTTAAGGCAAAAGTAATATTATTTTTGTTCCACACTACAAAAAGAATTCACAGGCCTCAATAGAAAGATTTAGTGGATGGCATGTAATTTAAACAAATAGGTTAAGTTGAAAGTAATAGTTTAAAGCAGTCATGGGAGTTACCTGGTGACTCAGCAGGTTGGGGATCTGGTGTGGTCATTGCTGAAGCTCTGTTTATAGCTGTGGCATAGGTTCAATACCTGGCCCAGGAACTTCCACATGCTGTGGGCATGGTCAAAAAAAGGAAATCAGAAAGTGGCAGAAAGAAGTAAAGGTTTACTTACTAGGCAGATTTTAAACTAGGGATATATGAAGAAAAGTTTATAAAAATTCTTTTTTTTTGCAGTGGGAAGGGTGATGGAAGAGACAGAAACAACTGCCAGAAAGTTCTGTGCCAAAGAATTAGGTATTCCCTTGAGAGGAGTTCTTGAGAGTGCAGATTAAATATATTCAGGGAAACTAAAGTTCCAAGGGGTTAATTAATTTTTCTCCAAATTACACAGCTAGGGATTTCATAGCTTAAAAAAAAACATAAGAATTATAACTGAGAAGGAAATGTCTTTTTTTGCTAACAGAATATTCTATGGCAGATCTTAGACTTAGGTTCTTATTCCTGCAGCCTGAAACTACTCCCAGAAGCACCCCCCCACACACACTTATCCATTCTTACCAGCAGATAGAGTAAATTATCTTAACATATGATATCTATCATATATTTAGCTAACAACAGCATACAATTGCCAATTATTAAATTGCTGAGGCAAATTAACATTGGTTTTGCTACATCTGGGCCCTCCTGTATTTGACATTTTAGCTACAGTGTAGCTGTTGGAATGTGTCTTACATTTTGCAGCACTTCAGTCACTTGTTAGGAGAGATTTGTTGCCACTGAAGTAAAGGTTTCTCAGAGGTGCATTCAGGTGTGAGGCAGCAAGCTTCTGACAAGGTAACTTCCATACTTGGGTTTGGGATTTCTTTAAGCCACTGAAGCTTGTAACGTTTTTTGGACACATGGGAATTTAATATCTCCAGAGTTTAGTCTGATATGGTCTAAAATGGCATGCTGACACCATAGAAACTGAGCAAGTGAGGTCAAGATTTTATTTCACCTTCTTGGCATCTTTTTGTTGAGGTTTTGGAGATTTTTTTTTTTTCTCACTGGGTGAGGGCTCCCTCTTGTGGCCAAAGATCCCACTAATTCAGTAACTGCTGGTTAACACTGAAGAATGCAGGAAGACAGTGTTCTGTGTGCGGTAGAAATTGCTGATTAGGCCAAAAGTCAAAATCCTTTCACTGTCTTGTCACACTCCAATTTCCAGAGAAGCTAATATTACATTTTAACTTATACAAGATTGTGCTTTTTTAAATAGACTATTTCTATTCACAGGACAGATTTTATTTTAATTTGACAGAGTAGCATTAGAAAAAGACTTGGAAATATTTGCTTTGGAATGTTACCTGAGACACTGCTTCCAAAGCTGACTGTTGCTTTCCTGTGACCATAGCCTGAGCCTCACTTCATGACAAGGAGGGCACTGAATCTCATCTGTGAGATCTGTGCTTATTTTATCTTTTAATGTGAGCTCTTCATTCTCAGAGATCTCTACATTTTGAAGTATCTGCATTGATAAAATCATACTCACTTCTTAAGTTTTACTCCTCTATAGGTTGTTTCTCAATAAAAAAGTTATTTTACAATTTATTTAAATTGTATAATATTTTAAGATATTGAAATATGGAAAAAAATCAAACCATCACAACCCTACCACCCTTTACCACCATTATAATATTAATATGTTCGCTTTTCTTTCTTTCTTATTAATGTTTACACTATCTATGCATATGTAGAATATATATTTTAGCCTATACTACTCATTTTTCACATAAAATTTAAAATTATATGTTTACCACATAATATATGTCATATTAAATTATGTATTATATATTGTTATTTTATTATTCATAGGTTTTTTTGCAGTGCTGATCAATTATTACCTTGAGCTAATTATATTCAGAAAACATGCTATAGCTATTGAAACTTAATAACAAGAGATCAGAGCTATGGTAGACCTGGAGTGAACTTATTCCAATTTATAGGAAGACCTTTGGGTGTGTGTTTTATTTACTTATTCTACCTTTCACCAAGAAGCAAATGAAATTATGAAAATATAACTGTGTTCCTAAGTTTACCATGATTTGTGTTCCTTTTACCAAAGTCAAGTTCCAGTGAGGAAGAATAGAATTTTAGACATGAAAGATCTGCAACTGTGCTGGCTTATAGAGAATATTCTTAGAAACTAGCTACAACCCTGCCTCTCATTGTTCTTAATGAGTTATCCAGATGTTTAGAGTTGATGCTACTTAGGTCATTCTCCTAGTAAGGCATTTTTGCCTACTCAAACTTTTATACACTGACCCTCTAGAGAATAATGCTTGTCTTCAGTTGCTTTCCATTATGGTTTTTGCTTTGAGTTAGCCAATCATATATATAATTCAAACAAAGGTCTATTTAAACCAACCAGACAGTCTTTGGCAGTTTGAGAACATCAGGACATTCAGTCTCTGAAATCACCTGCTTCCCTGCAGGCAATACCTTCCCTAGAGCAAGCTGGTCCCTTAGGGGAGCCTCACAGAGCACAAGGCATGCTGTTCTGTATCTGTTTCATCCTTAAATCAGAGAAGGCAATGCGATACACATATCTTCCCATGAGAGCACCTAAGTAATATGAAATGCTAACATGAGGCACAAAGATGAAGATATATCATCTGGAATGAGATAGACTGGGACTTCCAATCAGAAGCAGAAATGCCAGGAATTTCCCCATTATTGGGTACCCTTATTATCAACTGGATATAAGGAGTTTGGACTTGATTGGAAGGCATGGGGGCCCCACACAGACTTTCTACTTCCAGAGAAGGGGCTGCCTGCCATTTTCACTTTGGCCTTGACCTCTGCCTAGGTTCTTTCTAATCTCTTCCCACAGGGCATAAAAGCTTTAGCTTTTAGGGAAGGGCAAAGTGAGGAAAGCTGAGCAGATAATTAGGGCCAAATGCTTCTCATATTTTGTCCTAGTTTACATCAGAACTTAGCTGTTCATTATTGTCCCTACATACATAATTTTTAAGTAAAATGAACATTTTCTCTTCTTTTTTAGTTTTGTACCTGAAATTATTGTGAACAATTTGGTTACTATTTGTCAGTCACTTTAGGATTCTCTTAAAATATACTCACGTATTTTTAGGTATCTGGCAGGCGTATGCTAATGTATGTTGTTATTAAGATATGCCTATGGGTATTTAATACCAGAGACAATTATTTCATTTCATTTCAACTTCGGTCCACAACATGGGACCTCTTCTGAAAGTGCATGCACTAAAGTGACTACATCCAATATGGTCCAGCACATTATCTTCCTTTCTACTCATGTCTGGAGAGTATTAAATTATTGGATATTGGGAGCAGAGATGGCTTTTCTTTAAGATTTTCAGTATTTATTAGAAATACAGGTTGTGTGGATCTAATAGAAAGTACAGCCTTAGATAGAGAAGGATGATAAGGAATCATGGAGGGCTGGAGCTGACCATGGCCTTGGTCTTGATTTTGAACATGGCCATAACAGTTACATTATGGAGGCTTTTTTGACCTTTGTTATGCCACTACTGATTACGTGGCCCATATTTTTCTTCCATGTCCCTTATATCCTATTCCATGGAATAAATTTCTCTTACAGTTTAGCTTTTTTTCTTCTCCCCTACCCTGATCAGTACTCACAGCTATAATGTTTTCTCCATCCTCTTCAAATATATAGCTAATTATATACAATTTTCCTATGATACTTATTGTTACATTTGGTTTTTGAATGAGCTGGACTTGGTGGAGGCAAACAAAAAAAATAGCTACTCATTTCATCCACTAACTTTCAAATTCTCTTTACTGCATCTTTTTATCCCACACTTAGTTAGTTTGAGGAGATTCCAGAACTTTTCTGGTTATGTTCAGACACTGAATGTCTCATTTTCAGGTAATTAAGATCCTTATCAAAGCTATCTAAAAATTTAATTTAGAAATACCAAGGATTGGAAGTTTCCTAGTGGCCTAGTAGTTAAGGATGTGGCACTGTCTGCTGTGGGGTGGGTTTGATCCCTAGCCTGGGAACTTCATCTTTTAAGACGACTACAGTTCTGCTACCTGCCCTGAACTAAACTTTTCCCACATGAAAATCCTACTTTCCTTATCTTTCTAAATTCTAGAATAACAGACTATTCCTGTTATGTTCTTCTTTCTTTCCTCTGTAACACCAAACGCTTTGGCCATCTCACAGAGAGGTTTTCTAGCAAGAGTTAAGCACTGCTTGGCATCCCTTCAGACTCCTTCAAGTTCTTTAAGGTGGACTTTAGTGTCAGCTCCACTCATCTTGAGGTAGTGGGGAGGGGTTTGAAGGAAAACCTCACCAATCTCTTCTCTCTGATTTTCTGGCCTCTTATTACAAATACTCTTGTTTAGAGGTATGTAATGGGCTAAGGATTGCAGAGCCAGCCTGGGGACCACCCATAAGGAAGGCCTCTGCACCTAACACCCAGTGTTCTTTCTGCTGGATCTTAGGAAAATATCATAGGCCACTGGAAAAAAACATACTTAATATCCTGTTATAAAATAAATTATGATTTACTTGTTTGTGCACATAACTGCTCCTCCTCAACCCCCAGCACGTGCATGTGCATGCACACACACACACACACACACACACACACACACACACACACACACACAATTATCCACACATTGAGAACAGAGATGGAATGCATTTTTTTGTATCCAAAGTGCCTAGCTCAAACTTGACATGGTTTGACACCTAACCAGGTTTGCTGGGAAAAAAATGCATGAAAGTTTATTTGTTTAGGAACAGCATGCTGGTCTCACATTTGTTATAATTTAAATATAAAAGTGCAATCTCAATGCCTTTGCATCTGTCAGAACAAGCGGGGTTATGCTACACTCGTGAATAAAATAAAAGTCTTGGTGTTCCCGTTGTGGCTCTGTGGAAATCAATCTGACTAGCATCCATGAGGACGTAGGTTCAATCCCTGGCCTTGCTCAGTGGGTTAAGGATCTGGCATTTCAGTGAGCTGTGGTGAAGTTTGCAAACACAGCTCAGATCCCACATTGCCGTGGCTGTGGTGTAGGATGGAGAATACAGCTCTGATTTGACCCCTAGCCTAGGAATCTCCATATGCCATGGGTGCAGCCTTAAAAAGACAAAAATAAGTCTTAATGACTGAAACACAAAAGCCATATTTTTCACTCATGCTCCATGTCCATTTAAGATTTGCAAAAGTTTTTTTTCACATGATAGTGACTCAGAGTTCCAGGCTAGTGGGGGCTGCATCCCCATATATTTCCATGATTACAGATACAAAGGAAAAGGGAAAAAAATGTGAATCACATACTGGTTTTTTCAAGATTCTGCTCAGAAGACCCATGGTCATTTTTCTCACATTTCACTGACAAAACAAATGTCAAGGATATGGAGGAGTCTAGTCCTTTTTTTTTTTTTTTTTTGGTCTTTTTGTCTTTTTTAGGTCCACACCAGTGGCACATGGAGGTTCCCAGGCTAGGGGTCCAATCGGAACTGTAGCCACCAGCCTATGCCACAGCCACAGCAACGTGAGATCTGAATGTGTCTGCTACTTTTACCACAGCTCGCGGGCAACACCAGATCCTTAACCCACTGAGCAAGGCCAGGGATGGAACCTGTGTCCTCACGGATGCTAGTCAGTTTCGCTAGCCATTGAGCCATGACAGAAACTCCAGGAGTCCAGTCTTTACCCAGAGAGGGGCAATGAATGTTTGTGAATAATAGTTCAAGTTAGTGTATAGTTTTATTTCATGAACTAGAATTAATCGCTATTCATGTTTACTGTATTTGCCTCCAGTGATTTTTTCTTCTGTTTGTGAAAGGATGATACTTAATATTTGTGGATTTCTCTATTGCTGTCACTGTTTTAAACATTTAAATATGTAAGTTAATTTAGCTTTCACCATAAACCTATGAGGTTAGTACTAATCTCATCAGAATTTTATTTATTTTTAAAAATATTAAAGTGTAGTTGTTTTACAATATTCCTTAAATTTCCACTGTACAGTGAAGCAACCCAGAAATGTATACATATTCTTTTTTTTCATAATATCTTCCATCATGTTCTAACATAAGAGACTGTACACAGTCCCATGTGCTGTAGAGTAGGACCCCATTACCCATCTTTTCTAAATGTAGTAGTTGGAATCTACCAACCCTAAACTCCCCATCCATCCTCTTCTTTCCTGCCTTTCCCCGGCAAACATAAATCTTCTCTCCATGTCCATGATCTGTTTCTGCTTTGTGGATAGGATTTTTTGTGCTGTGTTTTAGATTCCACATATTAGTGATATCATATGGTATTTGTCTTTCTCTTTCTGAATGACTTCATTTAGTATGAGAATCTCTAGTTCCATCCATGTTGCTGCAAATGGTATTATTTTTGTCCTTTTATGGCTGAGTAGTATTCCATTGTATATATGCATACCACATTAATCCATTCATCTGTTGGTGGACATTTGGGTTGTTTCTATATCTTGGCTATTGTGAATAGTGCTGCAATGAACATAGAGGTGCATGTATCTTTTTGATTGAAAGTTTTGTCTGGATTAATGCCCAGGAGTGGGATTGTTGGATCATATGGTAGTTCTATATATGGTTTTCTGAGGAGCCTCCATACTATTTCCCATGTTAGCTGTACCAATTTACATTCCCATGAATGGTATAGGATGGTTTCCTTTTCTCTACAACCTCTCTAGCATTTGTTATTTGTTGACTTATTAATGATGGCCATTCTGACTGGTGTGAGGTAGTACCTCATTGCAGTTTTGATTTGCATTTCTCTAATAATTAGTGATGTTGAGCATCTTTTCATGTGCCTGCTGGCCATCTGTATGTCTTCTTTGGAGAAATGTCTATTTAGGTCTTCTCCCCATTTTTTGATTGGGTTGCTTGTGGGGTTTTTTTGTTGTTATTGAGTTGTATGTGTTCTTTGTATATTTTAGAAAGTAAGCCCTTGTTAGTTTCATTGTTTGCAAAGATTTTGTCCCATTCCATGCATTATCTATTTTTTTAATGGTTTCCTTTGATATGCAATTTTTTTAAGTTTACATAGGTCTCATTTGTTTGCTTTTGCTTTTATATCCATTACCTTAAGAGACAAGCAAGTCCAAAAAAAAAATATTGCTGTGATTTTGTCAAAGAGTGCCCTGCTTATGTTTTCCTCCAGAAGTTTCATAGTATCTAGTCTTAAATTTAGGTCTTAAATCTATCTTGTGTTTATTTTTATATATGGTATTAGAGAATGTTCTAATTTTATTTTTTTGCATGTAGCTGTCCAGTTTTCCCAGGGCTACTTGCTGAAGAAACTGTCTTTTCTGCATGGTATATTCTTGCCTCTTTTGTTATAGATTACTTCAGCATAAGTGTGTGGTTTTATTTCTGGGCTTTCTCTCCTGATCCATTCATCTTTTTGTCTATTTTTCTTCCAGTACCACACTGTTTTGATCACTCTAGCTTTGTAGTACAGTCTGAAGTCAGGGAATGTGATTCCAGCTCTGTTATTCTTTCTCAAGGTTTTTTTGGCTATTCGAAGCCTTCTGTGTTTCTATACAAATTTAACAATTTTTTTTTCTAGTTCTGTGAAAAATGCCATTGGTAATTTTATAGGGATTACACTGAATCTGTGGACTACCTTGAGTAATATGGTCATTTGTAACAAGGTCTTAGATCTACACCCCACCCCACTGTGTGTGGAAGCCAGCAATAGTCAGGACATGGCAGTAATTTTAGCTCACATTATATATGTACACACACAGAGACACATATATAATTTTTTGACCACCCTGTGGCATATGGAGTTCCTAGGCCAGGCATCAGATTGAGCCACAGTTGCAACCTACACTGCAGCTGTGGCAATGCTGGATCCTGCCAGATCTTTTAACTCACTGTGCTGGGCTGTGGATAGAACCTGTGTGCTAGCACTGCAGAGATGACACTGATCCTGTTGTGCCAAAGAAGGAACTCCAAACATTATATTTTTGAACTGTGTCCTTTGTTGATACATACAGACCTAATTCATTCCTTTTAAGTCCAGTTAACTCATTATTTTCTAGTCATACCTTATGGTCACTCGATCCTACACTTGATTTCTCAAGAGTCAAAAGTGTTTGGTTTGTTTTTCATTTTTGTTTTTGGTTTAGTGCTTTAAAATTTCTTCTTTTTATGATTTTTATTTTTTCCATTATAGTTTATTTACAGTATTCTGTCAATTTTTACTGTATAGCAAAGTGACCCAGTATCACACACACAGATGCGCGCACGCGCACACACACACACACACACACACACACACACACATATACACATTCTTTTTCTCACATTATCCTACATCATGTTCCATCACTAGTGACTGGATATATTTGCTTACACTATATAGCACGATCTCATTGCTTATCCATTCCAAAGGCAATAGTTTGCATCTATTAACCCCAGACTACCAATCCATCCCACTTTTCCCCCCTTCACCTTGGCAACCACAAATCTGTTCTCCAAGTCTATGAATTTCTTTTCTGTGGAAAGGTTCATTGTGCCATATATTAGATTCCAGATATAAGTGATATCATGTGGTATTTGTCTTTCTCTTTCTGACTTACTTCACTTATTATGAGAGTCTCTAGTTCAATCCTGTTGCTGCAAATGGCACTAATTTGTTCTTTTTATGGCTGAGTAGTATTCCATTGTATATATACACCACATGTTCTTAATCCAATCATCTGTTGATGGACATTTAGGTTGTTTCCACGTCTTGGCTATTGCGAATAGTGCTGCAATGAACATTTGGATGTATGTGTCTTTTTCAAGGAATGTTTTGTTTGGATATATGCCAGGGAGTGGGATTGCTGGATCATATGGTAGTTCTATATTTAGTCTCCTAAAGTACCTCCACACTGTTTTCCTAAAATTTATTTTCTTTAAAACAAATAAACACATGCTAAGAAAAATAGATTCTGTGTTCTCTTTCAGTTTTGTCAATGTCAGGAGGAAAGCCTCACCTGAGGAAAAAGATTAGAAACTCCACAGATTGCAACAAATATAGCAACTTGGAAGATACCCCTTATCAATGACATGTCCAACCATCTCCCAGTATATGACATCATAGTCTGAAAACCTGTTTATATGTCAGTTATCAGATTATCTTCTGGATGGTCTATATGATATAAATAGCTGATATCAATTCTATAGATATTAATGTTGAGGGTTCAGATCTACATTTTTCTCAACAAAAGTTTGTCTAAAATAATCTTTGATTTTTGATACAAAATATCCCTATTAGGGACCATGAATACCAACTTTTATGTTTGAACACAGAAGGAAGTTCAGAGATTATGTATAGATACATTTTTTTTTTGTCTTTTTGCCATTTCTTGGGCCGCTCCTGCGGCATATGGAGGTTCCCAGGCTAGGGGTCTAATTGGAGCTGTAGCCGCTGGCCTATGCCAGAGCCACAGCAACGCCAGATCCGAGCAGCGCCTGCAACCTACACCACAGCTCACGGCAACACCGGATCGTTAACCCACTGAGCAAGGGCAGGGACCAAACCCGCAACCTCATGGTTCCTAGTCGGATTCGTTAACCATTGCGCCACGACGGAAACTCCTAGATACATTTTTTTTTGCAAATGTTTATAAACTTGTATTTCATGTGATTAGTTGAGAAACACATTCTATTCATAGACAAGATTTTAAGTTATATGCAGTATTTCTTCAAATTGAAGATTGTCAAATGTACTCTTCTTCCTTCTCTTCCTCCTCTGCCTCTGATTTCTTTTCTTAGAGAAGTAAGAGCCTCTTCTTTTTCTCCGTGTATAATATTGACTGACTGGAAGAAGGAAGTATTCTGTTTGTTAAAAAGGTTTCTTTTTGCATTATTTCATATCAAGAAGGCATTTAAATTTAATCATACACTTTTTGCAGGGCCTCTACCTCTGTCATTAAATTGTTTCCTCTGATTTACTGATATAGTGAAAAATATGATGACTTAATATTGAATTATTCTAATAGTTGTAAACTCCTTGATTCTTCATATTCCTTTTGGCATCACGTTCAATTCTATTGCTAATAGTTATGCACGATTTTTTGTTTTGTTTATCAGTGTTTTATTTTTTATATTTCCCCTTTATATCTTTCTTTCTTTCTTCCTTCTTTCTTTTTTCTTTCCTTTTTTTTTTTTTTGGCTATACCCATGGCATAATTTTCCTTTTTCCTAATCTGAGCTTCTCAAAAAGAATTTGTAAGAATACATTTTAATGTATTTTTATATATATGATGGAAATGTTTAAATAGCCTAGGATTTGTTCTTTAATGTTTAAATCCCCTTGATAAAGTGTTCTAGCTTTTGTGCAGCTCAGGGGAATAAGGTTTTAGATCTTTCTTCAAAGAACAGAGTCATTTAAAATTACAGAGTTTATTTTGGCTGTTTGCAAATTTTGATAAGAATAATTTTTTGCTATTTTTATTTTCAAAGTACTGTGCCATTGTAGTTTTCTTATTTGAGGTGATTTATTCGAGATTTTTAAGTTTTAAGTAAGATAGTTTGAGAAACTTATTGTCCACTTGTTATCATTTCTCAGTTTATTGCAATGTGGCTAGATAATATTGGCACCAAAACTTCATGATAAGATTTTTGTCTATAACTTAGTATGTTTGATTTGTGTAAAAGTGCCATGGATATTAGAAAATAATATCTGTACTTTTTAATAAAGTTTCATATAAGATAAACATTATTGATTATATAATTCAACTGTTTTATATCTATATTTTTCTTTTAAGTTGTTTGCAGATGACTGAAGGATGTGTTACTGACATTTCCTAGTTTATCATTTTGCTTTACATATTGCTCTGCTATGTTATTGCATAATGTTTATAAACAATACAGTAATCCATGAGAAAACTTTTTATCCTCTTTAATTATTTTGGCTTTAAATCTTTTTTGTCATACATTTATACTGATACTTACTCATTCTTCATTGATATGTGTTCCACACCAGCCCATAGAATCAGAAAGCCAAATTATAGCTTTGCAATCAAATATAAAACTAAACACTTGCATGGATATGATTAGGCTATTTTTTTTCACTACAAGCACAGCTACAATTATGGTGCAAATTTTGAGTAAGGAATCAAGTAAGAGAATTTAATTAGATGACCAGACACCTACCAGTATTCTGTTAAGAGAAGAAATGCATCCATCTTTATATTTAATGACTCTGAAAAAGGAAGAATCTTTAAAATTATAAACAATTTTTTTTCACACCTTTGCATTTAGTTTTCTCTTTTATCATTTTAAAAGTTTGAGTCTTAAAAATAACCTACTATAAGTTTCTGAGACAATAAAAAATAGATTCCCATGAGATGAACTGCAAACCCTTGTTTCCCTGTGTCCTGAGGACTGACCACCTGAATGACAAGGCTGGTCCCTGATTTCTGTTGGCCATAAAATACAACAGTCCTTAATGCTTGCTCCAGTCAGAGACACATTCTTTCTCTTGAAATGCAGATTTAATACTTACTTTGGATTTATTCTTTTTTGTTGTTGTTGTTTTTGTTGTTGTTATGGCTGCACCTACAGCATATGGAAGTTCCTGGGCTAGGGATCAAATCAGAACTTCGGCTGAGGCTTATGGTACAGCCACAGCAATGCCAGATCCAAGCCTCATCTGCGACCTATGCTGTAGCTTACAGCAATGCTGGATCCTTAACCCACTTAGCAAGACCAGGGATCAAACCTGCATCCTCACGGACACTGTGTGGGATTCTTAACCTATTGAGCCACAGTAGGAACTCCTGATTTACCTTAATAGTTATTATTTCATAATTATTCCAAAACAGACTATAGCTATACAGAATATATATATTTTTACTTTGATGCAATATCTTCATGTTTATCATTATGACATGGTTTCTACCAGGTTATTCTGGATATCTTTTCAAACACTTGGATCCCAGAAACTAAGATAATGGAAACATTTGGATTGTATATAAAGTTATGATGTCCGATAAGTCCATTTTTTTTTTTTTTAGAATGAGGCTTGGTTGGAGGAAAAATTATAGCACTTTGCTAAAGTTGCCCTGTTAGAAACCAAATTAGCTAATTAGCTGGAGTGCTGCTTTTCTACTACACTACCATTGTTGACAGTGGCTGACCACCCAACTCCAACCAGTTGTACACACCCACACATACACAGAGGTTCCTGCATCCCACAGTAAAGGCAAGCTGGAAATTAGTACTTTGGCTGACATTATGTGTACCAGTTCTGGAATGCTACTCTCAGAAGAACTGGAAAGATTAATGTTTACTTTTCATCTATTGACTCTGCCCTAACTCTTATCTTTGAACTTGGTGGCATTAGGTTCTGCTGGCTTGGACTTCAACTTTACCCAGGAGGTCTTAACTACTGGTCAGCTCTCCCTTGCTGTGTTTCACATGTACCAAATCTTGCAAAGATTCCACAAAATTTCTGGCATGTGGCTAGCCTTCTCCTTATGCTTCCAATATGGTATAAATATTACCCTATGGATTGGGGGAGTTATAAAGACTGAAGGGAAAACAGTTGAATGTGTAAGATTAATATGCCCTGTTATATTGATATATGCCACTTAGTTAATTTAAACTGTTCAAATTAACCATAGCAACATATTGGTGAGTTTCTATGTAATAGTTGGAGGTGTATTGGCCTGAGATGAAGGAGAACAAGAACTGTTAATAATTCACTACATGACCTTAGGCAAGCTGCTTAATCAATCTGGGCTTCAGTTTTCGTACCTGAAAATTGAAAAGAAAAATGTTGATCTCTAAAATTCCTCTCACCCATCTTATTTTATGACCTTCTGGTTTTTTACAGTGCATCTAATGAAAACATTCCCCAAGGAATGAATTTCACTGCAGTTTGATTGTTAATGTGGTTATATATATATATATATATATATATAGAGAGAGAGAGAGAGAGAGAGAGAGAGAGAGAGAGAGAGAGAGAGAGAGAGAGAGAGATTATTCCTGCAAAAAAGGGAGCGTCATTCTGTCTGAATCTTGAGCAGATCATAGTAATAACAACCTATGTGCACACAGTTTGCTTATCTGTCACATGGTAATTGTTCCTTTACCTGATACTGTAGATATTTTAAGGATCGTTTCTCCTGGATGTTCTTGATGAAAATTGTTATGTTCCATTACTCAGCATTTAGAACTAATGACTGTTACTCTCAGCTTGTTGTCAGCCAGCTCTCACTTTTCTCTCCAGAATACTTATGATGGTAAAGGGCATCTTCTGAGATCTTTTGAAAAAATATGAAGGTGAAAAACACTGTGTTCAGGAATCCTTGGTCCCCGTCAATTCTTCAACAAAATATTTAGTTGCATGTCAGCTGATAAGAAGGCAAATGCCTCTTGAGAACTCATTTCACTAAGGAAATATCCAGTAAGATTGTTGTCTACAAACGGAAGTAGCACTTAAGCTTTCCTTTCATTCATTGCTTTATGCCATGGTAAATTATGCAAAAATGTCAGATGTAGAAACCATTGTTTAGATTGGAATACAGGGTGACAGAAACAATTATAATAACTAAGTTGGCCAGATAATTTTTTCAGACATCTTAATTGTTCAAAATCCAAAGAGCTTTTCAAAAATTGTGGTTTGAAATACATTTGACTCTTAGAAAAGATCATGAATGTTACCTTGAACACCCTCCCAACCAGTGCAATGAGTCCTTCTTATACTGCCATTGCCACAGAGGGTGTGCATCTGATCTTTGTTGCGTATATCTCATTACAGAGAAATCTCTATCACTAAAATAGATATTTCTATTTTTCAATAAGTTTTTAAAAATTTACTGATTTCCTCTTGGTTCTACCAATTGGTCCAAACATTTTACCTCTACCCTAAATCCCACCCTTTTCCTTCACTCCTATATTTGCATTAGAAAGGAAAGGTTTTCCTCTTTTTTTCATACATGTGGCCACCTGACAAGTCAATTATTGTGTATATGATGTGTGTGTTTGTGTATTTAGAGCCAGCTACATATGAGGCACCATGAAAGATACTAAAATAAAGTACTGATTAAGGTAAAAATACAGTCTCCCCTCAGGGAATTTACTGGCTAGGAATAACATGGACAAATGAACTATTTATTTCAATATATGGTCAGTATTTCAAATCTTCCAGTACAATTTTTGGGAAATAACTTTGCATCTAAAACTTTTTATGTATTCAAACCTCCCCACTCCTCAAATTATTAATATTAACAATACATTTGTATAGTAGTTAAAATATAAATTGCTTGTACCTGTACTGTACTTAGTACAATAATAATTACAAGCCTTGTTTATAATAATTGAGAATGCTATTTGAATAGTAGTTTAATGTGTATCATTACCTTGACTTCGTTAAGTATGAGGAGACTGAGATTCATCTAAGTGATATATTCAAAATCATAGGCTTGGTGAGTTGAAGAAGGAGATTTAATATTTGATTCTCCAGCTCTTTGGCCTCTGCTGAATATCAGCCATGGGAAAAGAACCCTTGCTTTTGCTATGGGAAAAGGTATTCTCCACTTTTGAATCAATCCAATGAAGTTGAAGCCATACTCCTTCAGTCAGAACTTGAACTCAGCTGCACCTCAGATTGGGACTTGAACCCAACAATCCTTGACTTAGGAAGGGACTCGAATCCACTGTCTTATTTTATTAATTAAATTTATTTTTTATTATGGTATGGTTGATTTATAGTGTTGTCAATTTCTTCTGTGTAGCAGAGTGACCCAGTCATATGTATATGTGACCGAGTCATATATGTATATATATACACATTTTTTTTCTCATATTATCTTCCATCATAGTCTATTCCAAGAGACTGGATATAGTTCCCTGTGCTATGTACTAAGACCTCATTACTTATCCATTCTAAATGTAATAATTTATATCTACCAACCCCAAACTCCCAGTCCAACCCTCCTCTTTCCCCCTCCTCTTTGGCAACCACAAGTCTGTTCTCTATGTCCATGAGGCTGTTTCTGTTTTGCAGATATGTTCATTTGTGTCATATTTTAGATTCCACATATAAGTGATATCATGTATTTGTCTTTCTCTTTCTTACTTCACTTAGTATGAGTATCTCTAGTTCCATCCATGTTGCTGTGAATGGCATTCTTCTTATTATTTTTTTAAATTTTTAATATTTTTAAAATTTTATTATTTTTTTTGGTCTTTTTAGGGCTGTATGTGTAGCATATGGAGGTTCCCAGGCGAGGGGTAAAATCAGCTGCAGCCACTGGCCCATGCCAGAGCCACAGCAATGCAGGATGAAAGCCATATCTGTGACCTACACCACAGCTCAGGGCAATGCTGGATCCTCAACCCACTGAGCGAGGCCAGTGATCGAACCCATATCCCCATGGGGGTTCAACCACTGAGCCACGACAGGAACTCCCTGCAAATGGCTTTATTTTGTTCTTTCAATAGCTGAATAATATCCCACATCTTCTTAATCTCTTTATCTGTAGATAGACATTTAGGTTGTTTCCATATCTTGACTATTGTGAATAGTGCTGCAATGAACATAGCGGTGCATGTATCTTTTCCAATGAAAGTTTTGTCTGGATATATGCCCAGGAGTGGGATTGCTGGATCATATGGTAGTTCTGTATTTAGTTTTCCAAGGACCTGCCATACTGTTTTCCATTGTGGTTGTTCCAATTTACAGCCCCACTGTCTTTTAATTGAAACTACTCACCTGGTGTCTGGACTTATTGAAGCTCAGGTTCTTTTGTTTCCAGGCAGATAGAATTCAGTATGAGGCAAAGTGGTAAGCAAAGAGTAAGTTTATTAGCATAGGACACTTGTGAGAGACATAAATGGGCAGGCAAGGGAGTGCAGTCGACAGCCAAGAGGGCTACATTTTTATTATCAAAAAAAAAAATTAAAAGGGAGGAGAGAAAGCCATCTTCTTCCTCATTTTTGGATGGACACTAAGGTTTACATCATTAGTTCCTTCTTTGACACTATATGGTCTAACCAGAACTGTCATGGCACTATTTTAAATTATATGCATATTAAGAGAAGGGTGGTGACATGTATTAAAATATGGTAGTTCTTCTCAGCCTTCAGTATAATGTCCCCTTTCACCTAGTTTCTTTCCCCTTTCCTCTGTTCCTTTCTTGATCACATGTAAGAATATAGGTTTTTTTTGGGGGGGTTGTCATCATATAGACCTCTCAAGGCCAAATGCAGACCTTCTATCCATTTTTCTGTGGTAATGGCCTAAGTCAACCCACTTGGTTTCAAAATTTTCTGATTGTTGCTTAGCTTCCAGATGTTCTGGACATTTTTTGGTTGGTGTCTAGCTTATGATGATCTCCTAAAGTCCTCGTCTATCTTTCCCTAGGGAGATTTCTAGTTGTATAACTATCTCATTCTCTCCCTATCAAAGTGATATTAAACCACACAAATGGCAAGCAGCTCCAACAATGGGATGGATATTTAAAAAGGACTTCTTGAACATCTGTATTTAAAATATGAATATTTTTCAGAAAAATGGTTTTAATTGATACTCAAATAATAATGATATGGTAATTAGAAATATAATATTGCAGTTTGGAACTGAATAATTTCCATTGTGTTTATAAGAGACAAAGACACTTCATTAAGTAGCCCTGGGAAGAAGTATCAGGACTATCTATTTCCTTTTGCTTACTATTCCAGTGGACTTCACAGTTCACCCACTCAAACCTACTGTAAACAAATTGCAAAGATAGCTATAAAATAAATACTAAAAAACATCACAGAACATTTGGACTTCACAATTCTAAAGTTTGTTATCTTGACTCCTTTTGAGAGTGAGCAGTATCTGGTAAACACACATTGTCCTGAAGTGATGTCACTTAAGGACAGAAGAGGCGAGGCAAGTCAGTTGGTCCTGGGACATTTTTCTGCATAGAACTCTTAATCAAATTTTGCTATTAATTAACACATGTGACCATGACTTTTAAAAAATATATATATATAGTTATAAAGCCTATTCTCCTGCCATGGAAACATTTGCTTAGACCCTCAGAAAGAGAGATATTTAAGTTTCTCTTTCTTAGAGCATAACAAAAATAGAATTCACGTTCAATTGTGATGACTTAATCATTATTATTTCTAGTTAATTTAAATATCATACAACTTGTAAATACACACACACACACACTCACACACTTTGAACAACTTTTCAGTACCAAAATTGAGAAAGTATAGAACTCTTTTAACATTTTCATGGATGCATTGATTCTTTAAAGTTCATGTCTGCAGATACATTTCAATATACATATGACTGCAAAATAATCGTTAAAAAAGAAGTGAATTATTTTCCCCCAAAGCCTTATTTCAGGTATCTTCCATAATGGATAATAGCATAACACTTAAAGTAAGGCAACTGTAGAAAACTTGAGAACAACAATATACCCACTGGATAAAGCAAATAAATAATTAGAAGTTATAAAAAATAATGTTTGCCTACATAATTTGTTACTTGCTATAATTGAGCAAATAATATTTAAAATCCAATCTTTTACAGTATGTCAAGGTGTCTCTGATTACTTTTAATTCTCTTTTACATAATTCTGTCTTTAAAACTGAGAGTAGGAGGGAGATAGAGCTAGTTGTGGTTGTGAAGGGAAAGGGTTTTGAAACTTCATAAATACATATGTGATAGAATCCATAGTAATGTGTAGTATAATTTTTCTACTTCATAGGATATATAATGCATGTTACATTACTTTGAATACTGTAAGTGCTTTCTTAATTTTTTCAAAAATATTTTATCCTTGAGTTTTAGGAAATGTCTAAATATGGTTTATATATATATTTTTTAACACGAGCTACTATTGAATGACAATTTCTGTATCTATTGACAGCAAAAGATCAAGATCCATATAGAAATAGCATTCATGGATTTCCCGTAGTGGCTCAGTAATAACAAACCCAACTAGTATCCATGAGGACGTAAGTTCAATCCCTGGCCCTGCTCAGTGGGTTAAGGAGCCTGTGTTGCCCTGAACTGCAGTGTACGTTACAGATGAGGCTTGGATCTGGCATTGCTGTGGCTATAGTGCAGGCTGGCAGCTGCAGCTCTGATTCGACTGCTAGCCTGGGAACTTCCATATGCCTAGGGTGTGGCCTTTTAAAAAAAAATGGCATTCTTATTCCATCATGACATTTATTTGGTGTTACTGTACATTGATTAGTATCATTTTTCTTAAGACCTGAACCCTTTTCTTTGTGGCTAAAATAACACTTATATGAAGCCAAATTTTCTTTCAGTACTTATACTGAATATGATTATAGGTTCCTGAATTTGTAATCAACTCATTTCTTTATAAGATTAAAATTTTTATTAAAATACAGTGTTTCTTATCAAAGACTGTCTTTAAATTGAAAAGATAAAATACACATCATCTGTGAGGTGCCATGAGTTGAAGAACCATGGAAGACATGCAGTCTTAGGCAGGAATGCCTTTCGTTTACATGATGGTGTGCATAAGAGCATAAGACCACAGATGCATAGCTATTATTTCAATCTGGAAAAGCTAGTCAAGTTTTAGCCATGGGTAAATGAAAACTTGAATTGTGGGGGAGTTCCCTTGTGGTCTAGTTGTTAGGATTTTTCACTTTCCCTGCTGTGTCCCACATTCAGTCCCTAGTCTGGGAACTGAGAATCGACATCAAGGTGCTACATGCCACAGCCAAAAAACAAAAACCTTGAGTTATAGGAGTCCCAGTGAATAGGGGTGTATTTTTTTCACAAGGAATAAAAAGAAAGTCCTAGGTAAAGCTATTTCTAGGATTGGTTTAACAGCCACATTAGCAGGAATAATATTTCAGACTCCTTGCGGCTTTCCTTTGTCTTTGCCACCCAGTGGTCCAGAATATCTACCCAAGTCCAGGTATCTTATCTGCATTCAAGTTGAGAAAAAAAAGGAGGGAGACCGAGGCACAGAGCCTGCAGTCTTTCAAGAAACCAAAATTGTTTCCATCTTAATTGCCAGTTTCATATGGTTATTCTAGTTGCAAGGGATTATGTCAAAAGAAGCATGTAGATTTCCATTTGACGTAATCCCTTGCAAAAGAAGAGGGGGTGGTGAGTAAGTATTGATTTTGCAAATTTGCAATGCCTGCTATAACTGTTGATTTTTTTCAATTTTTTTTTAACCAAAAAGCCACACAGAAGCTACCCATTAAAAGTCTCTGTGGTTGTAAATTCAGAGACAGTAGTTTGGATTAACACTCTCCCTCTGCTGCACAGGAGAATAAATTAATTGGCCAAAATTCTAACATGTTCACTGGTTCAATTTATGTCATATAGACATATATATCATAGCATATCATATATATATATATATATATATGCAAGGACCACATATTCACAGGCCTTTTAGGCATATAAGAAAATGTGTAATCCTGTAATTATGGATTAGCATAAATCAATTAGTCAAAGAAATAGAAATATCAAAAAATAAAAATTAAATTTCTTGTATTAGGAATATACATATGCATTAGATTTTACCACTGAATAACTATGCAGAGAGATATAGGGAGTTCTTATAGCTTGAATATCAGCTTTACTTCTAGGAAACAACTCATTTACCCTTAATTACTATGCAACAAATCCTGTATGTCAAAAAAGATGAAGACCAGGGCTATCTCATCCATAGTCACATGAAATCACAGGTTTTTAGCCTTCTCTCTCCAGTCATCATTATCATCAAGCTAGATATGGACTGATATTTAGTATCAGAGTTGCAGTTTCATATGGTTTCTTAAAAATATTATACATAATCCAGTAAACATGTTTATCTTCATGTAAATATTTAGCAATCTACAAATAATATATTCAATGTTTTGGGTAAAATATTTATCAAAAATTTGTTCAATTGCCTTTATAAAAGGCCAAGTTACAGAACACTTTTAGGGAATATTATCTAGATGCTATTGATTATGTAGATCAAGTTAACATTCTTAATAGCTCCAGATAAATTGTACTGTGTTCTAGCAACTTTAGACAGAGAACAGTTTGGGAGCATTCTCAATCCCTCTCTCCTACAAGGCAATTGTGTTTATTACTATGCATTTCAAAAATATCTCAGATGAGATTTTGAGAATCAAAAAAATTATGTATAGTTATAGTAAAGTCCCAATGTTACTATGGTGGTTAAAGTATAAAAATAAATATTATGAAAATATGGGATTGAATTGATATGAGGTTTAATGAATTAATAAATGTAAGACCATGCAGTTGCCTAGAATGAGTTTCAGTGGTCCGTGGAATGTAAATCCATACTGGTGTAAGCTATAATTTGGTACCACCTGAGGCTATTGTCCATTTTGGTTTAAATATTGTTGGGGATGATTCTGGGTCTTGTGGATAGTCGGGATATATTGGACCTCAGCAGAGATTCCAGTAAGCTCTCTGTAAGTTGACACCTGAAGTTGAGTCCACAGAATATTAAGAAAGCTGGAACTTCTTCCTGTGTTTTCCTGATTCACCAAATGCCACATTTGCTTGCTATTTCCCTGTTTGATCTCATTTCCCATGACACTCCTTCCATTCTTTCCCACCCCCACAAACTTCTAGAGCTATAGACTGGACTGACACTTGCTGAAAGATAGAAGGTAGTCACCAAATATGTTATATAGAAATTTACGTTATGTGTTACGGTATAGTAACATGACTTTGAATGTTTGGAATTTTCAGATTAATATTCAATTTTACTAAAAATTAGTTTTACTTAAGCTTTCCAATTTATCTAACAATTGTTTTAATTTATAAGTAGTTTTTAACTAAAAGTGAGAGCAGCTTCTTTTACTTTACTTAAAATTAATTAGTTAACCCAAGTTAAGCAGATGATATTCCCTAACCAATGGCTCCCACTAACAAATTAGCCAAATACAGAGCAAACTAAATCGAATTTATAAATTTAAATTTTTATTTTTTAAACACAAGAAACCTTATTAATCTAATAAATTCATTAACAAAAACTAGGATAAGAGTTCTCATAAATATTCCAATTCAGCTTACAAACTTAATTATATCTTCTCACAGGTCAATTACTTTTCAATTAATTTTAATATTTCAAATATTTCAAAGGTATACAAAGATTACCCTAAACTTAATATAAAGTCTTCATACTCCAGATTTGACTAAATATTATATCTATGCATATTTCTTTGTCTACTCAGTACTCTAGAAGTTGTCAATGAAGTAATCTCATTTAAGTTTCTTCAATAACATCTTAGTAGCTGATGTTACTAATTTAAACACTGGAGTCTAGTTGCTTCCTTAGCACAGTTGGCAGGGCTCATACAACGCTGGGGTCTTGGTAGAGTACTAATCTGTTTGAGCTTCAGACAAGGACATGAACTCTACCAGAGTGATTTTTACCAAAGCCTTTCTTATAGTCACTGTGTCAGCAGGTAAACCAAGGTCCCTGCCTTTCAACTGGAATTTGATTTTTCACTCTGTCCCCTGATCCAGTGTTCTGAACCTTTTTAGTTTTTTAAAAAAATTGAGATACAATTGACACATTAATTAGCTTCAGGTGTACAACATGATTCAATATTTGTATATATATTGCAAAATGATCACCACAATAAGTTTAGTGAACATCCATCACCACAGTTACAATTTTTTTTTCTTGTGATGAGAACTCTTAAGATCGACTATCTTAGCAAATTTCAACTGTACAATACAGTGCTGTTAACTATAATCACTGTGCAATACGTTATACCTCCATGACCTACTTATAACCGGATGTTTGTACCTTTTGACCCCCTTTGAACATTTTGCTCATCTCCCATCCTCTGCCTCTGCCTCTCATAGGCATCAATCTGTTCTCTGGATCTGTGGGTTTAGATAGTTTTTTTAAAAATGTTTAGGAGTTCCCATCGTGGCTCAGTGGTTAATGACTATGACTAGGAATGATGAGGTTGCAGGTTCAATCCCTGGCCTTGCTCAGTGGGTTAAAGATCCTGCATTGCCGTGAACTGTGGTGTAGGCCAGAGATGCGGCTTGGATCCTAAGTTGCTGTGGCAGTGGCGTAGGCTAGTGGCTATAGCTCTGATTAGACCCCTAGCCTGGGAAACTCCATATGCCACAGGTGCAGCCCTAGAAAAAAAAGACCAAAAAAATTTTTAATAAAGTTTTAATCATTTAAATTTATTTTTAATTTTTTAAAATTTATTTTTATTAAAGCATAATTGCTTATACTTAATAATTTAAGTTTAGATCACTAGTTTAGATCATTAAGTTTTAATGATGACTTTTTTATTTTTTGGCTGTGCCCATAGCATATAGAAGTTCCTTCGCCACAGCACTTGATAACACCAAATCTTAACTTCTAGGCCCCTGGGAAACTCCTTAAGGATGATTTTTGGTAGAAAAAAAAATTTTCCTTCCATCCCCAAGTTCTTGAATTTCTGTTTAACATCTGTCTTATTAGCAACAGCTCTGTTACCTTGTCCTATTGGCTCTGGCAGCCCTATCATACTTTTCTTGCTCTCAGTTGGCCACAAATGTATAGATTGACAACCTCACTGAATAAATAGTTGAAGAATTATTTTTAAAATGAAAGTAAAGAGGACATATTATTTACTTGATACAGATAATTCCGAAATATATTCATTTACTACTTTGCTTCAACATGGTTCTCTGACACTGACTATACAACTACTCCCATACATCCACATTTCTCTAACTATAAAGTCTAGACAACAATAAGTCATTGTGAGCTGAGATTCCTGAATGTAATATGCTATAAAGGAACTAGAAAATACATGTATCATGGATTTTGGATGTCTCTAACTTGAGAGAAAACTGCAATGTTGCAAATGCAGTTATTTGTTTCCTAATGGATAATACTGAGGGACCATATTACTTTGCTTGCATGCTGTAGCCAAATCATTGGATATAATCATTGTATTGTTCCTGAAAAGAAGTGAGATTGGTGTTCTAATGCCTTCTGTTTCCTTCTCTGGAAGTAACTGCAGAACAATGGGTATATAACTATTTTTTATTTCTTGGGATGTAAAGAAGTATCTGTTGGCAACACTTCATATACATATATATATACATATATATATATACATATATCTACATCAAAAAATCCACCAAGCATGATTTTAGTCAGCAAGTCTTGTGTTTTTCCTTAGCACAAATTTGCAAGAGACTCAGAAAAGTTGAAAGTATTTGAGTTAAAAACAATGAGGCCATAGTTTTCTAGAACTTTACCCTTTCTTTGAGAAGGAAAAAGTTCACAGAAGACATTAGGTCCATTTGGGTTTGTCCTGAGAGTTTCTAAAGACACTGCTGAAATTAACAGCTCTTAACTCATTTGTATGTTGCCATTGAGAGTAATATTGAGAAAAAAAATATAGAAGCAGACAAAATATCCTATGGAAGCCCATCTACTGTCTTTGATTTTCTTTGTAAAAACTTCCTGTCATTTATTGCATCTAAAGCAGCTTGAATTAAGAAAAAAAAATACCCAATTCTTAAAAATAGATTTATCTTCTGAGATAATGTTAGCTAATGTTATTGTAAAAATTAACCCATCAACAAAATCTAGAGAACTGATGAAGGCAGCAGTCCTGTTACCAGTTGTTAACCTTTTACAGGTTAAATAATTATGCTTGAAATCTTTAAACAACAGTATATAAGTTATTTTCAGGAGCATATGAAATGCTAACATGATTGAAAATAAATACCCCACAAAACTTAATCTGAGTGTGGTTTCAAAGAATGAGTCATGTTCATTTAATAAATACACAAGATGAGCAGTTATTGTTTGATAAACTTGGATTCAGAAACTGAAGTGCCTTTAAAAACAAGTATATTAAACACGTAAATATATTTATTTTCAAAGTCAGAAAATATGGAGAAAATCAAATTACATAGTTCCACTGCACAAAAGGAGCTGTTATTTACTGTTGCTGTGAGTCTCTGCAGGCATTTTTTCTATGGATGGAAGAAGGATGGAAATTGACAGATGACAAGCTCCAAAGCAGTTGCAGGATTTGAGAGAATGAAAGAGAGAAGATTCTTTGTTGTACTGCTGTTCTAGATGACGAATTTGAAAGCTTTTAATATTCTTTGATAACTAGAGAGTTTACATATGTTTTAATTAATTTTCCCCTCTGACATATTTCTTAAATGCAACTCTGTTCAGAGTTTGGACCTCATAAAACATCTGAATTCACTTGGGTTGCAGTAATGATTTAATCAGTTTTATTTCACAACATGTTGTAAAAATGTTTCCGTGTCAATTCATCTATTGCTATAATAGCTTATGGCTTACTTTTGTAGAAATGTGATGTATTTCATTAACCAAGCCAATTTACAAAAAAAAAAAATGTCTTCTTCTTTATCCCATTATATAAAGTGCTACAACTAGCATTAGATAAATATTTGTTCAAACTTATTACTTTCTTAAGTTACTGCCTGATAGTAGAAAACTAAGGACAGTGGAATAATCCAACCTCTCTATCCCTTCTCTCTGCTAAGCACCCATTAAAATGATTACAGTTTTGAAAACAATAAACCATAACAGCAAGAGTAAAAGAAGAGAATCATTGGTGGATATGTAGTTCCAATAAATTCTGGGATATGGAAAGCATAGCAAAGGCTCCTAGAAAATGAGAGAAAATAAAAACAAGATGCAGGGGAGAGAGAAGAAAATCTGACAGCCAGATATTAGAAACACTTGGTTTGCAGTTAATATGTTGGGGATACATAAGAAAAGGGAAACAAAGCAGAAGATTAACTAAAAGTCTGTCCATGGGGTAAACATCACAGTTTCACTGGCATACCCCTTTCCTATATGCTTGTGATATAGCATTTACTTTCAGGAATAGTCTTCAAGCTCTTTCTGAAAGAAATAAGATTACTTACTTGGTAATGATGCTTATTTGGGTGACTGTTGCCTCTGTCCTCTTTATGGCATGTGAATTACACACAGCTTAGGGTCAGATCCCTATCCTCCTTTCCTAAAGTGAAGCCTTCATTTATACACATACAGCCTTCCTGGTCTTCCTTCAGAATGTAGGAGAAATCTCTCAGTCAACTGTAACTCAGATACAAAAGAAGAAGAAACCACAGCAATTTCCTAGAAAAATCAACCCAGAAGTGAGGAGTACACTGTATATGAAGTTGACTAAAATCTTGAAAAAGTGATATACAGTTTTAAGTTCAAAATGCTTTACTAACATTCTCTCTACCTCTTTACGTCTAGACAATACAACAAACAAAAAAAATCAAGCCTCAATTTGTAGTGTTTGCCAATCTGTCATATAAATGCTCCTGCCTTTGGGGATTTTGAACTAGTAGTGTGACATCTTCAAATGCAGAAGTGGGGAGTTCCATCTGTGGCACAGTGGGTTAAAAATCCAACTGCAGTGGCTCACGTTACTGAGCAGGTGTGGGTTTGATCCCCAACTTGGCACAGTGGGTTAAAATGATGTGGAGTTGCTGCAGCTATGGCATAGGTCTCAGCTGTGGCTCCGATTCAATCCCTGGCCTCAGAACTTCCATATTCTGTGAGTGTGGCCATAAAAGACAAACAAACAAAGAACAAAAAACACAGAGATGGGAAGAGATGCCCAGAAGGACATCATTATATAGTATTCACAGTATAGAAACAATAGATGTAAATAACCTCAAGGGTATCAGACATGGAGTTCCCGTTATGCCTCAGTGGAAATGAATCTGACTAGTATTCAATGAGGATGTGTGTTCTGTTTTTGGCCCTGCTCAGTGGGTTAAGGATCCAGTGATGCCATGAGCTGTGGTGTAGGTTGAGGATGCAGCTTGGATCCTGTGTTGCTGTGGCTGGAGCTGCAGATCCAACTTGACCCCTAGCCTGGGAACTTCCATATGCTCTGAGTGAAGCACACACAAAAAAGAAAAGGAATATTAATCATAATAAAATGCAAAATAATTAAGGGGGTGATTTTTACTACTCATTATCTTTGTTTTTAATGTATTTTATTTAAAGTTTATCTGATTTAATGTTTAATGATGACCATGTTTAACACCCAGCTCACAAAATTTAACAAATCTAACAGCTTTTTGTGAGCTATTACAAGTCAGCAACCCCACACCCCTGCACCTTAAAAACTTTACTTCTACTGGTGACTCTTCCAGGATTTCTGTTCTCCCAGTACTTTAAATATATTGTTAACTTCCATTCTTTAATAAGACCTGCTCTGACAACACTACTTAATGCTGAAGTCTGACTCCCCTCACCCCTGCCCCCACACACTCTGTCCTACTTACCATATTCCACTCATATTTTCCATATAATTTCTCATTTCAAAAACATTGTATTATTTATTTATTAGGTTTATTTATATTTCCACCCATTCTTCCATATGAAATATAAGCTCAGTGGGGCAGGAATCTTTGTCCAGTTTTTCAGCATTGTAGCCAATAACCTAAAATAGAGATTTTACTTAAAGTTTCCATACATGCTACTTTTTTGTGAATGTTTGAAGATCTCCAAACACTTTGAAGTGCCAACTTGATCACTTTTCCTGTCTGTCTTTGACAGCTTGTCAATGCCCACTGTCCATTATGTCAAAACAAGTAACTGAAAATTTTTTAAAATCAATTTATTTAAGAACTTGATGGGCAAGTTAAAAAAATATGTAGATTATTTCACTATATTAACTAACTGTTCTTGGGAGATTGTATGTCAAACAGCTCTGGGTGTGTTAATACAATGTGTTTTCAGAGATAGCAGTTAAATTTAATACAGTCATAATATGCAGCTGCTAAAATCTTGGCATCATATTTATTACCCCCAAACAAGACAACTGATATACAGAACTTCTCTTAAAAAAATTCCTAATGGCTTGACTCGACATGGTCAGAGCTAATACATGTGCATTCCTGACTCAACCAGGTTCTGTGTTTGTTTTTGTTTTTGTTTTGTCTTTTTGCTATTTCTAGGGCCACTCCCGTGTGGCATATGGAGGTTCCCAGGCTAGGGGTCCAATGGGAGCTGTAGCCACCGGCCTACGCCAGAGCCACAGCAACGCCAGATCCGAGCAGCGCCTGCAACCTACACCACAGCCCACGGCAACGCCGGATCCTTAACCCACTGAGCAAGGGCAGGGACCGAACCCACAACCTCATGGTTCCTAGTCGGATTCGTTAACCACTGCGCCACGACGGGAACTCCAGGTTCTGTGTTTGAATTTGAAGCTAATACATTCTTTTTTTTTTTCTTTAAAATATTGCATTTATTAGGATCTTCTAATTAGATGGGAGTGGGTGGAAGCATGGAGGATGTGACAATTAAGATTTATTGAGTGCTTACATGCCAAGGAAAGCATATTAGATAGAATTAACTCCTAATTTGAGAAAATGCTCTGGAAAGTGCATTATTCTAATTTTAAGGGGAGCAACTAAGCTCAAGGAACCTAGTTTCATGGGTCTCTAAACCTAAGTGCCTCACTACCGAGCCATTTCTATGCCTCTACCGGGAAGACCTTGGGCAGATCTACTCCCAAGGACACCCTCCAGCTCAAATAGGGTAGACTCACTGTTAGCTCTGAACTAAAATATTCTTGACTAAAAACATTGTAGTGTGAGTAGGGATGTGTGGGTTCTATCTTCTGTTCATTAAGAATGTGTTTTTATCCATAAATGTTAACCATTACCCATTTACCATAGAGCTTAATGAGTTTTGGTTAGAAAGGACTACTTAATTGATTTAAATACAACTTTAAATATCCTCAGGAGATTAAAAGTCTAACATGGTCAGATAATTAAGCTTAATAAGCACTATACACTATAAATCGACAATTTATTTTAATTGAAAAGTATTTTGTTTTCTTTTTTAATGTACAATTAAGTAGTTTTCAGTATAGTCACAGGGTTGTGCAACAATCACCATTATCTAATTGCAGAATATTTTCATCGTCAAAACAAACCCTGTACCCATTAGCAGTCAATTTCTATGTCTCCCTTCTCCAAGTCCCTGGCAAACACTAATGTATCTTCTGTCTTTATTGATTGCCTATTTTCATTTCATAATAATTGATTTATGTAATATATGGCCTTTTTGCTTGACTTCTTTAAATTTGGAATCATTTTCAAGATTCATCTACATTGTATAATTTTTACTACTTTATCCTCCACACCACCCAACCTGTTTTTAAACAGCTTTATTTGTTTGTTTATTTGTTTGTTTATTTATTTATTTAATTTATTCTGTGGCATGTGGAAGTTCCTGGACCAGGGATGAACCTGAACCACAGCAGTAACCACAGCCATAGTAGTGACAATGCCTGACCCTTAATCAACTGAGCCATGAAGAAGTTCCTTAAACAGCTTTATAGAGATACTGTTCACATATTTAAAGTATAAAATTTGAGTACCATTACCAAATAAATTTTAGAACATTATCATAGTCCCCAAAGAAATCCTGCTCCCCTTAGCCATAATCCCCCAATCTTTATCACTCCAACCACCCCTGCCACCACCCCAGATAACACTACTATACACTTTGTCTCTACAGAAAATTTTCTATCTGAAAATTTCACATAGAGAGATCATGTAATATGTGGGCTTTTGTGACTGGTTTCTTTCATTTAGCATGATGTTTTTAAGGGTCTTCTATTTCATAGCAGATATGAGTGATTCATTTCTTTTTATTGCCAAATAAAATTCCATTCTCTGGATAAACCACATTTTGTTTATTAGTTCATCAGTTGAAGGGCCTTTGTTTTTACTTTTTGGCTATTTCTAATAATGTTGCTAAGGACATTCAAATATATATTTTTATGTGGATGTACTTTTTCATTTCCCTTGGGTCTGTCTCTAGCAATGGATTTGCTAGGTCATATGGTAACTCTATGTTTAACCATTTAATGAATGGACAAACTTTTCCAAAGTGTTTGTTTTATTTTTCCCTGAGCAATTAAGCAATGAATAAGTGCTCCAATTTTTCTCACATACTTTTCAATTTTTTTTATTGTCTGTCTTTTTGGTTTTAGTTAACCTAACAGATATGAATTGGTACCTTATTGTGGTTTTAATTTGAATTGCCCTTATGACTACTGATGTTGAGTATCATTTTATATGCTTTTTGGCTATTCATATATCTTATTTGAAGAAATATGTATCCAAATCTTTCATTCATTTTAATATTGGATTATGCATATGTGTTTTTATTGTTGAGTTATAAGTGTTCTTTATATATTCTGAATATCAGATATATGGTTTTAAAATATTTTGCCCCATTTTGTGGGGTGTCTTTTCACTGTCTTGATAGTATCTTTTTTTGGAAACTGAACTTGTAACTGTTCACCAAGTTCCTGCATGAAGGGAAGGTGGCTGGAGGGCAGGTCCTTCGTATCCTGAACTTGTGGGTGCCTACGAAGGCTCTAGAACATTTTTTTTCCCGTGTCCTAAACACTGACCAGTGATTCCCCCCAACCCTATCACCCTTGCCTTGTGGGTTTGCGGGCAAGCACAGCCCCCATCCAGGGTTCCCACCGGCCACAACACCTGGGTGTTCAATCAGGAACCAGCGCTCAGATGGGGTTCACATGGACCTTCGTGGGGGTCACACTTTCCGCATCTCGCAGTCCCTTGAGCCAGCCCGGCCCCAGCACGGGTCGTGCAGCCTTTGAGGTCTGGCTGTCCCCAGAAGGGCACCGAAGGAGGGACGCCCTGGATAGCAGCCCCAGGCCTGTTGCAGGTCGTGTGTGAGACCAGAACTGCCAGAGGCCAGGGGCTGAGGTTTTCTCCTGTGTCTTTTTCTTTTCTTTTCTTTTTTAGAAAAGGGAAACAAGCTCTTCCGAGATTGCAGCCATCTCCAGCCCTGGGCCGGCTCTGCCGCCTTGGCTCACATCTGGTCACTTGCTAGGGCACTGCAAGGCCGTGGGGCGGGAAGGCTCAGGGAGTCCTGCTGCCTGGCGTCTCCTCGTGTGTGGTGGATCACCGAGGCCAGCTGTCGCAGGAGTGGGATGGCTGCTCTTACTTATTCAGGACTGTGGGGTCTAGACGGAGGTGGGCAGGGTCAGACAAGCTGGAAGGAGGGCACCGGTGATCCGTGGTCAGCTGGGGCTGCCATGCCCTGTTCCCTTGGAGAGCAAATGGGACAGACTCTAAGAAGGGGAGGGCTTCCTGGCCTCCTGGAAAGGGTGGGGAGGGGCTGGAACGATAGTATCTTTTGAAGCAGAAAAGTTTTTGTTTTGTTTTAATTTTGATGAAATGTAATTTTAAAAATATCACATTTTTCAATCCATGAACGAGAAAGCCTTTCCTTTTTTTTTTTTTAGGTCTTTAACTTTTTCCAACGTTTTGTATTTTTCAGAGTACAAATTTGCACTAGTTTGGTTAAATTTGTTCTTAATTCCATTTTCAGATTTTTTTATTGCTAGTGTATAGACTACAGTCGTTTTTGTATCTTGATGTGTATCATGCAATCTTGCTTAAACTTGCTTTTTAATGCTAATAGTTTTTGTGAGAATTCCTTAGGTTTTTCTATATACAAGATTATGACATCTGTAAATTGAGATTATTTTATTTCTTCTTTTAATATGGATGCGTGAGTGTGTGTGTGTGTGTGTGTGTGTGTGTGTAGAACCTAATATTTAAATAAAAATAGCAGTAAAAGACATCTTGTCATGTTCCTGATCTTAGAGGAAAGCTTTCAGTCTTTCACCATCAAATATGATATCTGCTGTGGAATTTTCATAGTTGCTCCGAATCAAATTGAAGAAGTCTCCTTTTATATCTGGGTTGAGGTTTTTAAAATAAAAAGTAGTAAATATACATTAATTTTCATAACAGTAAATTTTACATATTTGGAATAAATCCCACTTGGATAAGGTGTATAATCCTTTTTGCATATCGCTGGATTCATTTACTATTGTTTTGTGGAGGATTTTTGTGTCTACATTCATAAGATATATTGGTCTTTAGGGTTTATTTTCTTGTGATATGTTTTTCTGGTTATGAAATGCTGACAAATTATACTGTCTTCTATTTCTTGGAATGTTTATATAATATCAGTTTTAATGATTCATTAAATATTTGGTATAATTCACCATTAAAATCATCTGGTTCTTTCCTTGAGGAAAGTTTTTGACTGGTAATTTAATTTCCTTACTTATTGTAGATTTTCTATTTTTTCTTGAGTTAATTTCCAGAGTTTGCATTTTTCTAGGAATACATTTCATCTAGGTTATCTATTCGTTGTCATAAAAGTATTCATAGTATTCCCCTAGAATCTTTTCTTTTTCTTTATGATTGGTAATAATGTTCTCTTTTTCATCCCTGACTTTTGTAATTGTAACTTTTTCCCCCCACCCAGTCAGTCTGATTAAGGTTAGTAAAATTTGATGTTTGTGAAGAATCAGCATTTGGTTTCGTTGATTTTTCTATTTCATTTTTTAATTCTCTGTTTTTTACCACAAACTAATATTTATTATGTCCTTCTGCCTGTTTGGGGTTTAATTTGCTCTTTGTTTTTTACCTTCTTAAATAACAGGTTTTTTGGTTTGAAACTTTACACTACTTTAATAGAGGTTTTTGTTGATATAAATTTCCCTTTAAGCACTTCTTTCACCACATCCCATAAATTTAGTTTGTTTTATCTTCGTTCTCATTCATCTCAGAATATTTTCTAATTTCCCTTGTGATTTCTTCTTTGGTTCATTGGTTATTTAGCAGTATGTTGTTAATTTCCACATATTTGTGAATTTCCCAAATTTCTTTCTTTCATTGAATTCTAATTACAGTCCTTTTTGTCAGAGAGCACACTTTGTATGATTTCAGTCCTGTTAAGTTTATCAACACTTGTTTTATCTTTAAACATATGATGTATTTTGGAGTATGGTCCATGTGCTCTTTGGTAGAATATGTATCATGTATTGTGTGTGGAGTGTTCTATAGATGTCTCCTAGTTCTAGCTAGATTATAGTGCTGTTTAAATCTTCTATTTCATTGTTGATCTTCTGCCTTGTTGTTCTACCCATTATGAAAAGTAGGGCATTGTAGTCTCAAACTATTATTATTGAATTGTTTATTTATCCCTACAAGCCTAACAATTTTCTTCATATATATATTAGCTGCATACATATTTATAATTACTATTATCTTAATTAATTTGCTCTTTTAACATTATAACATATCCTTTGTGTCTAATAATTTTCGCCTTAAATGCTATTTTGTCTGATATTAATATAGCACTCCAGCTCTCTTTTGGTTACTGTTTACATGATATATCTTTTCCCATTCTTTTTATTTCAAACTGCTTCATTGAATCTAAAGTGCATCTCATGTAGGTAGCATAGAATTAGATCATATTTTTTGTCCATTACATTAATATCGTTTAATAAAAAATTTTAATTTATATTTTATGTAATTAATGAGCTAGGATTTACTTTTGCCACTTTGCTAGTTTTTTTCTGTATGTATCTTCGAAGTCTTTATTTTTCTCTGTTACTTCCTTCTATGTTAAATAGATGTGATCTAGTATACTATTTTAATTCCTTTTTTATTTGTCTTGATATATATGTATATTTTTTAAATCTTCTTAATGGTGACCCTGAGGGTTTTAACTGACATTTTAATTTATAATCACCTATTTGGGGTTAATACTAACTTAATTTCATAGTATACAAAAATTTTGCTTTTTGTATATATTAGTTCTCTCCTCATCTTTATGCTGTTATTACCATATAATTTATGTATTTATATATTGTATGCACATTAACACAGGTATATAATAAGCACTTTATGCAGTTGCCTTTTAAATAAGATAGGAGGGGAAAAAGGGTTATAAACAAAAACTACATTTATACTATCTTTTATGTTTACTTGCATGGTTAGGTTTACATTGCTCCTTATTTTCATAGTTTCCATTACTGCCCTTCAAGTCATCCTGGAGAGCTCTGTTTCATATTTCTTGTATGACAGGTTTGCTAATGATAAGGTCACTCAGGCTTTTCTTATCTGGGAAAGTCTTAATTTCTACTCAATTTTGAAGGATAGTTGTCCTGGATGTAGCATTCTTGATTGACAGTCTTTTTTATTCAGTGCTTTTAAATGTGTCATCACACTACTCCTATCTTTCATTAGTTTCTTGATCAGATCATACAACATGACCAAGTGAGATTCATCCCAAGTTCACAAGGATGGTTCAACATATGCAAATAAATCAGCATCATACACCACATTAACAAAAGAAATGTCAAAAACCACATGGTCACTTCAACAGATGCAGAAAATGCATTTGACAAAGTCTAACATCCACTCATGATAAAAATTCTTACCAAAGTTGGTATAGAAAGAACATACCTTAACATAATATAAGGCATTTATGACAAAACCACAGCAAATATAATACACAATGGAGAAAAGCTGAAAGCCTTCCCACTAAAATCTGGAACAAGACAAGGATGCCCACTCTCACCACTTTTATTCAACATAGTATTGGAAGTCCTAGCCATAGTAATCAGATAAACAAAAGTAATAAAACTAATGCAATTTGGAAGAGAAAAGGTAAAATTGTCACTGTAGGCAGATGAAATGGTACTATGTATAGAAAACCTTAAAGGATACCATGCAAAAACTACTCAAACTGATCAATGAATTAATCAAAGTAGCAGGATACAAGATTAACATTCAGAAATCAGTCACATTTCTGTATACTAGGAAGGAAATATTAGAAAAGGAATACAAAAATATAATGCCCTTTAAAATCATACTCCAAAAAATTAAATACCTAGAAATAAACCTGACCAAGGAGGTGAAAGGCTTATATGCTGAGAACTATAAAACATTAATCAAGGAAATTTAAGAGGATTCAAAGAAATGAAAAGATTCCATGCTCCTGGGTTGGAAGAATTAATATTGTAAAAATGGACACACTACCCAAAACAATCTGCAGATTCCATGCAATCCCTATCAAATTACCCATGATATTTCTCACTGAACTAGACCAAACAATCCAAAAATTTATATGGACATAAAAGACCCAGAATTTCCAAAGTAACCCTGAAGAACAAAAACCAAGTAGGAGGCATAACTCCCCCAGACTTCAGGCAATATTAAAAAGCCACAGTAATCAAGGTAGTGTGATGCTGATACCAAAACAGACATATGGACCAATGGAACAGAATAGAGAATGCAGAAATAAACACAAACACCTATGGTAATTAATATTTGACAAAGGAGGCAAGAATATAAAATAGGAAAAAAGACAGTCTTTTCAGCAAGTGGTGCTAGGATAACTGGACAGCTGCATGTAAATCAGTGAAACTGGAACACACTCTCATACCATGCATGAAAATAAACTCGAAATAGCTTAAAGACTTAAATGTAAGACAAGAAACCATCAAACTCCTGAAAGAGAACATAGGCAAAATGTTCTCTGACATGAACCGTACAAATGTTTTCTTATATCAGGCTCCCATGGCAACAGAAATAAAAGCAAAAATAAACCAATGGGACCCAATCAAAATGACAAGCTTTTGCATAGCAAAGGAAACCATAAAAAAAGACAGCCTATAGAATAAGAGAAAATAGTTTCAAATGATGCAACTGACAAGAGCTTAATCTCTAAAATATACAAACAACTTATACAACTCAACAGCAAAAAAAACCAACAACCCTGTTGAAAAGTGGGCAAAAGACCAGTTATAGACATTTCTCAAAAGAAGATATACAGATGGCCAACAAGTCTATGAAAAGATTCTCAACATCACTAATTATTAGAGAAATGCAAATCAAATCTACTATGAGGTACCACTTTGCACTAGTCAGAATGGCCATCATTAGTAAATCTATAAATAACAAATGCTGGAGAGGGTGTGGAGAAAAAGGTACCCTCCTTCACTGTTGTTGGGAATGTAAATTGGTACAACCAATTTACTGTGGAAAACAGTATGGAGGTACTTGATAAATCTAAATGCATCACTACCATATGACCCAGAAATCCCACTCTTGGACATATATCCAGGCAAATCTTTCATTGAAAAAGATGCATGTACCTGTACGTTCATTGCAGCACAATTCACAATAGCCAAAACATGGAAACAACCTAAATATTCTCACTTTCTTTAATCCTTTGTACGTGGTTTCCTTTAGTTTTTTGAACATATTTAAAGTGGTTAATTTAAAATCTTTGTTAAGGAGTTCCATTGTGGCTCAGTGGTTAGTGAATTAGGAACCAGGAGGTTGCTGGTTTGATCCCTAGCCTTGCTCAGTGGGTTGCTGTGAGCGAAGATGCAGCTCAGATCCCATGTTGTTATGGCTCTGGCATAGGCTGGCAGCTACAGCTCTGCTTAGACCCCTAGTCTGGGAATCTCCATATGCCATGGGTGCAGCCATAGAAAAGACACACACACACACACACACACACAAAATCTTTGTCTGTTAAATCTCATGTCTGTCTTGTCAGAGATAATTTTATTTCTTGATTCCCCCCCCCCATATATGGGCAATACTTTCTTGTTTCTTTGCATATCTCATGATTTTTTTTGTTGAAAACTGGACATTTCAAATAATATAATATGACAACTCTGGAAATTAGATTATTTCCAATCCCCTGGGCTTACTGTAGTTTCTTTTTGTTGTTATTTGTTTAAGGCTTTTTCAGGCTAATTCTGTAATGTATGCACTATTTGTTGTGTATGACCACTCAAGTCTCTTCTTAGTTAGCTCAGTGGTCAGCTAATAATTGGAGATAAATTTTATTAAAAGTCTGGAATTATTATGTTTCCCAGGTCTTTGTCAAGGGGTTCTCTGTGTGTGTTCAGGCATGCCTTTCTACACCAAACAAGATAGGTAACAATTCTATCTTAGAATTCACCTCCTGCTTGTGTAGAACTTCACACTCAGCCAGAAGTGAGAAGCTGGGCATGGACATGTCCTGCTAGTTTCCCAGTGAAATTTCAAGGCTTTTCAATATGGTGGACATCTTGTTCCTCAGCTTTTCTTTATAGCTGTTTAGCCTCTTGTTTACCACTCTGTTATCCACCACTTTATGCAGTTTGAAGTTAAACAATTGTCTCTAAATGTTTTCAGTACCTTTGGGAGAAAGAAAGGCTGTTTTTACTGGGTGAGCTCTGAATCAGGTAAAATAAAGACAGTTTGTGAGTAGGATCTTTCAGGAAGCCACTAGATGTATGAAATAATGACAGTTCTCTGAGAAAGGGAATTTCAAGGAGTTTTAACCTAGTATGTCTCTTCCAGTGGCTGCCAGGCTGCTATTTTTCACTGAGATTGAAGGCTGGTTTTTTTTTTTTTTTTGGTTTTGTTTGAGAGCTATAGAAAATTGGAAATGTGAAATTGGAATAGGGCAGGTAAAAAGTCACAAAACTCAGTATTTTTATTGATGTTCTGCCATTTTTTGGAACAATTACTCTTAGCATAGCTGCAAAACTAATTTTCAGAGTTCTAAAAAAGTTGATTTTGATAATCTTTTTCAGCTTTCTCATTGCTTTTATAGAAATGGGAATTTTTGAAGGTCCTTACTCTACCATTTTTATTAACACCACCCATGAAAAATAATCTCCTGAATGTAATTGATAATGGTGTGTCTATTATAATGAAAAATATTTTATAATAATAAACTATATATGATTTGAAAAATGAAGTTTACCTTTTTAGTATTAATTATGAGGAATGTCCTAATAATACATGTCCTATGATTTTTGGATTTTTCTTTTTAGAAAAAGCCATCACAGAAATAGTGAATTTCTGATACAAGTGAGAGTCCATCCATCTATCCTGGGTTCAGCTGCATGACACAGACAAGAGCAGCCAGCCAGTTAACATACCCCCAACAAAAAGATGGTGCCCATTTTATATATTTTATTTATTTTATCTTCAATATTTTTCTGTTTATGACCACACCTGTGGCATATGAAAGTTCTCAGGCTAGGGGTTGAATCAGAGCCACATCTGCAGGCCTATGCTGCAGCCATGGCAACATCAGATTTGAGCTGCATATGCAACCTGCACAGAGCAGCTTGTGGCAACACTGGATCCTTAAAGCAATGAGCGAGGACAGGGATCAAACCTGCATCCTCACGGAGACACTGTTGGGTTCTTAACAGACTAAGCCACAATGGGGACTCCCCCATTTTAAGTAAGGCTCCAGAGCATGTACAAGACAAACAAGAAATAGGTTCTAAAAATAGCAGGGGCTATGTTTACCAAGGAAAACGATTCCTAAATGAAAAAGCCAATAGTCACTCTTACACATCTGTGAGCACAGCTGTGTTCAGCTTGAAAAATCACATTAAAATAGGAACACCAGGGAGTTCACATCGTGTTCACTCAGTGGAAATGAATCTGAGTAGTATCCATGAGGACACAGCTTTGATCCCTGGCCTTGCTCAGTGGGTAAGAATCTGGCATTTGCCATGAACTGTGGTGTAGGTCGAAGATGTGGCTTTGATTCCCACATTGCTGTGGCTGTGGTGTAGGGTGGCAGCTGCAGCCCTGATTCAACTGCTAGCCTGGGAACCTCCAAATGCCATGGGTATGGTCCTAGAAAGACCCCCCCCAAAAAAAATAGGAGTACTAAACATCAACTATAATAGGAGGATTCTAATACCCAAATATTCTGAGGGGCTATTTTTCTGTTTAAGATTTCATGTAGCGTTTTGGAATTTTCTTTTATAGAATTAGGAAAAATACAAGGTTGCTCAAAACTAATCCTTTATTGTAAAAATTTTTCAGTTCTCATATATGAGAATCCTAGAAAAATTTGGAACTAAACTATGCATTCTACCACTGCAATATACTTCAGCTATCTAGTCATTTTTCTGCTTTGGATTTAATATGAAAGTGAGCTAACAGTGATGGGTATGCTTTTTTTTTTAAAGAATAACAACTTTTTAAATTACTCAATGAATTTATTACATTTATAGTTATACAATCATCATCAAAATCCAATTTTATAGGATTTCCATCCCACACTCCCAGTGCACCCCCTACTCCCCAAATGGTCTCCATTGGAAACCATAAGTTTTTCAAAGTCTATGAGTCAGTATCTGTTCTGCAAAGAAACTCAGTCTGTCCTTTTTTTTCAAATTCCACATGTCAGTGAAAGCATTTGATATTGGTGTCTCATTGTATGGCTGGCTTCACTTAGCATGATAATTTCTAGGTCCATCCATGTTGCTAAAAATGCCAGTATTTCATTCCTTTTAATGGCTGAGTAATATTCCATTGTGTATATGTACCACATCTTCTTGATCCTCTCCTCTATCCATGGACATTTAGGTTGTTTCCATGTCTTGGCTATTGAAAATAGTGCTGCAATGAATATTGAAATTCATGTGTCTTTGAGAGTCATGGTTTTCCCTGGATAGATGCTCAGAAGTGGGATTGCTGGATCAAGTGGTAGTTCTATTTTTAGTTTTCTGAGGCATCTCCATACTGTTTTCCACAGTGGTTGCACCAATTTACAAACCCACCAACAGTGTACTAGGGTTCCTTTTTCTCCATACCCTCTCTAGCACTTATTGTTTGTAGACTTTTTGATGATGAATGGAATCCAAATTGGAAAGGAATAAGTAAAACTATCACTATTTGCAGATGACATGAATTTTACCTAGAGAATCCTAAAGACTCTATCAGAAAACTGTTAGAGCTCATCCATGAATTTGGCAAAGTCACAGGATACAAAATTAATACACAGAAATTGACAGCATTTCTATATACTAACAATGAAAGATCAGAAAGAAATTAGGGAAGCAATCCTGTTTACCATTGCATTCAAAATAATAAAATACCTGGGAGTAAATCTACCCAAAGAGACAAAAGACCTGTGCTCTGAAAACTATAAGACACTGATGAAAGAAATCAAAGATGACACAAATAGATGGTAAGATATACCATGCTCTTGGATTGGAAGAGTTAATATTATCAAGATGACTATACTACCCAAGGCAATCTACAGATTCAATGCAATCCTGATCAAATTACCAAGGACATTTTTCACAGAACTCAAACAAAATATTTCAAAGTTTGTTTGGAAGCACAAAAGACCCAGAATAGCCAAAGACATCCTGAAAAAGAAAAATGGAGCTGGAGGAATCAGGGTCCCTAATTTCAGACTATACTACAAAGCTACAGTCATCAAAACCATATGGTACTGACTCAAAGACAGAAAGATAGATCAGTGGAACAGGATAGAAAGCTCAGAATTAAAACCATGCACATACAGCCAACTAATCTATGACAAAGGAGGCAAGAATATACAATGGAGAAAAGACATCCTGTTCAATAAGTGGTGCTGGGAAACCTGGATAGCCATATGTAAAAAATTAAATTAGAACATTCCCTAACACCATACACAAAAATAAACTCAAAATGGATTAAAGAACTAGATATAAGACCAGACACTATAAAACTCTTAGAGGAAAACATAGGCCAAACACTCTCTGACATAAATGACAGCAACATCTTCTCAGATCCACCTCTTAGAGTACTGGCAGTAAAAACAAAAATAAACAAATGGTTTATTTTTGCTTTTATTTATGTTGCTTTGGGATACTGACCTGAGAAAATATTCATATGGTTGATGTCAGGGAATGTTTTGCCTATGTTCTCTTCCAGGAGTTTGATGGTGTCTTGTATTATATTTAAGACTTTAAGCCATTTTGAGTTTATTTTTGTGCATGGTGTAAGGGTGTGTTCTAGTTTCATTGATTTCCATGCAGCTGTCCATGTTTCCCAGCAATTCTTGCTGATTAAACTGTCTTTTTCCCATTTTATGCTCTTGCCTTCTTTGTCAAAGATTAAGAGTTTATTCCTGGGTTATTTAAGAGTTTATTCCTGGGTTATTATTAAGAGTTTATTCCTGGGTTATTTAAGAGTTTATTCCTGGGTTTATTCCTGGGTTATTTAAGAGTTTATTCCTGGGTTATTATTATTAAGAGTTTATTCCTGGGTTCTCTATTCTGTTCCATTCGTCTGTATGTCTGTTTTGGTACCAGTACTATACTGTTTTGATTACTGTGGCTTTGTAATATTGCTTGAATTCTGGAAGCGTTATGCCTCCTGCCTGGTTTTTGTTTCTCAGTATTGCTTTGGCATCTGGGTTTTTTGCGGTTCCATATATATTTTTGGATGGTTTGTCCTAGTTCTGTGAAAAATGTCATAGGTAATTTAGTAGGGATTGCATCGAATCTGTAAATTGCTTTGGGTAGTATGGCCATTTTTACAATATTAATTTTTCCAACTCAGGAGCATGGAATATCTTTCCATTTCTTTACATCTTTAATTTCCTTGATTAATGTTTTATAGTTAGCATATAAGGACTTTCCCTCCTTGGTCAGGTTTATTCGCAGGTATCTGATTTTTTGGGGGTGCAATTTTAAAGGGTATTATATTTCTGTATTCCTTTTCTAGTATTTCATTGTTAGTATACAGAAATGTGACTGATTTCTGAATGTTAATCTTATATCCTGCTACTTTGCTGAATTTTTTTATTAGTTCAAGTAGTTTTGGGGTTGAGTCCTTAGGGTTTTCTATGTATAGTATCATGTCATCTGCATATAGTGACAGTTTTCTCTCTTCTCTTCCTATTTGGATGACTTTTATTTCTTTTGTTTGTCTGATTGCTGTTGCTAGGACTTCCAATACTATGTTAAACAGCAGTGGTGAGAGTGGGCATCACTGTCTTGTTCCAGATTTTTAGTAGAAGGCTTTTAATTTTTCTCCATTGAGTATTATATTTGTTGTGGGTTTGTCATAAATGGCTTTGATTATGTTCGGGAATGTTCCCTCTATACTCACTTTGGTGAGAGTTTTTAATCATGAATGGATATTGGACTTCGTCAAATGCTTTCTCTGCATCTATTGAGATGATCATGTGGTTTTGACATTTTTTTTTGTGAATGTGGCATATGACGTTGATTGATTTGCATATGTTGAACCATCCTTGTGACCTGGGATGAATCCCATGTGGTTGTGGTGTACGATCTTTTTGATATATTGTTGGATTTGGTTGACTAAAATTTTGTTGAGAATTTTTGCATCTATATTCATCAAAGATATTGGCCAATAGTTTTCTTTTTTGGTGGTATCTTTGTCTGATTTTGGAATTAGGGTGATGGTGGCATCATAGAATATCTTAGAGAGTTTTCCTTCTTCTTCAACTTTTTGGAAAAGTTTAAGGGGGAGGGGAACCTGTTCCTCTATGTGTGTTTGTTAGAATTCACCTGTGAACCCATCTGCTCTGGGCTTTTATTTGTAAGGAGTGTTTTTATGACGTATGCAATTTCATTTCTAGCGATTGGTCTATTCTATTCTATTTCTTGTTTCTGTTTCTATTCAATTTTGGCAGGCTGTGAGACTCTAGAAAGTTGTCCATTTATTCCAGACTGTCAATTTGTTGGCATATAGTTGTTCATAGTATTCTCGCATGTTTTTTTGTATTTCTGCAGTATCCATTGTGATTTCTCCTTTTTCATTTCTGATTTATTTGTATTTGGGTTCTTTCTTTCCTCTTCTTAGTGAGTCTAGCCAGAGGTTTGTCAACTTTGTTTACCTTTTCAAAGAACCAGCTCTTGGTTTTATTGATTTTGTCTGTTCTTTGAATTTCTATTTTATTGATTTTCTCTGTGATCACTATGATTTCCTTCCTTCTGCTGACTTTAGGTCTTTTTTGCTCTTCTTTTTTCTAATTCATTTAGGTTGTGGGTTAGTTGTCAATTTGAGATCTTTCTTCTTTTTGAGGAAGGCCTGTATTGCTATGAAATTCCCTCTGAGCACTGCTTTTGTGGCATCCCATAGATTTTCAGCGGTTATGCCTTCATTGTCATTTGTCTTGAGGTATTATTTAATTTCCTTCCTGATTTCATCATTGACCCATTGGTTTTTTAGTAGCATGTTGTTTAGTCTCCATGTAATAGGTTTTTTTTCTCATTTCTTTTCCTGTGGTTGATTTCTAGTTTCATGCTATTGTGGTCAGAGAAGATACTTGAAATGACTTCTATACTCTTAAATTTGTTGAGGTTAGCTTTGTGCCCCAATATATGGTCAATTCTTGAGAATTTCCATGCACACTTGAGAATAATGTGTATTCTGATTTTTTTTGGATGTAATGTTCTGAAAAATGTTAATAAGTCTAACTTTTCTATTATTTCCTTTAGGATCTGTATTGCTTTATTGGTTTTCTGTCTAGAGGATCTGTCCATTGCTGTGAGTGAGATGTTAAAGTCTCCTACTATGATTGTATTCCCATCAATTTCTCCTTTTATGTCTGTTAATATTTGTTGTATGTATCTGGGTGCTTCTATATTGGGGCATATATGATGATGATTGTAATATCCTCTTCTTGAATGGATCCTTTAAACCATTAAATCATGTTCTTCTTTGTCTTTCTTTATGTCTTTCATTTTAAAGTCTATTTTGTCTGATATAAGTATTGCAACTCCTGCTTTCCTGTCATGTCCCTTGGCATGAAATCTTTTTTCCCACTCCCACCCCCCCGACTTTTAATCTCTGTCCTTTGCCCTAAGGTGAGTTTCTTGTAGGCAGCAGATTGAAGGTTTTTGATTTTTTATCCAATCAGCCACTCTCTGTCTTTTGATTGGAGCATTCAGATCCATTGACATTTAAGGTGATAATTGATAGATGATTTTTTATTGCCATTTTAAACCTCATCTTCCAGTTGATTCTATGGTTCTCCATTCTTTCTTTCTTTTTTTGGTTGAATGGTCTCCAATTATTTTCTTCTTGAGTGTTTTTCTTTTCATTTTTGTGAATGTAATGTGTGGGTTTTGATTTGTGTTTGTCCTGTATTTTAAGTATGTTAACCCCTTCCTATAATTATGTGTTTTAGCCTGATAGTCCCATTGGTTCAAACACTTCATTACCATAATAAAATTTAAAAAAAAGAAAAAAAGTAAAAAAATAATCTCTTCATTTCCTTACTTTCCCTTGCCCATGTTTTATGATTTCGATGTCTTTTTTAAAAAATTTATTTTATTTTAAACATCTTCATATTAGATCTGTATGCTGGCTTATTTAAGTGACTGCTCTCTGATTGGGGTTTCCTACATCCTAGTTCTTCCTCTTTGTTTTTTAATTTAGAGAAGCCCTTTCAGTATTTCTTTTAGAATGAGTTTTGTATTGCTGTATTCTTTTAGCTTTTGTTTGTTGGAGAAATTTTTTATTTCTCCTTCTATTTTAATGATATTCTTTCTGGATAGAGTATTCTAGGTTGCATATTTTTCCTTTAAGTGCTTTAAATATCTCTGCCATTCCCTCATGGCCTGTAGTGTTTCTGTAGAGAAATCAGCTGATAGTCTTATTGGGGTTCCATTATGATTAACAGTTTGCCTTTCTCTTGCTGCCTTTAGAATCCTCTCTTTATATTTAACTTTTACCATTTTTTATTATATGTCTTGTTGTGGGCCTGTTTGGGTCCAGCTTGTTTGGGGCCCTCTGTGCTTCCTGTATCTTGATATCAGTATCCTTTAGATTTGGAAAGTTTTCAGCCATAATTTCTTCAAATATATTTTAATCCCCTTTTCTTTTTCTTCTCCTTCTGGAATTCCTCTTATGCATAGATTGGCCTGTTTATATTATCCTATAGGTCTCTTCTGTTGCTTTCATGTTTTTTCATTTGGTTTTGTCTGCTGTCCTGTTTGTGTGATTTCCATTATTCTATCTTCTGTGTCACTAATTCGTTCCTCTGCATTATTCATTCTGGTTTTACTGCCTTTAGCACTGTTCGTATCTCTACAAATGAATTTTCTAGTTTTCTGGCTTCTCCTTATATTCTCTAGTTCCTTTCTGAGGGAGTCTGCTTTACTGTTTATCTCTTCCCTTAATTCCTTCAGTATTTTCACTATCTACCATTTGAACTCAAAGTCTGTCAGACTGCAGAGGTCTGTTTCATTGTTAACTGCTTTAGGTGAGTTCTCCTGTTGCTTTAACTGGGAATGGCTTCTGAGCTTCTTCATCTTGCTCATGTTTTTCTTTTCATGGTGGAGGTGCAACTTCCCATGGCCAGGCAGGGCTTGAACTCACACTCTTGGGCCTCAGAGTTCTTCCCAAGGGTGGATGTTGCTGGGAGGCTTTCTTGGCAAAAGTGCAACACCTTCTTGAGGTTTGGTGGGCCTAGCCAGCTTCTCTGAGGCAAAGGAGTGCTTCCTGAGGGTGGGCAGGACTGACAGTTGCACACTGCAGTGGAAGCTCACTTCCCATGGCCGTGGCCAGGCAGGGGCTTGCCCTGGTGCTCCTGGGCCACAGAGCTCTTCCCCAGGGCTGAGGTGCTTGGCGACTTGCTCTGTGGGAGTGCAGTGCTTCCTGAGGGCCAGCATGGATAACCAGATGGCTCTGAGGCAAAGGAGTGCTTCCCAAGGGTGGGTGGGACTGGGAGGTGCACACCACATGTGTGGTGGGGCAAGGCTTGCCCTAGTGCTCCTGGACCACAGAGCTCTTCCGGAGGTAGAGTGGTTCTGGGCTGCTTGCTCCACAGGAGTGTGGTACTTCCTGTGTGCTGGCAGTCTGGCCAGGGAAAGCTGCAGTGATGGATGGCTTCCCAAATGTATTGAGGCCAGTCCGCCAGGTTGGCAGGTGGCTTCTGGCCAGGCTCCCATGGAGTAGGGGTGGGAGGATGTGCTGGGAAGCTCTGCCCTCTGCTAGCTGACAGGTGAGCTCGCACAATGGGGCACAAGGAGTATTCTATGGCAGCTCGCCCCTCCTGCTCTCCCCTCCCCAACACTGGTACCTTGTCTCTTCTGTGGCTCCAGACCTTCCCCCAGGTTCCCTCTGTTGTGGCTTTCCATCACAACCCTTAGTGTATTGCTCCCTCCACCCATGATGCACTTCCTCCTAATCGCTCAGGCTGTCTCCACACCACCAACCCCAGCCAGCTCCCAGGGACTAACCTCCAGAGCCTAGGTCTCAGTCCCAGCCCCCACCCAAGCATCTCAGTTTTTGGTGTCTGTGCCAGTGGTTCAGATCATCTGTGTGGCTCTCACTCTGCTTTTTAGATCTCAGACCTGCTGCTGCACTTTTTTCAGAGTGTGGAGATCCCTCTGACTTGGTTGATCTTTCTGTCAATTAGGTGACTTTCCAGGGTGTGTGTTCCCTTTCTCCTTCACAGTTCCCTCTCAGGAGTGCCAGTCCAGTCCTGATTCCCCTTCTCTCTCCTCTCTCTCCTCTTTTCTCTTGTTTTACCCAGCTATGTCAAGAGATTCTTGCCATTTTTGGAGGTTTAATTTCTTCTGCCAGCATTCAGTTGTTGTCCTGTGCAAGTCATTTTACATGTAGATGTGTTTTTTTGTTTGTGTTTGTGGGAGAAGGTGAGCGCGTCCCCCTACTCTTCCACCATCTTGCCTCGTCCTTAGGATTTTCTATGTATAGTATCATGTTATCTGAAAAGAATGACATTTTTTTCTTCTTTTCTTATTTAGATTCATTTTATTTCTTTTTCTTGTCTGATTACGATGGCTAGGATTTCCACTACTATGTTGAATAAAAGTGGAAAGGATCCACATCTTTTTCTTGTTCTTGATCTTAGAGAAAATGCTTTGAGCTTTTTAACATTGAGCATTATGTTAGACAAGGGTTTCTCATGTATGGCCATTATTATGCTGAGGCATATTCCTTCTATACTCACTTGGTGGAGAGTGTTTATCATAAAAGACCATTGAATTTTGTCAAACTTTTTCTCCATCTATTGAAATTGCCAAGTAATTTTTATTCTTCAATTTGTTAATGTAGTGTATCACATTGATTGGTTTGTGGATATTGAACCAAATGTATCCTTCAGACAAATCCTGCTTGGTCATAATGTGTGAAGCTTTTCATATACAGTTGAATTCGATTTGCTAGTGTTTTTTGAGGATTTTTGAATATATGTTTACCAGTGATTTTGACCTGTTTACTTCTTAGTGATATTTTTGCCTCTTTTTAGTATCAGGGTGATGCTGATCTTGTAGAAGGAGATCAGAAGCATTTATTCCTCTGCAATTTTTGTGGAATAATTTTAGAAAAATAGGTGTTAACTTTTCTCTCAGTGTTGGTAGAATTCATCCATGAAGCTGTCTAATCCTGGACTTTTTGTTTTGGGGGAGTTTTTTTTTTAACTAATGTAATTTCATTATTGGTAATTTGTTAATATTTTCTATTTTTTCTTCATTCAAGCTTAGTAAATTGCACATTTCTAGGACTTTGTTCATTTCTTGTAGTTTGTTAATTTTATTAATATATCATTTTTTATGAGCCTTTGTATTTCTGAGGTATCAGTTGTAACTTCTCCTTTTTCTTTTATTTGTACCCTTGCTCTTTTTACCTTGATGAGTATACCTAAAGATTTACCTGCTTCATTTATCTTTAAAAAAAAAAAACTATCTCTTAGTTTCATTAGCCTTTTCTTTTTCTATTTCATTTAATTTTGCTATGATCTTAATGATTTCCATGAGTCTAATAATATGAGTTTATGTTTGTTTCACTTTTTGTAGCACCCTTAGGTGCAAATTTGGGTTGTTTATTTGAGATTTTCTTTCCTAAGGTAGTCTTGTGTTGTTATAAACTATTATCTTAGAACTGCTTTTGCTGCATCTCATAGATTTTGTATCACTGTGTTTTCATTTTCATTTGTCTCTGGGTAGTTTTTAAAATTCTTTGATTTCTTCAGTGACCCATTGTTTATTAGTAGCATATTGTTTAGCCTCCACATATTTGTGGGGTTTCCTTCAGGTTTTTTTTTCCTTATAGTTGATTTCCAGCTATATGGCTTTGTAGTCAGAAAAGATACTCAATATGATTTTAGTCTTCTTATATTTACTGACACTTATTTTGTGGTCTACCTTGTGATCTGTCTTGGAGAATGTTCATGTACACTTGAAATAATATATATTCTGCTGCTTTTATATATATAAAAGTTTATATGCTCCAATGTGATGTTAAGGCTAGTGTTTCTTTGTTGATTTTTGTTGGGATGATCTGTCCATTGACTTAAGTGTGGGCGTTAAATACTCTACTAATATTATTTTACTGTCAGTTTTTTCTCTTTACATCTGTTAATGTTTGATTTATATACTAGGATGATTCTGTATTGGATGATTTATATTTATAATTGTTAGCTTTTCTTGTTGGATTGATTATTTTACCATTTTGTAAGGTCCTTCTTTCTTTCTTGTTGTAGTCTTTGTTTTAAAGTCTCCTTTATCTAAGTATTGCTCCCCTGGCTTTCTTTTTTCTCATTAGCATGAAATACATTTTTCCATGTTTTCCCTTTCAGTGTGCGTGTGTCTAAATCTGAAGTGAGTTTATTGTAGGCATCACAAATATGGATCTTGTTTAATATTCATTCCACTAATCTATCATCTTTATTTTAAATTATAAATAATTATTTATTTATTGAAGTATGGTTGATTTACAATGTTGTGTTAATTATTTTATGCAGTAAAATTGTTTAGTTATAAATATGTACACATTATTTTTTAAATGTTCTTTTACATTATTATTTAGTTGAATATAGTTCCCTGTGCTATGAAATAGGCCTTGGTGTTTTTTCATTCTAGATATAATAGCTTACTCCTGCTAACCCAAAATTCCCACTCCATTCCTTCTCCAGTATCCTCCTCCTTGGCAACCACAAGTCTGTTTTAGTCTGTGAGTCTATTTCTGTTTATAGATAGGTTCATTTGTGCCATATTTTGGATTCCACATATAAGTGATATATGGTATTTGTCTTTCTTACTGACTTCACTTGGTATGATAATCTCTATGTCCATCCATGTTGCTGCAAATTGCATTATTTTTGGCTCTTAGTCCACTGTATATATGTACTATGTCTTATTAATCCATATATCTGTCAATAGACATTTGGTTGTTTCCATGTTTTGAATATTGTAAATAGTGCTGCAATGGACATTGTGTGGGAATGTATGTTTTTGGATTATAGTTTTGTTCACATATATGCCCAGGAGTGGGATTGCTGGATCATATGGTAATTCTATTTTTAGTTTTTTGATGAACCTCCATTATGTTCTCCATAGTGGCTGCACCAACCTACATTCCCTTTTCTCCACATTCTCTCTAGCATTTGTTATTTGTAGACTTTGATGATGGCCATTCTGACTAGTGTGAGGTGGTACCTCATTCTAACTTTGATTTGCACTTTCTCTGTTAATTAGTGATCTTGAGCATTTTTTCATGTGCCTCCTGGCATCCGTACGTCTTCTTTGGAGAAATGTCTATTGGGTCTTTTGTACATTTTTTGATTGGGTTTTGTTATTGTTCTTGTTTCTGTTGAGTTGTGTGAGCTGTTTGTATATTTTGGAAATTAATCTCTTGCAAGTTGCACCTTTTGCAACTATTTTCTCCCATTTTGTAGGCTGTCTTTCAATTTCATTTATAGTCTCCTTTGCTGTGCAAAAGCTTGCAAGTTTGATTGGCTCCCATTTATTTATTTATTTATATATTTTATTTCTGTTGCCCTGGGATACTGACCTAAGAGATATTGGTACAATTTATGTCAGAGAAAATTTTGCCTATAATATTTTTTAGGAGTTTATGGTGTATCTAAGCCATTTTGAATTTATTTTTGTGTACGGTATAAGGGTGTTTCTAACTTCACTGGTTTAGATGTGGCTGTCCAACTTTCCCAACATCACTTGCTGAAGAGACTGTCTTTTTCCCATTGTATGTTCTTGCCCCTTTTATCAAAAATTCATTTGTCCACAAGTGCATGGGTTTACTTATTGGATTTGCATTCTGTTCCATTTATCAATATGTCTGCTTTTGTGCCAATACCATGCCATTTTGATTACTGTTTCTTTGCAGTATTGTCTGGAGTCTGGGAAACTTATGCCTCTTGCTTTGTTTTTTTTGCTATAGGATTGCTTTGGCAATTCTTGGTCTTTTATGGTTACATATAAATTTTAGGATAATTTATTCTAGTTCTATGAAAAATGTCTTGGGCAATTTGATAGGTATCACATTTAATTTGTAAATTGCTTTGAGTAGTATGGCCGTTTTAAAGATTTTAATTCTTCCAATCCAAGAGTGTGGGATATCATTGCACTTATTTGAGTCATCATAGGTATGTATTATTTTTATATTCATTCCGCCACTATTGTCTTTTGATTGGAGCATTTAGTCCATTTACATTTAAAGTAATTATTGAAAAGTATGTACTTGTTGCCATTTTGTTAATTGTTTGGGGTTTGTTTGTTTTTGGTGGTTCTTATTACTTTCCTCTTTTTTTTGTGCTCTCTTCACTTGTGATTTGATGACCATCTTGTTATGTTTGGATTCCTTTCTATTTTTTGTATGTATCTCATGTAATTTTTGGTGATCACTTACCATGAGGTATATTTATACACACACACATATAACTACATATGACTACCATATAGGTATATGCTTGTGTGTGACACACACACATACAAACATATATATGTATATGTACACATGTGTATATATTGTGTATATATATAGTTATTTTGGATATGTGTATCTATATACACACTTAATACACACACACACGTAATTATTTTATGTTTTGACCCTCTCAAGTCCAAATGCATTATAACAAACCTGCATTTTTACTACCCACCTACATTTAGTGTTTTTACATCATATTTTGTATCTTTTTGTTTTGTGTTTCCCTTAATTGCTTATTGTGGATATAGATTACTTTTATTACTCTTGTCTTTTAACCTTCCTACTAGATTTATGTGTTTAATCTACTACTTTTAGTGTATATTTGCCTTTACTAATGTGATTTTTTTCTTCTAAAATTTTAAAATTTCTAGTTGTGGCTTTTTCTTTCCACCTTAGAGAAGTCTCAAAGTTTCTTTTAAGTCTGGTTTTGTGGTGCTGAACTCTTTTAGTGCTTGCTTGTTTGTAACAATTTTGGTGTCTCCTTTGAATCTGAATGATAGCCTTGCCTGGTAGTTTTCTTACTTGCACATTTTCCCCTTCTATCATTTAAAATATATTGTGCCTCTCCCTCTTGCCTACAGAGTTTCTACTGAAAAGTCACCTGAAAGCCTTATGGGAGTTACTTGTACGTGACTTGTTGCTTTCCTTTGCTGCTTTTAATATTCTTTCTTAATTTTTGCCATTGTAATTACAGTATATCTTGTGATCCTCCTTGTGGTGATCCTTTTTGGGGCTCTATACTTCCTTGGGCCTGAATGTCTTTTTCCTTCCCCAGGTTAGGGAAGTTTTCAGCTATTCTGTCTTCAAATATGTTCTCTGTGCTTTTCTTTATTCTTCTGGTATCCATATAGTGTACATGTTAGTATGCTTGTAGTTGTCACAAAAGTCTCTTAAAGTGTTCTTGCTTTTTTTGTTTGTTTGTTTGTTTGTTTTGTTTTTTAGGGTTGCACCCATGGCGTATGGAGGTTCCCAGGCTAGGGGTTGAATCAGAGCTGTAGCTGCTGGCCTCCACCAGAGCCACAGCAACATGGGATCCAAGCCACATCTGTGACCCACACAACAGCCCATGGCAACACCAGATCCTTAACCCACTGAGTGAGGCCAGAGATTGAACCTGCAACCTCATGGTTCCTAGTCAGATTCGTTTCCACTGAGCTATGACAGGAACTCCAAAGCCTCATTTTTTAAAATTACCTTTCCTGTTCAGATTGAGTGATTTCCATTACTCTGTCAGTTTGCTGATCTGTTCCTCTGTGTCATCTGATCTGCTATTTATTCCTTCTAGTGTTTTTTTTTTTAATTTTAGTTATTCTTCAGCTTTATATGTTCATTTTTTATATTATCTAACTCCTGGTGTTTGGCTGCTGGTGAGTAGTACTGGAACTTGCTGCATTTGGCTGAAGGGCCCAGGGTGTCTTCAAGCTGGTATTGAATGTTGGGTACGGCTCAGGCCCAGGGTATATTCTGAGGACTCATGCAAGTTTGCTGATAAGTGGGTGGAGTCCTGACAAAACAGGTTGAGGGGATGTGGTTTTCCTAGGGCTGATGTCTGCTGGCTGGTGGGCATGGCTGGAGGCTAGGGGATTCCAGGGCTACTTTCCACCCACTAGTGGGTAAGACCAGGTCCTAGGGCTAGTGCCATCCTACTGGAAGGCAGATCTGGGTCCTGGGTCTTCCATCTACAGGACCCAGGGGTCTCTGAGCTGGTGTTAGCCTACTGGTGGGTGAGGCTAGGGCCAGGAATCTTGGAACTAGTGCTGGTTCACTGATGAATGGAGCTAGGTCATGGGATCTCTGACTGCAACAACAGGGCCCTAGAGACCCTTGAGTGATATTGGACTGCTGATAGTTGGGGCCAGGTCCTGAAGGCTGGCTGTGGGGTCTTGGTCAGGACCTGTTCCAGCACACTAGTGGATAGGTCTGTGTTGTAGGCTCTGTAGTTTGTGGGGCCATATGCCAGGGCTCCTAGGGGCTCAGTGGATCCTAAGGCAGCGAGCCTGATAGTGGGTTGGTGGGTCCAGTACCAACATTAATAAGCTAGAGGGAGGATTCCAAAATAGCATTTATCAAGTGTCCTCATGGCAGAATGAGCTCCCCAAAATGGCTGCTGCCAGTGTCTTGCCCTCAGAGTGAGCTCTAGTTGCCTCCTGTCTTTTTTAGAGGCTCTTTAAGATCAGCAGATGGGTCTGATCCAGCTTCCTTTCCAATTACTGCTTCTGCCCTCAGTCCCAGTATGTATGAGATTTTTGTGTGAAACCTTAAAGAGTAAGTCTATGTCCCATAGCCCTGCTTTCCTGAAAATAAAGCCCTACTGCCCTTCAAAAGTAAACATTCTGGGTGCTCATCTTCCCAGTATATGACCTCCAGCTTGGAGGTCTGGATGTGGGGCTCAGACCCCTTGATCCTTAGGGTGAACTTCTGCGATAGTAACTATCCTCCTTTTTGTGGAGGTGTGGGTGTGAGTCTTGATGATCTTGTATCTCTGCCCCACTACCCATCACGTTATACTTTCTTCTTCATATTTTTATTAGTAGAAGATCTTTCCTGCTAGTCTTAAGTATTCCTCATCAATAGTTGCTCTATAAATAGTTGTAATTTTGGTGTGCTTATGAAAGAGTGTGAGCTCAGGGTCCTTCTACTCTGCCATCATGGTCACTCCTCTACATTATGATATTTGTTTTCATTGCACTTTGTGTACATTACAATGCACTTACATTACATGTTTATTTAAAGTGCCATAGGATGATATTTGGATATACAATGGGATGGGTGATTTTTTGATTAATAAGTAAAATGAATGACTTTTCAAAATTTTATTTTACTCAAATCCAAAGGAAATTACACCTATATATTATCTTCCTGACTAATATTTAGGATTCCTGAAGAACAGCTATCAGTTTATTATAGAGACATCATTTAGATTCAAATCTGCCACTGCCTTGTTACCAAAAAAAAAAAAAGAAAGAAAGAAAGAAAAAAAACGGAGTTCCCTTCGTGGCGCAGTGGTTAACGAATCTGACTAGGAACCATGAGGTTGTGAGTTGGGTCCCTGCCCTTGCTCAGTGGGTTAAGGATCCGGCATTGCCGTGAGCTGTGGTGTAGGTCGCAGACGTGGCTCGGATCCCACATTGCTGTGCTTCTGGCGTAGGCCGGTGGCTACAGCTCCGATTTGACCCCTAGCCTGGGAACCTCCATATGCTGCGGGAGAGGCTCAAGAAAAGGCAAAAAGACAAAAAAAAAAAAACACCTTGCAAAATATAACCATGGCTTACATATTATCTTCTTTATCATGAGGAATAATGGGACAGCTGAAAATTGTCTCATCCTCATGACAAAGATGGGAGAATCACTTTATGGTTTTTAATTATACTAGCTAGAACAGACAACTGAATAGTCCCTGAAATACTCTTATTTTTTCAGAGCATTTCCTTGCATTTTTTTTTGGTCTTTTTTTTAGGGCCACACATGCAACATGCAGAGGTTCCCAGGCTAGGGGTTGAATTGGAGCTGTAGCTGCTGGCCTACAGCACAGCCACAGCAATGCCAGATCCAAGCCATGTCTGTAACCTGTACTGCAGCTCATGGCAATGCCAGATCCTTAACCCACTGAGAGAAGTCAGGGATCGAACTTGTGTCTTCATGGATGTTAGTTGAGCTCATTAACCACTGAGCCATGATAGGAGCTCCTGCTTGCATCTTTTAAACACACCTCCATCGTGGTCAAATAGTTAAGTGCACCTCATTTTGCTTTTTGTTTCCTGTGATGGTTACATGACAATGACAAAATAAGAGATGACCAGAATAGCACAGTGATGTCCCAAATATCAGCTAATTTTAAAGGTCAAGTACCTTACAATTAAATTGGGCAATAGCTTTGGTCTTTGGCTTCCTCTCAACCCTTTTCATTCTGTTCCTCTATTGCTTGCCTTTTGGTTATGGCCAAAAGAGGGCATACAGATAGTCAAAGAGCAGAAGGAGGAGAAGTTCTTTATTCCTCAGTTTGCCTTTCACTGTTTAACAGTAGCTGTGCTGTTCCATTTACACCCAAAACTCCTATTGGGCAACCCCTCTGTTACAGCAGCAGCTCTTACAGGTTCTGGCAACCACTTACCCTCTTCCCTTCATGCCTTGAAGCTATAATGGCTTTATGCTGTGGTATTTCTTTGTACTTCATCTTTTCTTATTGGTTCCTTAAACCTAGCCTCTTGATTTCTAAAGATTTCCGTCATTAAACACTTTCAATGACCGTCTTACTACGCCATATATTTCCTCTCCAAGACCATGATTCATGCAATCATTTCCTATGTACTCTGTCCTACAAAAATACTAAGGATAAGAATAAGTTACAGTTTTACAACTGGCAAATCTGTTTAAATCATAAAAATGGGACTCAATCTAGCCTCTTTTCTTAGACTTTCCCCCCACCTACCCATTGTTCTTTGACAACTGGACTGACCTTAATTTGCTAATCCTCTTTCTCAGTCTAGGTCCTAAATACTTCTTGTTGTTAAACCAAAATTGATTTTATTGCTGGAAACCAGCTTGTTTTGTTTTTGAAGTACTTCCATTAGTAGCCCTACTACTCTCCTTATATCCCAAATTCAAACTCTTGACATTGTCCTTGGATCCTCATCTCTCTTCTGGAATTCACTTTAATAATTTATCTTGCATCTATTGCTAATTTCCATTTCTCCTGTAGCCATCCTTTGCTTGGACTGCTATAAATTTCTTTTACTAAATAAATCATGCTCATCATGAATGTGTCCACATTTGAAGGAAGATAATCTGTATGCTGTAGATTCAGGTTAAACTGGATTCAAATCCTGGTTTTGTCACTTATAATCTGCATGAAAAAAGGAATTTATCTTCCCTAACCTGCTATTTCCTGTTTTATGAAGTTGAGATAATCATAATTTCTCCCATAAAGGATTTGGGGGAAGATTAAATGAGATAAAGGACACAAAACCCTTAACTCAGTGCCTGACACATGAAAAGCACTAAAAATGTTATGTGATTATTTTTACTATCTGTCAAAATTAAAATATTATATTTACTCCAATATTCTTCACACATAAAATAAGATCTATAGTTATTTCTTTCAAGTGTTTTCTCTTTTCTATAGCAAAAAAAAAAAAAAACCACTTCTAAATTCTTGATGACAAATTAATGGCTTCTAGTATTTTGCTTTTTTTTAAAAATCCTTACAATCTATACCCCACTTGCAATCTAAAGATCACATATTCCTACTGTGACTTGTTACATGTCAACCTCATGCTGAGAAATCTGATTTTTTTTCTTTGAATTGCCTGGATAGTAAAGCTAGGACGGCTTAGCTGATATTGAAGATGCTTGCCTATCTGGTTTCTGCCTACTTTTGATTCCCCAATATTTATGCATAAGATTGAGCCATCCATTCCAGCAAACTTCTTCTCTTTATTGTATGCAAGTATATCATTATGGATTCCTATCTTTTTTTTCTGATGAAAAGATCTAAATTATTCCTTGAATTCACAATTCCAGTTTCAGTTCCTACTTTAAGTCTAAAATTTTGTGGTCCTTCATTTCTGCATCATACTTTTTCATATCTATGACATACTATGTAATAATTTTATTAATTTTTTTTACAAATGAGACTATTTATAACAGGTTGTTTAAAAATTACACCCCCTAGATATAGCCAATCCAGATGGAAAAATCTAGAATGAAGAATAACCCAAAATAGAGAATGTGTTATGCATACAGATGTTCATGATGAGTTTGTTTATAACTGCAAAAAATTTAAATAACCTATATGTCTAATTATAATTAAATCATTAAAAACATCATAGTGCATTCTTTTGGGAAAGAAATATATATTGTTAAAAATTAGGTTGTAATCTGGCTGAAGAAAATAGAAAAAATGCTTCTCATATTCTTTACCATTTGTTGAGTACTTACTCTATGCCAAAGTTGGGTTAAGAGTTTATACATCCATTAAATTCATTCTCCCTATATCACCTGATGAGGTTGGTATTACTACTCCTTTTACTATTTACCTATTTACAGCACTGTAGCCACTACATTTGCAAATACCATGAGAAATCTTGCTGACAATATTGATAACAATCATAGGACCTGCCTATCAAACAAAATATAGAAAATTAGAGCTCTACCACCATTTTGGCTTTTGCTCATTTTTGAAGGAACTTGTCTTCATGGCCTTAGGCTCTTATAGTCATAGGTAGAAGTAAAGTTGAGCTCCCATGTAATTGCCAAATAGGTGATCTAGAGTTATCTTGTTATGGATTCTAACTTTCTCTAAGACTAGTCATCCATTTGCAGGTTGGGTGATCTTCATAATGTTTAAAAACTAAACCAACATTGGCACTGACCAATCAGAACAATGCCACAGCCGAGCAGAATGTATACCTGCATAAGTAAGCAGTAAGGCTCTACCTATGCATAGTGGGTGAATATCTGCCCTAGGGATCAAGGATTAGAAAGTTATTTGTGCTATTCTATACCCTTTCAGTCACACTTTACTAGCAAACCCAGACTTATTAAACTCTTAGGAATCAACTTGTGCTTTCATGGACGGCTGAGCAAAGTTTTAAGGAGATGCTCCCCTGACGCATTGAAAGCAGTTTCCTCATGAAATGATAATAACTAAGATAAGCTGGGTTTCCAACAAGTTATACTGGGAAATCTGTATAGAGTTCTTAATGAAATGGCAAAGATAATTACAGACTTCTAATTAACTACTTAATTGCTATGAATTAGTAAATTTTCCAGCTTGGATCCCTTTTACTGTTTTGTGGTAGAAGAAAATTCATTCTCTTCAACTTTATGCTTATTTTTTCAGTGTAATTAACTATTTCCTTCAATCACTGACTTTTCTAGGAGACATTTAATTATTGTTAATCCTTAGCTCTTATTTTTAATCATCAAAAAATTAACGGCTTTAGCAGAAGTTAGCACCTTAGCTCAAAACTGGGTCTATGTAAATTATAGAACATTGAGTCACATGACCTTGAGACTAATATAGCCTATTTCTTAAATAGATAAAATGCCACCCCAAACATTGATTACCAGGAGAAGGAAAGTATTAGCTAATACTTTATGATACATTCTGGGCCTTGTTACGTGCTAATGCACGTAACTTTTCACTATAGGAAAAAGAAGTTCATTGTAATGAGACAATTGAGTTTCACCTTTAATTCAAGCCAATGAAGGGGAAAATATTACGAACTACTTCAAAACAATCCTTTTCACTTATTGGATTTATTCACAGACGCTTGACACAAGTACTTACTGACCCTTTCTGCTGATTGTAGAAATAAAGATCATAGAGTAGAAATAAAACTTTCATTCAATATGTTGATAGAGGATACCAAGAAATTTTGTCATAATTAATATATGCCATGTAATATAACATCACACAATTGTCCTTCCTTCATCTTATAGGTGGGATAAAATAGTCTACTGACTTCCACTTTATCTCACTGGTTACTCTTAACAATTATTGCATCCATTTGCATATCCTTTTATTTATTTTAAAATTATTATTTTTAAATAGATAAAATAAATCAAATGTATTTATTTTATTATATTGTTTTTATTATTTATTTTATTTAATAATCCTGTTATCACCTGGATTATCATTTGTCCAAAGGGCAAAAGATAGTTCTTGACCCATTATGAACGTTCTCAATGAAAATCTACCCCATAAACAGTCTAATTGAGACCCCTCTCAGGCTCATTCTTTACAGTGAAGCAGAGAGGGTATAGAGGTGACCAAAGTTGAAAAGAGGACAAGGTTAAATTTGTCTGAAGAAACTGATCAGCTGAATAACAATCAGAGATGTCAATTAAATATGTTTAAGACGTTGGCTTATTTATGTATATTTTGCTGCTGTGTTCTTAGGCAACATAGAGGAAATCAAAGGGGTTAAAGATGCGAGGGAAATATCAACATTCACCTTTACTCTCTGTGTGAGCTTGGGAAAGTCATTTTATTTCTTTAGACCTCAGTTTCATCAACGATTAATTCTACCCACCTAATTGTGGTTAATAAATAATGCATATATATTTTTAGCAGAATGCTTGCCCTTTATAAAACATTAAATAAGTATTACCAATCAGTCTAATCTAAGTTCTGAATTGAACTAGCTGCTTCTTTCTAAAAGCTACACTTTACACAATTTCATTTTTCAAAAAATTCCCAGTGAGGCAGCGAGGAACCAAATATGAATTTTGGGGTGAATCCTTTCCAACATGCCTCTGGCCAGCCTCACTAACTCCCTGATCTGCTGGAATGTGGCCTCAGCTACCACCAATTGGACTGAGCTGGCAGTCTTGTCACCCTGAATTAGTGTGCTTCCTGGGCATTTACATTGAGCTGAGGGTTGAAGACTTCTCAAATATAAAGCTCCATGACGCACTCTGAGGGAGGTTCTTGGCATATTAACGACAGCACCATTGCATACTCACAAGAATGTCTTTCCAAGGTTGGACTCTGCCCACACTCTCTAAAGTAGCCTTATTAATCAAGCCATGGGCACCTCCCCCAACCCCCAGGTCAGTCTCAGTTTCTGATATGTAAACTCAACATAGAGATCAGGTTTGTCAAGCTGCATTTAATATCCTCATGCTGAAGTCCCTGGGCTTTAACAAACATTAAGCTTATACAAACCTGAGAAGTACGATCTTCCTGCAGGTTCTAGGTTTTCTAGTCCTCATGCAGCCTACCATCTCCTGAGGTTTACAGAAATGCCATCAGGAGTAGAGCTGTAGCTGCACCCAAAATCCCATGGCCCTTCTCAATGCTGCCACCTAAGTATGAGGGTTGACAGAAACCCAGGAGGGACTGGTCATGGAGAAATCTTTCCATTTTGTTCCAGGAATGTCTAATAGGGTTGGAGGAAAGTGTTCTCTTTTCTGATCCTCTTGGGGGAATCGGAAAGACCATGGGGTAAATAAAAGTAAAACTTAGTGTTTTGGCATCATTTTTATATTTCTAATGTATAAAATAAACTTTAATTCCATAAGTTTCTACATTCAAAAGTTTCATGCATTATAGCCATGAAAGAGTTATGTAAAATCCAAAAACAAAATATGCATTAAAAATAGTGTAAGCTATAAATTCAGACATTTTTACAATAGCTCCAGAAATTACCTTCTGTAATGAACACGTTCCTAAGTAAACCTGTTATTGAAACAAGATCATAGGAGACACAAAGATTTAGCTGCCTAAAAGCATAATATTTTTCATAATTTCCGTGCACTTCATATGAGTGACTTGTAGCCAATGAACTTTTTCATTCATTATTCAGAATTTCCACCTGAAAATAAAATTTTAGTATTTAGTATTTTAGTATTAGATCTGTTCTGTTGCTTGTGGTTAGTCATGCTGGATTTGTACCTTTTTTTTTTTCTTGTCTTTTGTCTTTTTAGGCTGGCACCTGCAGCATATGGAGGTTCCCAGGCTAGGGGGTCTAATTGGAGCTGTAGCTGCCAGCTTATGCCACAGCCACAGCAATGCAAGATCTGAGCTGCGTCTGTGACCTGCACCACAGCTCATAGCAATGCCGGATCCTTAACTCCCTGAGTGAGGTCAGGGATGGAACCCACAACCTCATGGTTCCTAGTTGGATTCATTTCCACTGTGCCATGATGGGAACTTTAGGATTTGCATCTTTTGTAAAAGAATGATGCCTGTAACCTGGAATATACAGGCTGACCTATTCTCAGGGGTCTGGTTTTTAGGAGTCCATTCACATAAGAGTCCTTGCCTTTAAAAGGGTTTTGCTGAAACCCTTTGGGGAGTTTGGGGTTTGGGGGGCACAAGCCGCCCCTCTCCTTGAGTGGCCCTTGCAATAAACTTTCCCTTGCTTCAGACTTTGACATTTCAGTTGTTTGGCCTCACTGTGCATCAGGCACACAAACTTGCATTTAGTAACACTAAGAAGCTTTTTTTTTTTTTTTAATATTTTAACTTCATTGCCTCCAACAGATTTCTTATTAGGGTTAGAATAGATTCTGGTATAACTTGATGGCAAATATATGTGTGTGTTAGCTATAAACATATATACGATATTGTTGTCCTTAATTAGCTTTAGGGAACAAGTCACAATGACCATCTTTCTGTGTGTATTCTTATGCGATATATAAATAGTCCCTGAAGCATTGACATAGGTATGCATGTTCTAGAAAATGAAGACTAGACAAGATGAAGGAAACATATTTCTCTTCTATGATACCTTCATATGTATTCATGTAAAGTTGTCTGATTGGGCAAATTCTATGCATGAGGTACTACAGAAGCCTTCATTTACCCAATTAGTTCCCAAATCCAAGTTCATTCTGCTGGCCGTGTGACAGGCCAATAAAGGAATAATGGTTTGTGTGGAAAGCAGGGAGTCCAAGAAGATGACAGGTTAATGTCCTAGAGAACCATCTTACTGGATCTGGATGCTAGTTTCTTTTATAGAAAAAGAGTGGGGAGGTGGGGAGGTGAGGAGGTAAAGTAAAAAAGGACATAAATTATTGCAGATTAGCTCCTGGTTTAGTTCAGATTCTGGGAGGGAATGTGTTAATTTCCTCTTTTCTGCAGCCACTCACAAGTGGGCTGGGTCATAGTGTTTCCCGTGAGTTGAACAAAGGTATTTTTGTTTTACCTTCAGGCACTAGAGGCAGTGTTCTCCTCAGAGATGGGTCATTATGTATACTTTAAGCTATAGACAGTATCCCTTTCGTGATTAGCTTGTTGCAAAAGCAATAGAATATAAAGCTTAATGTAAAAGAAGTGGGTCTAACATGGAGGCAGTATTTTCTTCCCTATTACAGTTTCAGAAGTTTCCTGGTACCACATGTCTTAGTCTCTAATTTCACATGTGAAGTTTTATCCCATCCATTGGAAGTTAACTCAGTGAGGATGGCACTGTCCTTTCTGTGCCCCTCAAGCATCCAGTGCAGTGTTTGGTTAGGTGTTTAGTTCATCGTCCTTTTAAGATTGAGGGCAAAACCCCTCATTCTTAGAAATGGTTCCTTCAGACAATCTGAGATCATCACATATCGCCATGTGCTCTGCTAAGTGCTCTCTGGAGACTTATTTAAGCCTTCCAGTGATACTACGAGGATGATATTTTGCCCATTTTAAGGATGAAGAAACTGAGCTTATAAAAGCTAAGTAATATACTCAAGTTTTCACATCTAGGAATGAATCTGGGATTAAGTCTATCTTAAGTCAATCTGAATCTATGCTCTTATCTTCTATTGAAAGTGACTGGGAAAAAGTGAAGGTGCAATTTCAGGGTGGATATGTCTTCATGCATGCTTACAAGGCTCCTTGCAGTTCTGAATGGGGGAAGGGGGTGGGAAGGGAAAGAAAAGGCTCTGGGGGGAGGCTGGTTCTCCCAATGCCAATATGACCCAGTGTGAAATATTCCAGTCAAGATTCCCCTTCTTTTGGATATTGAGAAGGCAGAATCCACCCCCTTGCCCTACTGATGCCAAAAATGTCCATACCTTAATTCTTAGAACTGAGACTATATTACATAACATGGCAAAGGAGGATTCACATAGTAGATAGAATTAAGGCTGCTAATCAGTTGCCCTGAAAATGGGGATATTAGGGAGTTCCCATTGTGGCTCAGTGGGTAAGGACCTGATATAGTCTTCATGCAGACATTGGTTCAATCCCTGGCCTCATTCAGAGGGTTAAGGATTTGCTGTTGCTGCAAACTGTGGCATAGGTCAAATATGTGGCTTGGATCTTGCATTGCTGTGCCTGTGGTGTGGGCCTCAGCTACAGCTCTGATTTGACCCCAGGGATAGGAATAGCCACATGCTGTAGGTGCAGCCCTAAAAAGAAAAAAAAAGGGGGGTGGATATTGGCTGTTATCCTCAGTTATTGTAGTGGGTCCAATGTAACTATAGAGTTATTTAAAGTGGAACAGGGAGACAAAACAGAGAACCAGAAAGATGGAAGTGTGAGTAGGTCTGTGACCAATGTTACTGGTTTTACAGATGGAAGAAGAGGCCCAAGCCTGCAGGCAGTTCCTCAAAGCTGGAATAGTCTGGGGAACAGATTCTCTCCTGGATCTTGCAGAAGCCTACAGACCCAATTTTAGCTCATCATGACCCATTTCACATTGTTGACCTCCTGAACTGTAAATTATTACACATGTTGTTTTGAGCCAGCAAATTTGTGGTAATTAACACAGCAGTAGCAATAAGAAACTAATACTAATACTAAGATGCATCTTAGGAGCCTTAGAATGGATATCTTATGGTGGGGCAATCCAAGCTGCAGCTTACCTTTCTACATTTACACAGAGGCATTCATCACAGCATTACCTATGTCGAAGAGGAAGAAATTTTCTTCTACCCTTTTTGGTTCTTCTAAGAATTAAATTGCTGTGAAGCAGATTAACAGGAGAAAAATCAAACCAAAGTCTAATAACATGTATACATGGGAGAGACTCAGGATAACTAACTCCCCCAAGTGGCTGAAACTCCTACCTTGAATATCACCTTCAGCTAAAGATAAAAAATCTTGGAGGTAATGGTTTGGGACTTTGAAGAGGGGGAAGGCAATTGACATGGAGATGGAAAGGCAAAAGTTTGGTAAAGAAATGTTTGTTGGCTCAGGCAGAAACGATAGAACACAGAGAGGAATTTTACCAAACTTTGCCAGGTTCCTCTTGTCTACACACCTAATTCATACTCTATTTATCAATAGCAATAGCAATGGCTCTCTTGCTGGAACAGGCCCTCTGTCTAATTCTTTTTTTTTTTTTACCATTAAATATTTTATGTAGCATAATAAAAAGAATAACTTAACTGGTAAGAATAACAAAAATAATACACCCTCTGAAAATAAGTAAAATATAAAATGCATAAATTGGTTAAAAAACACAGTAACTATATAAATATGTCCTCACAATTTGTTACGTCTTATTGATTCTTCAATATAGGCATTACACCATTCTAGGTGATGTGATAAACAAGACATTATAGACCTTACATTGTACCATGGAGAGAAATGATTATTAATAACACAATTGTAGAAACTGTATTATTTTTACATTTGCATTATTTAATTATAATTATCATAAATTATTTGATGGAGAGGAAATCAGAATCAGTTCTAAGAAGACTTTAGCATTCTAAGAATGATGTCAAATGACCTCCTTCATGGTGGATCATGCACTTATTTACAATGAGATATATTTTTTCTTCAGAGATTACCTGTTTGTGTATCAATTGTAGATTTTTGGTTTGTAGTTATTCTGAAGTTTTGATATAAGAGTCTATATGTATATGAGATTGTTTTAAGGTTGTTGTTCTCTTAATTGGAAGTTCATTTCCAGTGTCCTGCATTTGTACCCTCCTCTTCTCATGATTTCTGATTTTGGTGGCATAATTGTGCATGGATGATTTCATATCTTTACTGTATATATACCTTTACTGGTGAGTCTTGTCACTTGTGGAATTTTTGTTTCCTGTTGCTGTTTTTTCTTTTATGCCTAGAGAAGTTCCTTTAGTATTTGTTGTAAGGCTGGTTTAGTTTGCTGAATTCTCTTAGCTTTGATTTCTCCTTCAAATCTGAATGAGCATTGCTGGGTAAAGTAATCTTGGTTGGGGTTTTTTTCCTTTCATCACGTTAAGTGTATCATGCCACTCCCTTCTGGCCTGCAGAGTTTCTGCTAAAAAATCTGCCAATAACCTTATTGGGGTTCCCTTGTATGTTATTTGTTTCTTTTCCCTAGCTGCTTTCAAGATTTTCTCTTTGTCTTTAATTTTAGTCTGTTTGATTAATATGTGTCTCGGAGTGTTCCTCCTTGGGTTTATTTTATGTGGTACTCGTTGTGCTTCCTGGATTTGAGCGAGTGGTTCCTTTCCCGTGTTAGGCAAGTTTTTGGCTATTATCTCTTGGGATATTTTTTCTGTCCCCTTCTCTCTCTCTTCTCCTTCTGGCACCCCTATAATACGGATGTTGGTGCATTTCACGTTCTCCCAGAGTTCTCTGAGACTCTCTTCATTTGTTTTCAATCTTTTTTCTCTTTTCTGTTCTGCATCTGTAATTTCCACTAATCTGTCCTCCACCATGCTTATTCGTTCTTTTGCCTCCTGTATTGTGCTATCAGCTGCCTCTAGTGAAATTTTTATTTCAGTGATTTTATTTAGCATCTCTTCTTGTTTCAGTTTTATATCTTGTATCTCTTTGGCCAGTGTTTCCTGTAAGTTAGCCATCTTTGCCTCCAGTTCATCTCCAATGTCTTGCATCCTCTTCAGCATCAACAGTCTAAAGTCTTTTTCCTAGAGGCTGAGAATCTCCTGATCACTCAGTGTTTTTCTGGGGTTTTTCCTTTCTCCCTCATCTGAGTTATAGTTCTCTGACCTTTCTTTTTTATAGGTTTTTGGTGTTGTGACCTTTTTACAGATAATAGGGTTGTAGCCTCTCTTACTTCTGGTATCTGCCAGAAGTCTGAATGGGGGCTTGCTGTAGGCTTCCTGATGGGAGGGGCTGATGCCTTCCCACTGGTAGGTGGAGCTGATTCTAATCCCTCTGGTCCATGAGACTTAGTCTCTGGATGGGATTAGAGGCGGCTGTGTGCCTGAGGGGTCTTTAGGTAGTCTATTTACTGAGGGGCAGGGCTGTGATCCCACCTGGATTGTTGTTTTCCCTGGGGCTTCTCAGTGCTGACTGATGGGTGGGGCCAGATTTTCCCAAAATGGCCACCTCCAGAGAAAGGCGCACTGCCGAGTATTCCCGAGAGCTTTGCTTCCAATTTCCTTCCCTCACAACAAGCCACATTCACCCCTGTTTTCCCAGGATGTCCTCCAAGAACTGCAGTCAGGTTTGATCCAGATTCTTATGGTGACCTCACTATGCCCTGGGACTCAGTGCACGTGAAAGTCCGTGTGTGCCTTTTAAGAATGGGGTCTCCATTTCCTCCAGTCCTGTGGAGCTCCTGCACACAAGCCCCACTGGCCTTCAATGCCAGATGCTCCAGGGGCTCTTTCTCCCAGTGCCGGATCCCTGCACGTGAGGGTTTGATGTGGGGCTTGGAACTCTTACTCCTGTAGATGAGTCTCTCTCTGTGAACCAGTTAGTTTTCAGTCTGTGGAGCTTCCCACCCAGGAGGTATTGGATTGTTTTTATCGTGAAATCGCCCCTCCTACCTCTTGATGTGGCCTCCTCTTTTTCTTCTGGAGTAGGGTATCTTTTTTAAAGTTTCTGGTCCATTTGGGTGGGGATTTCTCAGGCTTTAGTTGCGAATTTTGTTGTTTTTTAGGAGAGAAGTTGAGCTCCAGTCCTTCTATTCTGCTATCTTAATCCTCTCCCTGTCTCTACATTCTTATAGGTGGTTAGGGGGAAGGTCAGAGTTTCTTCCTGAGTCTTTTGGGTCTTGACTGTTTTCAGGTTGGAATAATGAACATGTCAAATAGACATTTTGGGGTGGCGATATTTTTTTCTCCTATACCTAAATGGTTGTCTTAATCCAGCAGCCAACTTACACCCATGTACCCTGGGCAGCATCAGTAGCTCAGAACCAGCCCTGCCATGGGCTTAGTATAGGAGCTATTTTTGATGGGCATAAATTGTGTTTTCAGGTACTAAAAGTGATTAAAAGGAAATCTGTCAGTCACTTTTGTCTAAACTCCTCCCTAAGAGTGTTGTCAAATTAGACAAAACCAAAGGTCGCAAATTCATTAGAGGGAAGTTAAGAGAGCATCTATTTTTCATTTGTGATTTTAACTGTTTCACAACTGCAGTCATAGTCTACATGCCTAATTCTTTCATCCTCTGTTACATAAAAGATGACCAGGTGGGGTACATTTATGTGAGACTGGTATACAGAAAAGCATGCATGTGTATACGAAGGCAAGGGAAGATATTTGATGTGGATTTTGATAGAGTCATGATTTAAAAAGCAAAATTTAAATATGAATTAATTACCAATATCAAAAAAATGAAGATGCCAGAAATGGTCTATTTGGCCACTAATTATTTTCCCACTAGATGGCAGTATAGTGTAAGCAAAAAGAAAGATTCCTCACCTTGGACTTCTGCTCCTGGTAAAGGATGCTTTAATTGCTATTTCAAGAGAAGAGACAAATTAGCCCAGTGAAAGCAGTCACCTTAGAGGGGTAGGGCTAGTCTAGACAGATTCCAGGGCATCAGAGACCTGGACAGCAGAGCGTGGACTTTGTAGGTCTCTGTAGCTTTTATTCCCTAGCTGTAGGATCCTGACTGTTGCTTAACATCTCATGGCCTCAGTTTCCACATTTGTACATGGTTGTGAGTATATCTTCCTTATAGTGCTATTATAAAGATAAAATGAAGTAAAGTAAAAATCTTAGGACCTAATAGGCAGTCAACTACTAAGAGTTCTTTCTCTTCCCTGCCCAGGGGAAAAAAATAAATAGAATTTAAATTTCAGATCTTAAGCTCATATAATTTCCAGGTAGGATTGTGATAATAAAGTGAACAGTAAGGAGAGATAATTGATTGTTTACTCTGCTTCAGTCTGGCTAAAACTTTTCAAGAAGCAATGCTGTGGAATTTCCTATGTGGCTCAGAGGGTTAGGAACCCAACTAGTGTCCATGAGGATATGGGTTCAATCCCTGTCCTCACTCAGTGGGTTAAGGATCAAGCATTGCCATGAGCTGTGGCATAGGTTGCAGATGCGGCTCAGATCCCTTGTTGCTATGGCTGTGGTGTAGGCTGGCAGCTGTAGGTCTGATTCGATCCCTAGCCTGGGAACTTCCATATGCTGCAGAAGCAGCCCTAAAAACAAACAAACAAGAAGCAATGCCAAAAACTTTGCTTCATACTCTCCAGTGCTGTTGCTCTCTCATTCTCTCCGCCACAGTTGACCTTCATCTCCCATGTGGATTGTTGACTCTCCCTGAGGTCTACAATGCTGGGCTGTTTCCTTCTCCCTGTGCCTGCAGCAGGCTGGACTTCAGTTTGTGGGTGCATAAGAATGATGCTCCAACAGCAGAACTTCATAGTGTAGTGAGTGGGATGGTGACTTCCAAAAGATAGGTCTCCCTAAAACTTAGGAAGGGGAACTTATTTAGAAATAGGATCTTTGCAGATATAATTAAGTTATGGATCCTGAGATGGATCATCCTGGCTTATCCAGGCAGGTCCTAAATCCAATGAGAAGTGCCCTTAAAAGGCAGAAGAAGCTCTGAGAGAGGAGAAGGCCATGTGAGGTTTTACTAAACCAAACTTGTATCCACTTGGGTGTCAGAAAAGTGTTTTTAGAAGTTCCCATCGTGGCGCAGTGGAAACGAATCCAACTAGGAACCATGAGGTTGCAGGTTCGATCCCTGGCCTCGTTCAGTGGGTTAAGGATCCGACATTGCCTGAGCTGTGGTGTAGGTCACAGATGCGGCTCAGATCTGGCATTGCTGTGGCTCTGGCGTAGGCTACAGCTCCAATTAGACCCCTAGCCTGGGAACCTCCATATGCCGTGGTTGTGGCCCTAAAAAAGCTAAAAGACAAAAAAAAAAAAGAAAAGAAAATTGTTTTTTAAAGCCAAAGGGAAAGAGAGGGTGTCAGAGCATGTGATCAGTTTCTGAACATTTCTGATTGGTTGATGGTGAGGTAACAGGGCAGTGTCACATGGGTGAATATTATCCACCCACAGGCTCTAATAATTCTGCAGGCTATGTGCTTATGGTCATCAAGTAGTTAACTTCTTCCATTGAGTGGGGGGTTTTAGCATCTGTAAAACAACTCACGCATTATATGTCAGAGACTATTTTCTCTGTAATTCAGGGAGGAACTAAAGATTCTGGGACTGCCATATGGCTGATTTACTGTTTAAATTGTTACAGTTCTCCTGGCCCAACTACCACTTTTGCCACTACTTGGTCAATATCCTTTCAATCATTCATTCTTGAGACAGGCTTTTGTGACCAGGGGAGGCCTGGGAGACTACAGCTTTTCCATAAACAAGAGGCAGGCAGAGGATGTTAGGGCCGCATAGGGTCCTGCTCCCTTATAGGATGGAGGGAGAAATAGGGATGAGGCAGCCACAAACCAAGGAGCACCTGAAGCCATCAGAGGCTGGAAGGGGCAGGAAGGAAATCTTTCTAGAGTCTTCAGGGGAAGCATCATTCTGCTGACACTATGATTTCAGACTTCTGGTCTCCATACCTGAAAGAAAATTAATTTCTGTTTTTGTAAGTCACCAAGTTTGTGTTTATTTGTTATGGCAACCCTAGGAAGCTAATACAGATTTATATCAAGAAAATTCCCATCCCCAAATATATTTCTGCTCTTGTTTAAAAAAAAAAAAATCCACCACTAGCAAATTTATTCCTTTGGTTTAAATTGCAGCCTCTTTGAAAAAAAAATTCATGAGGCCCCTAAGGAAAAGTAACATATTTCAGAGAATGAATATTTCACATGCTGTCCTCTGTGAATGGGTAGCTTGGTTCTGAAGAAAAGCATTGAGTGCTTGGAAGGAAGTGATTCTAAAGAGGTGAAGGGAATTGGTTCTAAAAGAATAGCTTGACTTGCAAAGCAACTTGTCTGGCATTTGGCCCAGTGAATCCTCATTATTTCAGTGATTCTCAGAGAAAGAAGCCAAGATTTGGAGAAACTGTGAGCAGTAATGCCATGGGAAAAGATCCACTCTATACTCATTTCCATACATAGGATGAGGCATCTGTAAGGCCAGTGGAAGTTGTCTTCAGAGTTAGCACCTTCCCCTCCCAGACCATGATGCAGGCACCCAGAACCCAATATGTCATTGCCCCAATGGCCCTCATCCCTTTTCAGAGACCCACACAGCCTTTTGTAGTTCTACTGTCCCTAGGATGGATCACACACCCAGGTGGTGCACCTGAGAGGCCCTTCTCAGCACAGAATGGAGGCAGCTCTAGAGAGAAGAGGTTCTGTGGGGCCCAAGACCTGTCCCTTTTGGCAGGACCACATTATCAAGGAATCTGATAATTCTAAACTCAAACATAGCCTTCCTAGTCTTTATAAAGACACGCTTGCCAATGTAGAAGGAATGAACATATTTTATTAAGCAGTTTGTTATCTTGGTCTATAAATTTAATACCTAGACATATGGAATGTGGGTCTGCCTTGATACACTTTTCCCTGGGCCCAGCAGAAGCCAGGTGTGGCCCTGACTCTGAGATAAGCCAGCTTTAATAGAACTCTGAGAAAGTGGAGTAGGGAGCCAACAGCAGTCTGTAAAAGGCAGGGCATAAAAACAGAATCATAGTGCTGGAAATGCCAGAAAGAAAAAAAATGGAAAGGAATTGGTAGTAAAACCTAAGAACTACACCAGGCATGCCGATGACTCCATGGTAGAAAGCAGATCCAACCTCCCTCATCTCTCAGCTGTTTGACTTTAGGAAAGATAATTAAAAGTCTTTGAACTGCAATTTCTTCAGATGCAAAATTGGGATGATTAGACCTATGCCAAAAATGTTACTAGGAGAATTCAGAAAGGGATAAATGGAAGTCACTGCTTTAAATGGCGGCAAGTACTGAGTGCCATGCAAATTCTAACTCACCTTGTTGTGATCTTGACGATTTCTCTCAGGATATCACTGGGGCTTTGTAGGACAAAACTTGTCATGGGGCACAGTACTGCAGTGGACACCTCGCTCAAAACATCAGGTGTCTCAGGAAATAGAGCAGACCCTGCTACCCTCGGTTAAATTTTACAGGGACATATACCTATGTATGGTGGAAGTAAGCATGTTAAGACAACATTGCAAAAGAGACTGCTTATCTGATTAGCTCCTTGTAAGCCCCAGAGTCAGAAATGTGAGTCTTAAATGTGATTGTCAGCTGCTTGGACCCTCTTTCTCTCTAACATGAGACAGGGAAAGTTATTCATTATTATTATTATTATTATTATTATTATTATTATTATTATTATTATTATTATTTTGTTTGGGTGCCCATGGCATGTGGAAGTTCCCAGGCCAGGTATTGAACCTGCACCACAGCAGCGACCTGAGCCACAGCAGTGACAATGCTGGATCCTTAACCCACTGAGCCACTAGGGAACTCTAATTTGTAACAATAGTTTACCCTGTGAGAAAAGAGATGGGCTGTTTCAAAATGTTTCAATAAACTGTATGTTGTTTATTGAAAAGTGATTTGAGAATAATTACATATAGTAAACTAAAAGTTATGAAAGGCACACTCTTCCATTTCATTCTTTCTTTAGTAATAACTGGTCAGTCCTGGGTCAGCAGGGAAGGCTGATGGGAATGGCTTCTGGTTTAGTTTTGTTGGTTTCTTACTTCCTTCTCCAAGCAGCTCTTGTTAATTTCCTTTGTGGGCTGCATAGCTCTGGGTCCCAGGCAGCAGGATAATTGCTTACCTGTATCACAATATTTGCTATAATTTCTGATATTTTTCTTCTCCATAGCTACAAACCAGTGAAAGATTTTAAATAACAACATCTATACCAGACATTTCTAAGGGGGGGGGGCCCTTCTCCACTATAATCTGCAAAAAGCCAGCCCACTGGCTGTGGATTATTCAATGGCTGGTAATGAATGTCCTCATTTTCTGATTTCTTGGGTCAATATCTTTATTCTGTCTTGGCCTTGTGTATTTGCTCTGTGTTCTGTCCAGTTGACTCCATGCTTTTTTAAAGCTGTGGCCCATGTATAGGCTTTTAATATCTATGACCCTTCTTTTGCTTTTGGTATGTAAAGAGGAACTTTCCAACTTACTAAATATCAGTTTTCCATTAAGCAGAAACTTAAATACTTCATTTCTTGTGTAACACCATTAAATGTCCTCCCTGGCTAAAATAGTCCAAATTCCAAATTTTATGATGTTTATTATTTATTACCAGTGGGCATGTGGCTGCCAAAGCACCCAGGATAGCACAGAGTGAGAAAAAGAAGAGAATGGCCCATATTATATCACGAGGCACAAATACTGTAGCTTAGTGGTGATCAATGGTTTCAATTCTAATTTTTAAGCAAGATCCAGCAAGATCTTTCTCAGGAGCTTACCAGTAGCTTGATTAAAGATATTGATAAATGTGAACAGCTAGAAAAGAAAGCCGATATACAAACAGTCAGAAGCAGAAGACAAAAATATCTTGCTATTGGAATGATGAATGGGAACCAGCAGCATCCATACATGTCAAACCCTGTACTGCACCTAGAAAACCAACCATCCAGGTGCAGGGTGCAGAGATATGTCCTCACAGCTGGGCACTTACTGCATCAGCATTGGATGCTGGTATAGCCTTCAAAGCACTTGACACTCGGGTCTTTAGATTCCCATCAGCCTCATATCTAATGACATTTCCTCCCAGCTTTACTCCCTTCACACAGGTCATGGGGAGGTAGATTTTACCTCAATAGAAGGAAGCATTTTCTAATAAGAGAGCTGTCTGAAAATAGGATGAACTTTCTCCAGAAGCAGCCAGTTCTCCCCCTCCCCCAGCAATAACAGGGGTTCCGGCTGAGGCCTAATAACCTTTTGTAAGGTAATTGGAAAGGGGATGGAAACAATGTAACTAAGAAAATAGGCTCTGGAATAAAAATGTTCAGAGACTCTCCCTAAATAGATGCATTATTTAGGGCAGGGTGGTGGTTTCTATAGCTTGCTGGCCTCTTTTCAATCCAAGTCTGCCGCTTACTGGCTGTGTGATCTTGGCAGGTCATGAAAACTCTCCTGGCTTCAGTTAGCTCATCTGTAAAATATAGACAAGAGTACCTTCCTCACAAGTACTATTACCTATCAGCATTCTGGGACTCCTTAATCAATAGAAATTAATAAGAGGCCAGACAAGAAATTTAGGCATATCTCTACTGGGATTCGTGCAATGGGGAACAACAACAAGTAACAAGTTCCCTTGATTGCTCCCGGAAGTGGGTGAGCTGGTTAGGGTAGGGGTGGGTCCAAGGGTCAGGCCAGAGGGGAGCTTAGGTGGTCTGCCCACCTTTTTGATGGTCCTGTGTTAAAAGTACCCTGCTTTTGCTTCTGGCTCCTCAGAAGTGGCAATTGGGTTTTTGGTGTTTTTTTGGTATCCTCTTGTCCACAACTTCCCCCAACTCCCAGTGCAAGCAGTTATTTTCAGTCCCTTATAGTTTCTTTGTATTCTATTGCTCAAGGAGATATTTGTCCACACGTAAGCACTGCAGCAAAGGGTCCCAACCCAGCCTGTCTCAGTACTATTCTCAGCATTGTGTGAGATTAAGGAAGTCTACATACATAAAACCCGTAGAACATTATCTAAGAATATAGTAAGCACTTGATAAATGTGACTAATTATTATGTAACAACTTAAACTTATGTTTTCTTATTAGTAAAATAAAAATCATATTTTTCTCATAGATTTTCTTGAAAAAGAAATGATACATGATTAACATGATTCTTAACACACTAAACAGCTATGGTTATTCGTTTAATGAAATGTTTGCCATATATAATAATCTAACACTTCCTATAAATCTGAGATGCTATGATTAAATGACTCATCAATAGCCAGATATCAGAGGAAATTTCCCAGCATACTCTGTGGAGGCAGATGCCTATAACTTGTATGTGGAAACAAAACATTCCATCACTCCATCCAATTTTAATGCATTAATGATGAGAGAGAGAGATAAAATATGAAGAATGCGGGAGAGGGAGAAAGAGAATGAAAACTTGGAGAATATAATTCTCACTCCCCAAATCCCATGAAATAACACATGGATAATTAGGTACCAAAGGAGAGACATGCAACTTGACATCCAACATGGCTAAGATTCAAAAGGATAGGTAGAATTCAGTGACACACCCAAAGATTTGAGGGGGAAAGGAATAAACAACAGGAGTAGAAGTTACATGCTTCTACTGATGGGGGGGCTGGGAAAATTTGGAACAAATATAAGCATCTTGGAAGGGCAGATATTGAATCCTAAACCAGTTATATTTTTTAAAAACATAAGCAGGAGTGGGTCTTTTTTTTTCAATTAAAAAATTTTACTGCAGTTGATTTACAATGTTCTGTCAATTTCTGCTGTACAGCAAAGTGACCCAGTCATACATTAACATATGTTTTTTTTTTTTTTCACATTATCCTCTATCATGTTCTGTCACAAGTGATTGGATATAGTTCACTGTACCATAAAAGATCTCATTGCTTATCCACGCCAAATGTAATAGTTTGAATCTGCTAACCCCAAACTCCCAATCCAGTCCACTCCCTCCCTCCCCTTCCCCTTTGGCAACCACAAGTCTGTTCTCCAAGTCCATGAGTTTGTTTCTTTTTGTAGGATAGGTTCATTTGTGTGATATATTAGATTCCAGATATAAGTGATATAATACGGTATTTGTCTTTCTCTTTCTGACTTCCTTTACTTAGTATGAGAATCTCTAGTTCCATCCATGTTGCTGAAAATGGCATTATTTTGTTCTTTTAAATGGCTGAGTAGTATTCCATTGTGTATATGTACCACATCTCTTTGATCCACTTATCTGTCAATGGACATTTAAGCTTAATCCATGGTATTTGGACATTCCTGAGCCAGGAATTGAATCCAAGCCACAGTGATTCTTTAACCCACTGCACGGGCTGGGGATCCAATAAGAGCCTCTGCAGTGACCTGAGACACGGTAGTCAGATTCTTAACCCACTGCGCCACCACAGGAACTCCAGGAGTGGATCTTTTTTCATCTTTTTTGGAGAGGGACATTGGGACGGTGTGCAAGTGTGGTATGTGGGGAGTTCCTGGGCCTGGAATCAAACCTGCACCACAAGCAGTGCCCTGAGCTGCTGTAGTGACAACCCCAGATCTTTAACCTACTGTACCACAAGAGAAATTTTTTTTTTCTTTTCCTTTCCTTTTCTAGCCAGCTCATGGCATATGGAAGTTCCCAGGCTAGGGATCAGATTCAAGTTGCAGCTGCAACCTACACTGCAGCTGCAGCATCTCTGATCCCTTTAACCCATTGTGCTGGGCTGGAAATTGAACCTGTGTCCTGGCGCTACAGCGATGCCACTTATCCTATTGTGCCATAGCAGGAACTTTGAGGTCTCCTGTTTTTTTTTTTTTAATTCTTGGAGCTTATATAATTGGATACCCTCATAAGAATTTTCACATAAAATTAGGTACAAAATGAATGTTTATTTCAAGTGGGGAAATAAATCACATCTTAAGGTTTTTAAGGCTGCCAAAAAAAATTACAAAATTTAGGAAGATAACACGTGATTGTGAACCAAGCAGGATATGTAGCACAAAAGGATTGAAGTGTATTCTCTGACTAAAATTCCTATTATAGAGATATGAAATTTTCCAAATATTTCATCCCCCCTGATAAAAGGGGGTATGAAAACAAGGGTAAGCCAAAGCAGAAAGATATGACATTCTTATTTCATTTGGATTAAAATATCTTAACTTTTGCTAATTTTTTGATAGCATGTGACCCCATGAACATGATGCAGGATTCCCTGCCAGGAAGTAGACCTCAGTGCTACATAGCCCTCATTAAGTTTTGTCAAATTCACCTCTGCTTAAGGACACTGGGAAAAAGCCACTGGAGCGAGTCCTCAGAATTACCATTTTAGGAAGATGAATCTAGTGTTGCTATAGCTATTGAATGTGGAGAGAGCAACACTTAAAAGTCAAAAAGTGAGGGAGTTCCCATTGTGGCTCAGTGGTTAACGAACTGGGTTACGGATCTGGCATTGCCGTGAGCTGTGATGTAGGTCACAGATGCAGCTCAGATCTGGCATTGCTGTGGCTGTGGTATAGGCCGGCAGCTGCAGCTCTGATTGGATCCCTAGCCTGGGAACCTCCATATGCCATGCGTAAAAAAAAAAAAAAAAAAAAATCAAAAAGTGAGCGAAATCAGAGAGAATATCAACACTTATTAGATGTCTGACAAGATATGGACAATGACAGGGTGATGCCCAAAATGACAGAAAGATTGAGCTCATGTGACTGAGATAGCATATATCAGAGGATTTAGCAAGGAGACAGATTTTACCTGTAAGAAAGTATGTCCACTTTGTATTGGCCATGGACCTCAGGAAGTGAAAACATGCACTGGTTGAAAAAGAAAGAAAATGCCCCCTTTTTGCTCTGAATGACCACATCAAACATGAAAATATATGACTAGTCCTTCCAGTGCTTATGGTGGTTAGAAATCAGGGAAGGTATTGTGTTCTCCTATCGCAGAGCTACTACCAGAGAAATAATGAGTGAGCATCCAAATTTGGGGGGGGGGGTAGCTGACCAAATCAAGGTAGATGACCACCCCAGTCTTGGAAAGAAGCAGTAAGGGGACCACATTCATAGTCTGTCTTCAGTAGGCAGCTTGACTCAATCAGCTATCCTCCTTGACAATGACTAAGCTAGAAAATTATTCCAACTTCTTGGCAGCAAGTTTACTTTCTCATTTAGTCATCACATTCACTAACAGGCAAATATTGCTATTCTACTTTGCAGGTGAACTAGTAGGCTTCAAGTTTAGTTACTTTATCCAAGACTCTGCAGCTATAAAGGCAGCACCAACCTAGTAATAATGATTCATAACCCAGTATTGTAAGTGTTTGTATCAGGAAAGCTTACTTAATCATCACCACAGCCCAACAATGTGCTGCTCTTATTACTATCCCTATTTCACAGGTGAGGCAACTGAGATATAGTGATGTTAGGTAGCTTGTCTGATGTCATCATCTTATGACAGGTAAGGCTGAGATTTGAACAAAGCTTCAGGTTGCAGAACAGATGACGTTCACCATGTGTGATTCAGCCCCTCCAAGATTTCAGACCATGACTTCTGATTCCATAGTCATCCTTCTTTAGCTCATTCCATCACCCTTTGCTTCATTCACAGTCAGACCCACCTCACATAAAGACTGAGAGGATAAATCTGTCCCCAAGAACTAATAGGAGAAATAGGAAAAGGAAGAAGCATTTAGAAGGAAGATGATTGGTCTGCTTTGGGAAAGGCAAAATAGAGATTTCCAAATGTCCCTGTGGAAAAGGGATCTGTCCTAGAAATGCAGATTTGAAAGTCAGCCAGAAGAGGAAATAGAGCCATGAGACAGAATCTGCTCGTGTATAATTATGTACTTAAAATAATGATACCTTGGAGTCATTTTGTACTTTATAATTTTCAAAACATTTTTATATATACTATTACATTTAATTACCTGCAATATTTTTAAATTTAACTGACACCAATACTGCTGCATATTACAAAAACATGTGACTACATTTCTATTCCAGAGGTAAAAGAACTAGATGACATAGGAAGGCAAGGAAACCGGCATTTGTTGAAGTCATGCTGTGTGCCAAGTGTGCAAGATGTTTATGCCTTTGTCTTAGTTACTCCAACAACAGATTTATGAGAGCAAATCACATCTTCCCTTTATAGATAAGGAAACAAAGCTTCAGAAAATTTAGGTAACTTACCCAAGGCCACACAACTAGCTAGTGTTGAGTCAGGCTCTTTCTGGACTGTCATCTAGCACATGATGCTTCCCAAATATATATTTCCAGTTTTGGTGCTTCATAGTGTTCATTTATTAAGTTCTGTTTGTTCTGGACACATTGTAACTGAGCAGGACCCTATGAGGGGGCCTTCTTGGGGCAGGCCCTTCCCCATATCCTCTGCTTTAGCTTCATTCTGAAGTATATCATATATCTTGTTGGAGGTTTATAGGAACATTGTGACCTGACCTCTGTGGACAGCTACAAGAACCAAGGATTTCTGCACCAAGAAGTTTGCAACAACGAATCACCCCCCTCCCTCGCCTTGCCTTTAAAAATGCTTTGCAATTTTGGTTCAGAGAGTTCAGGATATTTGGGGAGAATAAGCCAACTGTCTCCTTTCTTGGCCATGCAATAAACCTTTCTCTGCTCTAAACTCTGACACTTCAGTGTGTTTGGCCTCACTGTGCGTTGGGGCACATGGACTTGTGCTAACTATATATCATTCACACATTCACCCAAAATGAATAGAATAATGATAAGAAAATCTTTGTCCTCACATTCTACTATCCCTGCCCCCTAACCATGACCACCAAAGTCCCTGCTTCAATCCCAGTTCATCTGCTTGCAAATGTCTTCCACATGAACAGCCTTTGCTCTGGAATCAAGATTTGTCCCCTCAATATTGCTATCTCTCATGGACTAAGAATTGCCGAATTGTTCGTTCTATCTGCCTCTGCCATCCCTCCTGTAGTCATTACTACCTATTCCCCCAAGATTTCCACTGACCTTTAGAACTCGTCAACTTTGACCCTGACAGGCACTGACCCTGCAGTGCCTCCTGTAAGCTCAGTTCCTGGCTGACCAAGCCTGATTTTTGACCACTTTTGCTAAGAGATTTAGGGGTCAGGGAGGTCCTTCAAACAGCATGACATCATAGTAGATCCAGACAGAAAAAGTGCACCATGACAGCTTGAATAAATGTATTTGTTAGATCCAGTCTTCCTGGGCCAGACACTTTTCTGGACAGTCTCTAGGTTACCTGTTCAAAGCTGCTTTTCAAGCTCCTAGAGAAAATATCCTTGGAAGGGGCAATATGACGTTTTGGTTGAGACTAACTGCCTTGAGGCCAATCTTGTGTTCAGATCCATTCTTTACTTGCCTTGTAAGTTTGAATCACATTTTTAAAGACATTTGAGACTCAGATTGCCCATTTATAAAATTGAAGAATAAGATCTACTTCAGGGTTGTTACATGAATTAATGACTGTGAAACATTTGTTACCAATGTACACTAAATGAAGCTGCTGCTTCTATTACTTATATCACAGAGTTACAGGCATACAGTTTTTTGAAGATTTATCAGCCTGCTTTTAATGTTAATGTAGCTGCCTGGGGAATGGAGTGGGATATAGACCAGTGGTTCCCAAACTTTGCCGCATGTTTGAATCACCCAGGGAGCTTCTCAGATTTTGGATACCCCCTCCTAGTTTAAGCAGAATGTCTGGGTAAGGGAAGTAGATAGTTTTCAAAATACCCAGATGATTCCAATGGACAGCAAAGTTTCAGAACCACTGATACAGAGTTGCCTTCAGTTCTCTCAACACTGATTTAAAGGACCAGTGTCTCTTTCCATGCTCACCTCCATGGCTCAGCACAGAAGGCAGTGGCTATTGCAGAAACTCAGCCCCTCTTCACCAGTGCTGAATGAAAATTTGGAGACAGAGTTTTGGGGGAAGTAGAAAAGAAGAGCTTTATTGCTTTGCCAGGCAAAGGGGGCCACAGCAGGCTAATGCCCTCAAAACCGTGTCCAGCCCTGAAGGGGGAGTAATGAGGGCTATTACAGTGTTCAAGGAACAAGGTGTAATCAGCTCATGGACATTCTTCTGATTGGTTGGTGGTAAGGTAATTGGGAACCAGCATCATCAACCTTCTGTTTCAACCCATCAAGGATCTACTTGCTTGTGGCTGGCATGCAGTTAACTTCTTGCACCTAGTGGAGGTCTGATTATCTACAGAAAAGTTCAGAAGACATAGCTCAAATTTCTCTTTCTTATCTTTCATTGTTAGCGTATAGAAATGCGGTCAATTTCTAGGTATTAATTTTGTATCCTGCAGCATTACCAAATTCATTGATGAGCTCTAACAGTTTTCTGGTAATGTATTTAGGATTTTCTAGTTATAGTATCATGTCATGTCATGTTACTTCTTCCTTTCCAATTTGGATTCCTTTTATTTGTTTTTCTTCTCTGATTGCTGTGGCTAGGACTTCCAAAACTATGCTGAATAGTAGTGGCAAGAGTGGACATCTTGTCTTGTTCTTGATTTTAGCAGGAATTCTTTCAGCTTTTCACAATTGAGGATGATGTTAGATGTGGGTTTGCCACTTATGGCCTATATCATGTTGAGTTGTTTCCCTCTATGCCCACTTTCTGGAGGTTTTTTTTTTTTTATCAGAAATGGTTGTTTTATTCTGCATCTATTCAGAAAATCATGTGGTTTTTATTCTTCAGTTTGTTAATGTGGTGTATCGCACTGATTGATTTGTGGATATTGAAAAATAATTGCATACCTGGGATAAATCTCACTTGATCATGGTGTATAATCCTTTTAATGTATTGTTGGATTTGGTTTTCTAGTATTTTGTTGAGGATTTTTGCATCTATGTTCATCAGTGATTTTGGCCTGTAATTTTCTTTTTTTTTGTGGTATCATTGTTTGGTTTTGTTAGCAGGGTGATGGTGGCCTCATAGAATGAGTTTGGGAGTATTCATTTCTCTGCAATTTTTTTGGAATAGTTTCAGAAGGACAGGCAATAGCTATTCTCTAAATCTTTGATTGAATTTGGCTGTGAAGCCCTAAGTTGACACAAACAGATGGAAAGACATACCATGCTCTTGGATTGGAAGAATAAATATTGTCAAAATGACTATACTACCCAAGGCAACCTACAGATTCAATGCAATCCTGATCAAATTACCAAGGACATTTTTCACAGAACTAGAACAAAATATTTTTAAGTTTGTTTGGAGGCACAAAATACCCATAATAGCCAAGCCATCCTGAAAAAGAAAAAAGGAACTAGAAGATCAGGCTCATTGACTTCAACTATACTACAAAGCTACAGTCATCAAAACCATATGATACTGGCATAAAAATAGAAAGATAGATCAGTGGAACAGGATAGAAAGCCCAGAATTAAACCCATGCACCTACAGTTACTAATCTATAACAAAGGAGGCAAGAATATACAATGGAGAAAAGACAGTTCCTTCAATAAGTGGTGCTGGAAAAACTGGACAGCTACATGTAAAAGAATGAAATTAGGATACTTTTTAACACCATACACAAAAATAAACTCAAAATGGATTAAAGACCTAAATATAAGACTGGATACTATAAAACTCCTAGAGGAAACATAGGCTGAATACTCTCTACATTAACCACAGTAATATCTTCTCAGACCCACTTCATAGAGTAATGAAAATAAAAACAAAAATAAACAAATTGGACCTAATTAAATTTAAACATTTCTGCATAGCAAAGGAAACCCTAAACAAAATGAAAAGACAATCCACAGAATGAGAGAAAATATTTGCAAATGAATCAACTGATATGGGATTAATCTCCAAAATTTATAAACACCTCCTACCACTCAATACCAAAAAAACAAACAACCCCATCAAAAAATGGGCAGATCTAAAGAGACAATTCTCCAAAGAAGACATACAGATGGCCAAAAAAACACATGAAAAAATGTTCAGCATCACTAATTATTAGAGAAATGCAAATCAAATCTACTAGGAGGTACCAGCTTACACTGGCCAGATTGGCCATTCTCAAAAAGTTTACAAACAGTAAATGCTGGAGAGGGTGTGGAGAAAAGGCCACCCTATTACACTGTTGGTAGGAATGTAAATTGGTGCAACTGATATGAAAAACAGTATAGAAATTCCTCAAAAAAACTAAAAATAGAATTACCATTTGATCCAGCAATCCCACTCCCGGGCATCTATCCAGAAAAAACCACAGCTCGAAAAGATACATGTACTCCAATGTTCATTGTAGCGCTATATACAATTGCAAAGACATGGAAGACAACCTAAATGTCCATTGACAGAGGAGTGGATAAAGAATATATGGTACACATACACGATGGAATGTTACTCAGACATAAAAAGGAAAGAAATAATGGCATTTGCAGCAACATGGTTGGACCTAGAAATTATCATGCTAAGCAAAGTTAGTCAGTGAGACACCAGCATCATATGCTATCACTTGCATGTGGAATCTAAAAAAACAATACAGTGAACTTCTTTGCAGAACAGATGCTGATTCACAGACTTTGAATAACTTATGGTTTCCAAAGGAGACAGTTCAGGGGGTGGGGGGATGCACTAGGGGTTTCAGATAGAAACACTATAAAATTGGGTTGTACAACTATAAATGTAATAAAACTCATTGAGCTAAAAATAAATAAAATTCCTTTTCAGACAGTTCCAAAAAAAAAAAAAGTCATAACTCAGATTATTCTCTATAGTTTTTGAGGAAGAACTGAAGGTCCTTGACTATGTTGAATGGCTAAACTATTGTTATTTTGTCTTGCTTGAGTATTTTCCTTTATCTCTTCATTTTCTTACTTCTCTAATTGTTTATTTTTTTTGACAATTTATTTTCTTTTTTTTTTTAACAGACACAAGGCAGGCAGAAGACATGGGAGGATCTATTCCAGGAAGGCCTCATAGGGTCCTGCTTGGTCACCACCCCAGCTCTCTTACTCTGCTCTGTTTTTTTCCTCTCCCTACATGTGCTCCATTGATGGAGCCATTGCTGAACATTCTTCAGTAAAATGAAGGCAGAACAATGTGAAATAATAAGCAGGAGCAAGTGGGGAGGCTGTGGAGGCCACAAGTTCAGCAAAATAGTAGATGAGGAATTTAGGGCTTTGGGGTCCAAGGTGATAAGTACAGTTATTTAAATCCTATCCAGAACTCTTTCAATGCTTCCAGGATAATTTCACTCCCACTTTTCTTCCTGCTGGTGGGCTAAAATGGAAAAATGCTGAGTTTTTCAAAGGAAGTACACAAACAAAGCCCCTCTCAGAGGATTTAATGAATAGGGAGATTAAAGGTTCCAAAGAGGTGTTTTTGTAGAAATTGTCAAGAGAAAGCTGGACACTAGTTAGAAGAATAAGGACAGATTTAATCAGTAATAACTGTTGCAATAGGAAAGAGGTTATAGCATGAACTGAACTCAATTTTTAACCTGTGACTAGGTGTTTAAAGGAGATGATGGGAGGGAGTTTCCATCAAGGCGCAGTGGAAAAGAATCCAACTAGGAACCATGAGGTTGCAGGTTTGATCCCTGGCCTCCCTCAGTGGGTTAAGGATCTCTGTGATCTCTGACGTAGTTTGCAGACATGGCTGTGATCTCTGACGTAGTTTGCAGACATGGCTTGGATCTGTCATTGCTGTGGCTCTGGTGTAGGCCAGCAGCAACAGCTCTGATTTGACCCCTAGCCTGGGAACCTCCATATGACGTGGGGTGCAGCCCTTAAAAAAAAAGGACAGTGAAAGTTGCTGTTGTGGCTCAGGGGTAACAAACCTGACTAGTATCCATGAGGCTGCAGGTTCAGTCCCTGTACTCTCTCAGTGGGTTAAGGTTCCAGAGTTGCTGTGAGCTGTGGTGTAGGTTGAAGAGGTGACTTTGATTTAGTATTGATATGGCTGTATCATTGGCTGGCAGCTGCAGCTCTGATTCAACCTCTAGCCTGGGAACTTCCATATGCCCCACCTAAAAAGCCAAATAAAAAATAAATAAAAGGGATGATGAAAGTTTGGAAAGGTGTGAGCAGGGTAGGGTGCTCAGTAGAGTTAGGAATTGGAAAATGATGCTAAGCCAGAAGGGATTGGTCCATGTGAAACCCATGGGGTTTTAACAACTAGTGCTTATGAAAGTTGGGCTCCCACCCTCCAATAGAGCCTGGGAGACACAGCCCTATCTTCAGGTGCTGGCTGGAACAAGGTAAATTCTTTTAGCAGTCTTTCTAAAGGCAGGCATTTTAAGGGGGCTAGAGTCATCCTAGGGATGTAGCCTGGAGCTCTTGCAACCATGATAGTGTTTGTTCAATTCTTTATAGGGCAAGGTTGAGAAGAGAACTCAGAGGGGCCTGGCTGGGGTTTGGTCAAGAAGGGTCTTTGACAAGGCAGAGGATTGGTGAGTATTGTTTACAGTTGTTCCTTTCCCTTGGTGCCTTTCTGCTGATCTGCAGAATTATGGTTCAACATCTATGTAGCCCACGTTACACAGCCTTTAACAAAGCAATAGTGCAGGCCTTATTCACAATGAAAGAGGTCCCCACATTTGAAGTTGGGATGTTCTCTTATTCAGCACTGACTCAGACCCTTTGTTCTTCCCCAATGTCCTCTGTTCTCCATACCAAACCTGTGGTTCCACTTGGCCTCTGATGTTGTGAGCAGATAATCAAAGAAACCCTCTCAGTAGTGATGGTCCTGGCTTTGAGGTCTTAGCCCTGTTATTAAGATCTAACTATGCTGGGGCCATCATTTATTAAGAAACAAAGCAACGGACAAGGGCTTAATCTCCAGAATATATAAGCAACTTATACAACTCAACAGCAAAAAAGCCAATCAACCAATGGAAAAATGGGCAAAAGACCTGCATAGACTGTTCTCCAAGGAAGATATACAGATGGCCAGCAAACACATGAAAAAATGCTCAACATCACTGATTATAAGAGAAATGCAAATCAAAACTACCATGAGATACCACCTCACACCAGTCAGAATGGCCATCATTAATAAATCCACAAATAACTAGTGCTGGAGGGGCTGTGGAGAAAAGGGAACCCTCCTGCACTGTTGATGGGAATGTCAACTAGTACAGCCACTATGGGGAACAGTTTGGAGATACCTTAGAAATCTATACATAGAACGTCCATATGACCCCGCAATCCCACTCTTGGGCATCTATCTGGAAAAAACTCTACTTAAAAGAGACACATGCACCCACATGTTCATTGTAGCACTATTCACAATAGCCAAGACATGGAAACAACCCAAATGTCCATCGACAGATGATTGGATTTGGAAGATGTAGTATATATACACAATGGAATATTACTCAGCCAAAAAAATGACATAATGCCAATGCAGCAACATGGATGGAACTAGAGACTCTCATACTGAGTGAAATAAGTGAGAAAGACAAAGACAAATACCATATGATATCACTTATAACTGGAATCTAATATCCATCACAAATGAACATCTCCTCAGAAAAGAAAATCATGGACTTGGAGAATAGACTTGTGGCTGCCCAATGGGAGAGGGAGGGAGTGGGAGGGATCGGGAGCTTGGGCTTATCAGACACAACTTAGAATAGATTTACAAGGAGATCCTGCTGAGTAGCATTGAGAACTATGTCTAGATACTCATACTGCAACAGAACAAAAGGTGGGGAAAAAAATGTATACCTGTGAGAATAACTTGATCCCCATGCTGTACAGTGGGAAAAAAAAAATGTATTGGGGAAATAACAATAAAAAAATTTTTTAAATGAAAAAAGAAGAACCAAAACAAAACAAAAAAAGATCTAACTGCCCTGGGTCCATGGAAGCCATGGTGTTGCCATGGTAACATGAGTACACTAACCCTTTCTGGGACTCTTAACTCCCTGGAAGTATGTGTTTTAGGATTGTGCAGAAAAGAAAGAACACAAACCAGGTTATTCTGAAACTGAAAGTACTTATGACTTAAACCTAGCCAGAACCCAGACTGGGATTTGAACCCATGTGCTTGGACTCAACCCAACCTAAACCCAGATTGGGACCTGAGCTCATATTTTTTAAATTAAATCACTCACCCAGTTTCTGGACTTACCGAAGGTCAGGTTCTTTGTGCTTCCATGCAGGAGGAATTCGGTGAGAGACCAAGTGATGAGCAAGAAATAAATCTATTAAGATAAGATGCTTGTGAGAGATGCAAGTAGGCAGTCAAGGAGGCTCTGCCCAGAGGATTAGTGGGTTACATTTTTATAATCCAAAAAAGACCGCCTCTTTCTTTTTCTTTGAGTAGTAGCCCCTTCTTTGTATCTGCTAAGAGAGTATTTGACCCTATAAGATCACACCAGAACTATCATGGTTCTTATTCAAATCAGCAGAAGGGCTGTCTTTAAACTCCTGCCCTTGGTCACAAGAGTAATTACCTGAGGCATATCTCCTGAAGCAAGCCTGCTTTGTTCTGATGGCTTTCCTGAGTGATTGTTAACCTACAATGATCTCCCAAAGTTCTCTAGGTTTCCCTCTCTATCTATGGTACACTATTGGGACTTCTACAACTATCTGTGTAACTGTCCTACCCCACCCCTATCAATTCCATAATCCACTGTGTTGCAAACTGGGAAAAGCTACCATTTAGTTACTTTTTAACTTGCCGAAGTCTGGTCTGTGCAGGTGCCTTTCTCCTGAAACTGTGGTGTGATGGAGAAGGGATGGTATGTTCTTGTACCAAACTCTGTAGGTGGCATCACTGTTCCATTACAAACTAGCTAGGTAACTTTGGTCATTGCTTCGCTGTGCATCAGCTTCTAATTTGGAAAATGGGATAATAAGCTTATGATAATTATTCAATTAATATGTGTAAAGTGCTTCAAACATTTCCAGACACATACTAAGCACCTTTTAAGGATTGGCCTTTGTTATCCCAAAGTTTCCAGTAACCTGCCACTTGTCTTTCCTTTTGACAAGAATTTACAATGTATATTATGGATTTTTCTTGAAATGTCTTTATTTTCTGTGACTCGGGGCCCCTTCTGTCTACTGGTATCTCTCTTCCATGTTCTTACTCTTTCCTACTTCCCATTATCCACCCAAATTCGGCTATCCCAACATTTGGTTTATGGCCATCTTTCTCTTTCTTTATCTTTGTAAAACTTGCCTTTATGTACTTTTAATGGTTAATTTTTACCTTTTTTTGCCTTTTATCTTTTTAGGGCTGCACCTGCAGTATATGGAGGTTCCTAGGGGTCTAATTGGAGCTGTTGCTGTTGGCCTGTGCCAGAGATACAGCAACACCAGATCTGAGCCATGTCTGTGACCTACACCACAGCTCACATCAATGCCAGATCCCTAACCCACTGAGCGAGGCCAGGGATCGAACCCACAACCTCATGGTTCCTAGTCAGATTTGTTTCCACTGCGCCACTATGGGAACTCCTAGCTCTTATTTTTTTTAAATTTTTATTTAAATATAGTTGATTCACAATGTTATCTTAGTTTCAGGTTTATAGCAAAGTGATTCAGTTATACATACATATATAATATATTCTCTTTCATCTCTCACTTGATTTCCATATGTTCCCTTCAAATGATTTAAGTTTCTTCCTGTAGTTTCTCTCGTGATAAGGAAGATGATTCATAGTCTATGTCCCTGCCTTCAGATGGGGCTGGAGATCTGGCCTCTTTGTTTGTACTTGCATATTGATTTAGTGGTTGATTAGCTTTGGCATCAGAAGATGGTTTTTATTTAGGTTTTGCTAGATGAATGGTATAATTAGCAAATCACTTAATTTCTCTAAGTATTCATTTTTCTCCCAATAAAATGGGAGGTAATAATAACAGTTTTTCATTTGTAGAATAATTGTAAGCATTAAATGGATATTTTATAGCAAATGCTTGGCAAAATGCCTGGTGTATAGAATGCGTTCTAGCCATTCTAGTTGACTCCTCAAATCTGATGTGTCAAAAACCCAGATTATTGCCTCCTTCTTAGAAAGCCAGCTCTTCTAAATTTCTTCCTTTTTTTTTTTATTTTCTAGGGCCACACCCGTGGCATATGGAGGTTCCCAGTCTAAGGGTCCAATCAGAGCTGTAGCCACCAGCCTATACCAGAGCCACAGTAACTCAGGATCCAAGCCAAGTCTGCAACCTACACCACAGCTCACGGAAATGCCAGATCCTTAACCCACTGAGCAAGGCCAGGAATCAAACCCACAACTTCATGGTTCCTACTCAGATTCATTAACCAGAGTCATGATGAGAACTCCTAAATTTCTTAATGCTCATCTGTCATGTTCTTAGTCACCTGCTTTAGTGAGTTAAGTCATCCTTGACTCTTCCCTCTTTCAGTTTTGTGATAGGTCAGCAAATTCTGTTGACATTTGTTAGTCACCTTCTTGCTATCATCTAAACATCCCAATGACTTTCCTGGGTCCCCAGCTTGCAGACTGCAGTTCATGGGACTTCTCAGCCTCCATAATCATGGGAGTCAATTCCTCATAATAAATGTACATATATATCCCTATTGATTCTGTTTCTCTGAAGAACCCTGACTCATACAGCCACTGATGCACTAATTTCCCATACTTATCCCATAAGCAGTGAGGTTAACAGAGGAAAGTGGTCTGGAGACTGCTGCTTGGAAACAGGTAAAAGTTGGCACTGCCTGGACTCCAGTGTACTTCTCTGTGGAATGTAAGGTGTACCAGGGCTCCTGTGGCTTCTTGTGTCCCTTGCATATCTTCTGCCTATTTAAGCTTCCCAATGGATCCTGTCCCTTAATTCATAACTGTGTGAAGCTGCGAACTTTGTGCCAAACCCTGGTGCATTAAAGGTGGGAACTCAGATATATCTGCCTGGCCGCTGGTCACAACCACCTTTTTAGTCCATTCCGTAAAGTTCTTTATAGCCCTGTGACCAGCTTTCCTCTCCAGGTTTTTCTTCCATTGGTCCTTCCAGTTAACCTGTGTACCTTAATGTACTTACCCTTTTAAGTCACCATCGTAGGGTTTGCTGCTTCTATCCTGTGTAAGTTCCCATCCCTATCTCCTCCAAGAGAAATCCTGCCTCCCTTCCACTGGTTTTGGAGAGACAGCAGTGAGTGATGGCTTGAAGTGAGATCTTAATTTTCTGTTCAGGAATTGAACCCGGGCAGGTTGGGTGAAAACCAGGAGTCCTAACCACTAGACTAGCTAGAGGCTAAAAGCAGAATTGCCCAGATTCTTGCCCCCTGTTAAAAGCAAGAGTGTTTCAACGAGGCAGAGACTGTAAAAACAGGTATAAATTTCATTATTTTAGACACAGTTACAACATGTGGGAGAACACACAGAGAAGTAGTCTATCTGCAACAGAACCAAAGCCATAATAGACACCTAAAGGAGAAGTGCAGGTTCGGTTGCCCTCTCAATGAGGGTATGTCAGAGAGGTGATATGAGTCAATTATATAGGAGAGTTCTTCCAGCTCTTTGTTTTCCTTTGGCCAATTATCTGGTTTTATTTCTCGCAACTGACCAGACTCAGGGCTTTCCCTGATCTGCATCTTTTGGCCAAGGTGGATTCCAAAGCAAGGCATGGTGGGAAGATTATTTAGACTTATTATGGCCTGGTACTCCCTCCATTTCTGACCCTGGGAGGTCTCTCTGTGCATGTGTAGTTGGGATCTTCCTGACCCCAAGTGTAAGAAGTGTGTAACCTCTTGGTCTTTTGCCCAAGCAGGGCTCAACCCCTTTTCTGATCATGTCATTACCATTGTTTAACATGTCCACGGAAGACAAGTACCAGTTATTTGCCTTGTGCCTGTTGCTGTTTCTATCTTGGAGTATAAGTAGGTGACTGATTGTAAATGTCTATCCTGGGGCCCACCTACCTCCTGCCTCAGGAAGTGTAAATAAGAGGCTAGTTGTAAATGCCTATCCTGGAGCCCATCTTTCTCCTGCCTTACCACCATCTGATGTAAAGGCTACTTCCTCTGGGAAAGCTTAATTTAGAGACTAATTAAAGTAAGTTCGCTTCATCTACACACTCTTTTTTAGACCATCCCTGTGGCATGTAACCCATAGGGCCTTGGGTTATAAAGTTTTTAACACACATTTTTTTATCTCCTTTTTTATCTCTGAAGAGAGATAAGGCTGCTGTGACTCATCAGTGTATGCACCATAATCAGCACACACTGCTTTGCTTGACGTGTTCAATAAATGTGTGGTAAAATAGGACTTCTGTGTCATAGCATGTGTGAAGAAAAAGATGGCCCTTTGAAACGTTTGGGGCTTTCAAAACTCATATAGAGGTTTTCTTGAATTTCAAAGTCTGCAAAAGCCAATAACTGAATGCAAACTGTAACTACTGCTTTTCTATGCCATTCTGACTCATGGGAGAGGTGTCTTCTGGGTCTGAGTTCCTGGAAAGGACTCTGAAATTAGTTTTTATTTGCTGTCTTTCTTAGCTACACATAGTGAATAACCATGACATTTGTATTTGCTTACGTTTGGCTCTTAAGTCACTCTCAAGCCATTTGACTAAGCATGGGACCTCATTTCCTAACCAGCCTGCTTATCAGTGTGTCAGCTGTTTTCTGTATGGAGATCACCACACCTATTTTACTGTGTTACTATCTATTCTATTCAAATTTATTTCAAATATGAGTGAATACTTGCAAAGAAATCTGAATGATAAAATGTCTTTCATCTTAAATAAGGCTTATCAACAGGGTGTAAAACTTCTGGTTGTAATATCAAAACAATCTAGGTATTTGACATAAGCCATACATCTTCCACGTACTGGCATTTTCCTCCACACAGGATGCTCAGATTCTTTAATTTTTAAAAATTTGAGGCCTTTGGATTGATTTATGTGGCCTGAAATAGGGATGAGTGGAAAGCAAAGCTGTTTGTATCCATAATCTGACCAATAGCTAGTTTTTGTCCAAAACCAAGTGGACCTAAATTAACTAAAAATTGCAGAGGAAGGACTTCCACTCCCAATCAAGCATTGCAGAGAGTGAATTTACTAAGTATGGAGTGAATGTTTGTGTTCCCCTAAAACTTTTTTGTTGAAGCCCTAACCCTCAACATGATGGTCTTAGGAGGTGGGGCCTTTTAAAATGAGGTTGTATGAGTAGAGACTCTATGATAGGATTCATGCCTGTTGTAGGGCAGAGATATTGAATAATATTTTCCAAACTGAGAGGGAACTTTAAGACTAAAAAATGAAGCAGGCAACTCTGTAAAATGCAAATCTTAAGTTTATTGTGGGTAACTTATATATGGCAGGACTGAGTGGACAGAGATCTGGAAGCATTTGTGGCTGTATTTTGCAGTGCTGAACATGTACGTGGGGACTTAAAGGGGCCAAAGCTAAAGATAGGCTATGACTATTAAGGGAAGAGCATGTTGACACCCTTGGGAACCAATGGTTTTTCCTCTCCAGGGGTCTCATGACCACAAAGCATCTGTGCCAGCAGAAGGCATTCCTTCCAGTTTTCATATCAGATGAAGGCCAGGGTGAAAGGTGATAGGGAATTTATCTGGCTTGGACTTCTTTCTATGAGTAGGCTTGTAAGCCCAGTCATGCATAAGGGTAGGACTGCAGGCCTAAGATGGAGCTGACAAAATGGAGTCACTGTGGTTCAGCCACACAGTGTCCTTATAGGGAAAGGAAGAGTGACTAGAGCTTGCTCTCTCTGTCCCCACTATGTAAGAACAAAGCAAGGAGGCAGCTGTCTGCAAGCCAGAAAGAGGGTCCTCACCAAAAACTAGATCCACCAGCACCTTGATGTTAAACTACCCATCCTCCAGAACTCTGAGAAGTAAATATCTGTTTTTGAAGCCATCCAATATATGGTACAGAGCTAAGACACTCTCCTGACTTACACAGCTCAAAAAGACAAAATATGGGAAGCGATAGTTTTCAGATATTGAACAATAGAGAGTACAGAGCAGTAACCCTCCAGAGTAAAGATACAAACAATATGAGTCTGATGATTGTCACAGCCCACAGACTGGAGAGAATTTTCAGGCAGCGATGTAGGGAGGGGACCCAAAATTGAGCCTGGTAGTCTTTCTCAGTTAAGGAAAACACATTTGAATTTCAGGGAGACCAAGACAATGAGAATTTTGGGGACAGAATACTAGAGACAAAATAGCTTCAAAGAGGGTTAATTCCAAAGTTCTTCAGAGGGTTTTCCTTAGGTCCTTAACTAAGTACCGATCGGTACATATGAACAAACTACCTATACCAAGCAAAGAATTATCAGAAAGCAGGAGGAAGAATAATACTCAGAGCTCATACAAGCCTAAAGGTAGTTCCTGTTTCTACTAGCCAATGTGGAAGTATTTCCTAATATATGTACCTCAAGCGGGGTCTTCAAAAGTCCCCAACTAAAGGTTACTTTATCCCCAATTAACAAATTTTCAAAGCAAGCCTCAAAAAGATAAACCAGTGCTTTAACTGCCCACCAGAACACAGCTCCAAATTATTTAAAGAAGTTGAGGGAAAAAAAGCCAGACCCAACAACATGAAATTTACAATGTCTGGCATGCACTGATAATGTCACACATACCCTAAGTCATTGGGGAAGGAAGAAACATACTGTTTTTTGACTGAAGTGAATGACACCTGAGCTATCCTTTGCTAACATCTGATTGGTGAGGCGGTTATGGTGGGGGGCGGGGATTAAATTAGATTTAACCACCTTTACCGTCTGTCTCATGGTTTTCGGGCACCAATGCACAACATCTGTTGTTTTAGCTTTTATTTGACATTGAACAAAGCTAACATTTACAATTTGTCACTATCTCTGAACAATCTAACTAAAGAGAATAAAAGTATATATATATATATATATATATATATATATATCACCACTTGGATTTCAGTGAATAACCAGGACACAGTGTACCCACCATTTATGACACTGATACAATGTATTTGAAAAAAAATCTCTCCTTTACACAGAATTTCTCTGAGTAAAAAATTTTCAAATAAGCAGAATCTACTATTTATTGTGTTATTCTCATTTTAAAAGACAGTAAGATGCAAACAATTTACAGTGTTACAGCATCCAGCCTAAACCATTCAAAATCATTCAACTTACTATGAAGAAAGTAGATGATTTGAAGCCGAACACACCCAAGTTGGTTCTAAAACTTATTAGTCCTATGAAACAATTTATTTAAAATCCTTGAGCCCCAATGTATACCTTTATAAAATGGAGATATGACATGGAATAGGGTTATTGTACAGTTTAAATGAGGTCACGCAAACAAAGAATCTCTCTCACCCAGATCTTGGCAGCTCAGCAGGTGATCAACAAGTGTTAGCACTTTTTCCTTCCCTTCTTATATCATCCTTGCCTAAGAATCCTAGTATAATTTAAAATTTTCATCCAATAATGAATAGATTAATGGTTTTATTCAATATTTGGAAAATTAATTTTGCAGCTTCCTAATCAAGATAACAGACTGAGAACCATGCACACAGCATTCAAACACAAAAAAGAAATAAAAGGAATCCAAATTGGAAAGGAAACTATAAAACTGTCACTGTTTGCTGATGGCATAATATTAGACATAGAAAATCCAAAAGACACCACCAGAAAACTCATCAGTGAATTTGGAAAAGTTGCAGGTTACAAAGTTAATAAAATAAATCTGTTGCAAACTATCAGAGAAATTCAGGAAACAATTCCATTTCCCATAGCATCAAAAAGAATAATATATCTAGGACTTCCTGTTTTGGCTCAGTGGCAATGAACCCAAGTAGCATCCATGAGGATGCAGGTTCAACCCCTGGCCTTGCTCAGTGGGTTAAGAATCCAGCATTGCTGCAAGCTGTGGCATATGTTGCAAATGTGGCTTGGATCTGGTGTTGCTGCGGCTGTTGCATAGGCCAGCAGCTGCAGCTCCAATTCTACCCCTAGCCTGGGAATTTCCATATGCCACAAATGTGTCCCTTAAAAGATAAAAAATAAAAATAAATAAGATATTTAGGCATAAACCTACCTAAGAAGATAAAAGACCTGTACTCAGAAAACTATAAGACACTGATGAAAGAAACTGAAGAAGACACAAATAGATGGAAAGATATACCATAGTACAGGCACAAAAACAGACATGTAGATGAATGGAACAGAAATAGAGAGCCCAGAAATAAACTCCCACACCCATATGGTCAATTAATCTATGACAAAGGAGGCAGGAATATACAATGGAGAAAAGATCGTGTCTTAAATAGGCAGTGCTAGGAAAACTAGGCAGCTACATGTAGAAGAATGAAATTAGAATATTCTCTAACACCACATACAAAAATAAATTCAAAATGGATTAAAGGAGTTCCCTTTGTGGCACAGTGGTTAACGAATCCGACTAGGAACCATGAGGTTGCCTGTTTGATCCCTGGCCTTGCTCAGTGGGTTGGGGATCTGGCATTGCTGTGAGCTGTGGTGTGGGTCGCAGACGAGGCTTGGATCCCGCATTGCTGTGGCTCTGGTGTAGGCCGGTGGCTACAACTCCGATTGGACCCCTAGCCTGGGAACCTCCACATGCCACGGCAGTGGCCCAAGAAATGGCAAAAAAGACAAAATAAATAAACAAATAAATAAAACAAAAAACAAAATGGATTAAAGGACTAAATGTAAGACCAGATGCTATAAAACTCTTGGAGGAAAACAGAGATAGAACACTAACATAAACCACAACAATGTTTTTTTGTATCTGTCACCTAAAGCAAAGGTACTAAAAGCAAAAATAAACAAATGGGATCTAATTAAATTCAAAAAGCTTTTGCACCATCAAAAAAATGAAAAGTTAGCCTACTGAATGGGAGAAAATATTTGTCAAAAATATGTCTTATAAGGGATTAATATCCAACATATATAAACAGCCCATGCAAATCGACTTTGAAATCACCCAAAAAACCTGATTATAAAATAGGCAGAAAACCTGAATAGACATCTTTCCAAAGATGACATATAGATGGCCAATAGGTTAAAAGATACTCAACATCACTAATCATCAAGGAAATGCAAATATAACTTCAATGAGGATGTATATATATGTATGACTGGGTCACTCTGCTGTAAAACAAAAATTGACAGAACATTGTAAATCAACCATACTTTAATAAAAAATTAAAAAAAAAATCCAGTGAGCTATCACTTCACACCTGTCAGAATGGCTATCATCAAAAAGAACACAAATAACAAATGTTGGTGAGGATATGGAGAAAGGGAACACTTGTATACTCTTGGTAGGAGTATAAATATGTATGTGATAGAATACTACTAGACCATAAAAAGAATGAAACTTTGCTATTCACAACAACATAGATGGACTTGGAATGTATTATGCTTAGTGAAATAAGTCAGAGAAGGACAAATATTATTTGATATCACTTATATGTAGTGTCTACAAAACCAAAAAGAAACAGACTCAGCCCTAGAGAACAAACTAGTGGGTATCAATGGGGGGAGGGACTTGGGAAAGGGAAATTTAGTGTAGGGGATTAAGAGGTACAAACTATTAAGTATAAAATAAGCTACAAGGATATACTTTGCAGCACAGAGAATATGGCCAATGTTTTGTAATAACTCTAAATTGAATATAACTTTTAAAAATTGTAAGTCCCTATACAGTACTCATCTAACTTATATAATATTGTACATCAACTACACTTCAATTAAAAAACAGAAGATGGGAGTTCCCATCGTGGCGCAGTGGTTAACGAATCCAACTAGGAACCAAGAGGTTGGGGGTTCCATCCCTGGCCTTGCTCAGCGGGTTAAGGATCCGGTGTTGCCATGAGCTGTGGTGTACGTTGCAGAAGCGGCTTGGATCCTGCGTTGCTGTGGCTGTGGCGTAGGCCGGTGGCTTCAGCTCCGATTCGACCCCTAACCTGGGAACCTCCATATGACTCAGGAGCAGCCCAAGAAATGGCAAAAAGACAAAAAAAAAAAAATGAAGAAGGGGAAATTGAGGAAATAAGGAAGGAAATAAAATTTATTGGAACTAGCGGAACCTGGAAGTGTTTAATGAACTATGAATGAAACAAAGTTTATACCTATATACATCCTTGTGAAAGTCAGAATACCAAAGTTAAAGAGAAGATCTTAAATTTTATTAAGAAAGTAAAATAAAGGGGGTTCCTGTCATGGCTCAGTGGTTAAAGAACCTGACTAGTATCCATGAGGACTCAGGTTCGATCCTTGGCCTTGCTCAGTGGATTAAGTATCTGGCATTGCCATGAGCTGTGGTGTAGGTCACAGATGCTGCTTGGATCCAGTGTTGCTGTGGCTGTGGCGTACCTCTGATTGGACCCCTAGCCTGGTAACCTCCACGGGTGTGCATATGGCAGCCTGGGTACCTCCATATGCTACGGGTGTGGTCCTAAAAAGATGGGAAAATAAGTACAATAAAATAGCTCAATATTAAATACATGATAATTAATTTGGTATCAAATTTTTCATCAAAAGTACTAGACGCTGGAATTTTCATTGAAAATTATTTTAAAAAATCTCGACCATAGATAATAAGCATGTGCCAGTCAGAACAGGCTACACAATGCTGAGGTAACAAGTGACCCCCACATGCTTAAGTTTACATGTTTAAAAGCTGTGACTCTGTTCCACAATGTCTTTACTCCAGGATCCAGGCCTTTTTCTGGGTTATGGCTGTTCTGGGAAGAGGGAAAAGCAGTACAAAAAAGACTGACTGAAAGATGAAAAGTGACCTTATACAACAAATATTATTACTTAAAAGCTGAAAGATTTCAGTTATGTTATAAAGAAAGTATGATTTATTTTAATAAAGAGACTAGTCCTGTGATTGCAAACTATCAGACAAAGAGCTGTGCAAGAAGGTCATGCTCGAAATATAGAGCACAGAAAAATGTGGCATGCTTTGAAAAATTGATAGAAAATTTTAAAAATAATTATTTTGACTAAGGCTGCACATATTCTCTTTTCATCAGCAGCATATTCTATATGACATTGCATTATATTTCTTTCTATGGGTTCAAGCACACTATTTGGTTCTAGAAAGAGTAGTATTTATATAGTCAAAAATTGAGGAGTTCCTATAGTGGCTCAGTGGTTAACAAATCCGACTAGGAACCATGAGGCTGCAGGATCGATCCCTGGCCTTGATCAGTGGGCTAAGGATCCGGTGTTGCCGTGAGCTGTAGTGTAGGTTGCAGACGTGGCTCAGATCCCGCGTAGCTGTGGCTCTGGTGTAGGCCAGAGGCTACAGCTCCGATTAGACCCTTAGCCTGGGAACCTCCATATGCCCTGGGAATGGCCCTAGAAAAGGCAAAAAGACCAAAAAAAAATTAATACTAGTTATTGGCATTCTGATTTTTATAATCTAAAACTATGAAGTACTGAGCTATGGTTTTATATTGTTGAGTGAGTTTTATAAGCCTTGGAATGCCAATGATGGTACAGCAGGAAAGAGCATATGGGAAAGATGTAAATAAAATAGAGTAGATTGGTGTAGAGGTGTGAATTTTTTTCTCTTTTAAATTTAAAATTGATGGAATAAAAACATTGGTCCAGATATTTTACTTACGTTTTAAGGAAATCAATAGAAGAGCCAAAATAATCTTTCTCAAAACTTACAACAATGGGAAAGATATGGTGGGTGGTAGCATAAGTGAACTGAGTTTTTAGTCTTCAATAGCTGATTAAGAGATAACTGTCCTGAGATGGTAAATCAAGCCATGGACTTATATCCATATTATTAAAATATGGTTAACTACTAGAAATCTAAACATGCAAATAGTTAAAAGTTGTCAGGTATGAGCTAAGTGAGAATAGCTATCATATCATGTCTTTTCATTGTGTTTTATACTTTTATGTGCATGTGCTATTTTATAATAAAATATTAATCAAATTAGAGCGCATATAATAGAATTTAGATAATATTAAAGTAGAAAGTATTATAAGCTCTAATAATCCTTATTGGCACAATTATTTCAGGAGTGAATGAGTTACTGAGTTCAGGAATGATTAGCAGATAGTAGCTACATATCCATAAAATAATGTTGTATATAGTTTTTTCATAATTTATATGTGACAACCTAGTTTTTCCATAACACTGTTTTATTTCTTTGTTATAATCAGATGTATCTCTTCACAGACCCTAAAGGAAATCATATTGCTTTTCACTACTATGTCTTTTTTTATTTTTCTGTAATTATTGACAAGTTGATGTGTCATTTAACTAGAATATTCTTATCATTCAACCATGTGGTAACTTTGGAGGATCCACTATGTGCCAGGCATGATTCTAAGGGATGGTGATGGAGTACATTCATATGTCAAGGATGTGCTGCCTTTGATGAGCTTACAGGCTGTCAAGGAAGAGGCAATTTCAGGATGTTGTGGTAACTTCTGGGACAGAGGTAAATTAGGATATTTTAACAACACAAAAAATGGTTTTCTTAATCCAACCAAGAGTTATCTGAGAAGCATCCAGAGTTAGTGAGGTTTTGGTTGCTTTTCAATGACTAGAAATTGGAGGTCAAAATAGAGTGAACAGCTTTCTAGACAGAGGGAGCAGTAAGTGCAAATCATGGAGGCATAAACCAAATGGGGTTTGGAGCTAAGGTTATGTAGCCTGGGTGCCTACTCCAGAAGTTCCATGGGAGGGAATTGATGAGGATTAAGTCAGAGATGGAAATAGCTCAATTGTGGCAGAGTGTATTTTGGAGCATTATACTGGAGCTGCTACTCCCTGAAATAGTAACTCTATCTTACAGACCAGAGTAATCACTTCCTGCTCAAGCCTTTCTCTGTCATTTATTCAGGGTCTTATTCAGTTTGTCTTGCACCCATCAAAAATGTCATGCATTTCATTTCTCCTCAGTATGACTCTATTCCAGGAGACAGAGACTATGTTTTATTTGTATTTTCCATAGATGTTAGCATTGTTCTTGGTATACAGTGGCCCTAAATATATAGCTGTTGCATTAAAATATGTAGCAACATATTTACTTAATATAATGTGATGGATCTGTGACAGCCTGCTTCTTAGGACGTCAACTAAATGGATAACACGGTATTATTGCAGATGAATTTATTTCTTCACATGAATTTTGGCACATCTGATTTTAGACTATTTCTCTTTTTGGGGTTGCTGAAATTGAAGGAGAAATACAAATGAAATGCTACATTATTTTCTCAATTTATTTCTATACTCGAGACTTTCACAAAGTGTAAAATGGAAAGGCTTTCATCAGAATATGCCTACATATTCAAGAATAACATCACTGTAAAATGAATGTTAAAATAGCTTTTTGTTCTCTTGTCAGTACAGACTGCCAAAGTATTGTGGCATTTTTAGGAAAGTCTAGATCCTCATTTTCAAATGAGAGCTTGATTTGTCTTCTAAATTCTGGGCTATGTATCAGCCAGACACCTCATTAAAGCCCAGCTTTATTCAAATAGAGGAAATAGCAACTACAAGCATTACTTCTGTAATGTGACTATCTATAACAAGCCTAAGGAATTAAAATTGAATGGCTGTAGAGTAAGGGAATAACTAATTAGTGAGATGCATTACAATGAAATATGAGGAATTAGAATATACAACCTGCATAATATCAAGTCAGAATATTTTGTATATAATCACCAGGGAACTCTAGGAAAATATGATACTATTTCCAAAAATGTAAAGCATTGAATTCCCTATTGGAGAGCAGATAATCAATGTTACCAATTTTGATTTCATTAGCTCTCTTGATGCTATGGTCAATGAAACTGCTACTATAAAATAATTATTTTATTATGCAAAATAATCCTTTTCTACTTATCCAGCCAATGGCATATAACAAGTATTTGATAAATGTTGGTTGGACAGCACTGAACTCCTAGATCCATCACCTTTCTCTGAGATGAAAGACAAAAAGGCCAAGTCAGGATAAATCCTTTTAAAATTTTTAAGTAATTTACCTCCTTGCTGCCCACCTTATCCTTTTCAGGGTTGAGTCCACATCTGTTACTCTTTCTAAGTGCTCCATCATGTTCATTGTTTCTTAAGTTGAATTACAGCCTCTCTTCATTACAAACTTTTTCCATCTCAGGTTTCTCTGAAGAAATCATCAACTAGGCATTTACTGAAGTTACGCATTTGTGGTCACCAACCTTAACCAGACTGTCACTTCTGCTGTGTTTCTCTTCTCTGCTCTGTCCCATTTACTTTAATCTTCCTGCACTTACCTCTGTGGGACTCACAGCAGAAATTATAGTTTCCTATTTCTTTGAGTAAACAAATGCCAACAGAAACAAACAACTTCACCTTCTTGTTATAAAAAACTCAAGTTGCCGTGTCCCTAAAGCCATCTGTTTTGCCTCGCCTCTTGTCAAAATGAAAGCAAGGTCCCACCCCCAATCTAAGGCCAGTCTTCCCTCTGGTACTCTGATGCCTCCCCAGAACTCTCATATTTTTGATTATCTTCTTTCTTTTTGGTACTTTTAACCTCTCTTTATCTACTAACTTGTATATACTAGATTCACAGAATGTTCCAGACTTCCTTGTTTGAAACAAACATACTTACTCAAGTTTCACTTGTAGCTACTACACTTTCTGTGGTCCCCTTCAAAACCAAGTCTTCTTGAAATAGTTTTCTGAGCTATTTTCAGAGATTTAACCCTTCCTTATGCCTCAGCTTATGGCAAACTTGCTCACCTGGCCCTATGCAGATATGGCTTTATAGCATCACCAATGAGACTTGTCACAGAATTTAATCATGCTCTTCAGCTCCCTCTAGCTTTAACATTTATGTCTCATAAATGACATCTTATCCTTTAACACTGCAGAAAAGAGTTTACAAAGCAGGCTGACTACTTATCCTTAATAAGGCCTGCTTGCAAGACTGACCCTTGGGAAGCATCACGGAATTTAGATTTCAGAAGGGTTTATACCATTCGCAGAAGTGATAAGAGTGGGTCCCTATACCTAAACTCTTTGTGAAAACAACAGGATTAGTTTTATTTATTTACTTATTAAAAAAAATATGGCTGAACCTGCAGCACATAGAAGTTCCTGGGCCAGGGAGTGAACGCAAGCCATATCAGTGACAATGTCACATCCTCAACTGCTAGGCCATCAGGGGAACACAAAATATGGGCTGTTTTGGTTTTCGTTTTTGTGGGGTTTTTGTTTTTTTGGCTGCACCCTCTGCATGTGGACATTTCTGGGACAGGGATCAAACCCATGCTGCAGCTGTGGCCTGCACCACAGCTGCAGCAACACAAGATCCTTAACCTGCTGTGTCACATAGGAACTTCCCAAGCAACAGGATTTGTTCAGGGTATTGAATCCTCACTTTCCTTCAGGGAGAATAGGATTTTGTTATGACCTACAGAGATGGTGCCTACCTGACCAGCCTCCAATAAAAACTCTGACCATGGAAACCCTAATGAGCTTTCCTGATTGGCATTTCATTTCTGTTGTCACAACTCCTGAGGGAATTAAGCATGTCCTGCGTGACTGCCCCTAGTAGAGAACACATGCAAACTTGTGCCTTGTTTCCTTCGAATTTCATCCACGTGCTTTTTTCCCTTTGCTGATTTTGCTTTGTGTCCTTCTGCTATAATAAATCATAGCCAGGAGTACAACCGTATGCTGAATCCTGTGTCCTTCTAGAGAATTATTGCACCTGGGGATGGTCTTAGGCACTCCAAGGCAGATGCATATTCCTTTTAAAAACTTTCTCCTCCTCTGGCAACACAATTTTCTGGTTTTATTCCTTCATCTTTGTTCCTTTTTTTTTTCTTTTTTTCTTTTTAAGGCTGCACTGGTGTCATGTGGAAGTTTCTAGGTTAGGGGTTGAATTGGAGCTACAGCTGCTGACCTACACCACAGCCACAGCAATGCGGGATCTGGGCCATATCTGTGACCTACACCCCAGCTCACGGCAATGCTGGATCTTAACAGACTGAGCAAGGCCAGGGATCGAACCCACATCATCACCGACTCTATGTTGGGTTCTTAACCTGTTGAGGCACAACTAGAACTCCCTCCATCCCTTTCTTAATTCATTTTTTAGATGCCCATTTCTCTCCCTATGCATTAGATGTTACTATGCCATGGCATTTCTCTTCCAATGATACTTTATTCGCTATAGCACCATCAGTGACAGTTTTTATGCCAAAGATTCCCAAATTTGTATCTTTGCTCCAAGTTTCTCTTCTGAGCTCCAGATCCATATATCTGGCAAACATCTCTACTTTAGTCTTTCACAGATTTCTCAAATATAACAGTTATTACAACACTGTGCACTTGCTTCTGCCTAAATCTTTCCTCTTTATGGCTTTCCCACCTCAGAGGTGGCATAAACTTCTACATCCAAACCATTTATAGGTTATAATGTTTCTACCTCTAAACATTTCTTGAATTCAGTGACTTTTCTCTAACACGCCAGCATTAATTTCTCCAAAGCAGAGTCATGATCCTAGCATACTTGTATCTTTCCCTTTATGTTCTTGATTTATAGTCTTGTTATGGGATTGTGTCCCCAAAATTTATATGTCAGATTCCCAACTCCCATATGACTGTATTTGGACATGAGGTCCTTAAGGTTGTAATTAATGTTAAATGAGGTCATAAGGCTGGGGTCCTAATCCAGCCAGACTAGTATCATTATAAGAAGGGGCAGCAATACCAAATTTTTCCCTCTCTGCACATGCACAAGGACAGAGCAAGAAGGTGGCCATCTACAAACCAGAAGGAGGGGCCTCCCTGGAACCCAAACCTTTGACACTTGACCTTGGACTTCTAGCCTCCAGAACTGTGAGAAAATAAATGTCTGTTGTTTGAGGCTCCCAGTCTATGGCAAATAATTATGGCAGCCTGAGTTATCTATTGCAAATCAATTTTCCATAGAGTAATTAGAATAATATTTAAAAACATAAAGCATAAAATTGGTACAGGAGGTCATATTACTTGTGGTATTGGCTTAAGCATTAATTTTGAAAGGAAAGACTTCTATGCTCCTAGATTGCATGTTACTCCTGCTGTAACATGTCCAAACTCCTTGAAATTTTTCATAACTCACTCCTCACAATGTCATTATTACTTGTCTTAATTGTCTTCATTTCCCTTAGACCAGCAACTCTATGACATTGGACTAGAACACACACTTGTGCCCCCTGTGTCTCCAGGAGCTTAGTACAGTGACTAGAAAAACTACCTGTGGGATTAGGTTAATGTTCTTTAAATTAGCAAAGTTGGATTTCAGCTCCAGGACTTTCTGACTCAACCATCCATCAATATGGTTAATATGAAGACTACTTACCAGATTAACTTCAGAACTAACGAATGATAAAACTATTCCTTTAAAAATTATGTCACTCGGAGTTTCCATGATGGTGCAGCGGAAATGAATCCGACTAGGAACCATGAGGTTTTGGGTTCGATCTCTGGCCTCACTCAGTGGGTTAAGGATCCGGTGTTGCCATGAGCTGTGGTGTAGGTCGCAGACATGGCTCAGATCTGCTGTGGCTGTGGCTGGCAGCAACAGCTCCGATTAGACCCCTAGCCTGGGAACCTCCATATGCTGTGGGTGCGGCCCTAAAATAACAAAAGACAAAAAATAAAATAAAAATTATGTCACAATGTTTTGTGATGGGCAGGCTTTGTACCAAGGTACTTAACTCTTTGCCCTTCATTCACTCCTTCTAAAGCCAATGGTTCCAAAACTGTGGGTAATAGTCAAATCCAATTCACCCACATTTAATAATCAAGATTGTTTTAAATGTTTCTTCAAAAGATTTGCATGTCTTCTAAGCCAAGTGTAGCCTAAACAATAAGATGTTTGCTGGAACTATTTTCCAGGAATTTGGAGTCAGCTGTGTCTAGTTCAAGCTGAGCTGGTTAAGACTGAATACAAAAGAACTAGTTGTAGGACAGAAACAGACTCAAAGATTTTGAAGTCTAACTTAGCATTACCAAAGGGAAAACTGAGGAGGGGAAGGGATAAATTGGGAAGATGGAGTTGGCACGTGCACATGGCACATGGGTATATACCTTATATATTGTGCAGATAACTAACAGGGACCTAGTGTATAGCAGAGGGAGCTCTACTCAATGTTCTATAATAATCTATGTGGGAAAAAAGAATCAATATATGTATATGTATAACTGATTCACCTTGCTGTAAACCTAATGCTAATACATCTTTGTAAATAAACTATACCCCAGTAAAAATTATAAGATTGGATAGGACCAGTAACCCTTTAACTGGGCATGCCCAAGTGTCCACTTGTGGACCTTTAGAATGTGCAGAGGCCTGTGACTTAGTTACACCTGCACGCAACGATGATTTTTACACCTTTTTTCCAGCCATGTTTCCTCATGCTCCCACACTCCCCACACCTCACGCCACCATGTCCATTTAGTCTTTATCCCATAAATACCCTGATCCCCTTGCCTATGGGTAGGTGGATCTGAGGCTTGTTCTCCTGTCTTCTCACTTGGCTGCCTTGCGAATAAACTCTTTGCTGCCAACCTCAGAGTCTCAACTCTGTGTTGCTGTGTGTGAAGTAAAATGAAGCAGGTTCAGTAACAGTTCTGTTTCAGAGGCAATGGTCCTTTAGCAACCAAGAGAATTTGCGAATGCTTAAATGAATGCAAAATAAGATAATCCACATTTTTCTCGGTGTTTTTAATTTCTTGGCTCTTTAAATAGAATTTAAATAAGCCCAATGCTTCCTTGAGAAAGCAGGCTTCTTCAGGCTCTGGATTTTCACATGTGACTGCAGTGCTGAAAAAGACTAGTTGGTACTCCTGTCTAAGGGAAAATATTTTACTAGCAAATCAAGGTCGCCTTGGTCACTGAGGCTGGCTGAGGGAGAACCACATGGAGAATAAGCTCAGAAGGCAGAGACCTTAGTTATAGGGAAGGTGTGGACAAGCACAGCCTGCAAGTCATCAGTTGATTCATTAGGTGCACAAGTTGTGTGCTGTAGCCTATTTCTTAACCTGCATCTCTCCTTAAATCTTTGATGCTGACACACATCTCATGTTGCGCCCCAGCTTTACCTTTCTCTACCTTTTTCCTCTACCTGCTCCACACATCCTTCAGGCTTTCTTCTTTGGCACAGACCTTGAATACACTCTAGTAGTGCTTCCTTCTTCATCTCCTAGCTAAGGTCACTCTTCTAATTCATGATTTTTGTCTTTTAAAAATTTTATTTACATTTTTATTAATTTTGAAGTTTACATTTACACTTATTACAAAATATTGACTATATTTTGTACAGGATAATGTAAAATACATCCTTGAGCCTCTCTGACACCCAGTAGTTTGTACCTCCCATGCCCTTACCCCTATATTGCCCCTCCTCCTCTCACCACTGGTAACCGCTGGTTTGTTCTCTACATATGTGAGTCTGCTTCTTTTATGTTATATTCATTAGTTTGTTGCATTTTTTTTTTAGATTTCAAATAGAAGTGCTATACAGTATTTATCTTTGTTTGACATTTCACTTAAGTCCATCTACGTTGTTGCAAATGGCAAAATTTCATTCTTTTTTGTGGCTGAGTAATATTCCATTGTGTATGTGTAGGTGCCACATCTTCTTTATCTCTTCATCTGTTGATGGACACTTTAGCTGTTTCCATGTCTTGGCACTTGTAAATAGGCTGCTATGAACATTGTGGTGCATGTATGTTTTCTAATTAGTGTTTATTGGGTTTTTTTTTTTTTGATATATACTCGGGTCAGGGGTGGAAATGCTGGGTCATATGGAAGTTCCATTTTTTCATTTTTTTGGGGAAACTTCCATACTGTTTTCTTTATTGGCTGCACCACTTTACATTCCAACCAATGGTGTATGAGAGTCCCCTTTTCTCCACATCCTAGCCAACATTTGTTATTTGTGTTCTTTTTGATGATGGCCATCCTGACAGGTGAGGTGATATCTCATGGTTTTGATTTGCATTTCTCTGATGATTACTGATATTGAACATCTTTTCATGTGCCTGTTGGCCATCTGCATGTCTTTTTTTGGGAAAATGTCTATTTAGGTCTTCTGCCCGTTTTTTCATTAATTGAGTTGCTTTTTTGATGTTTACTTGAATGAGCTGCTTATATATATTGGATATTAATCCCTTATCCATCATATCATTTGCAAATATTTCTGCCTATTCAGTAGATTGTGTTTTCCTTTTCTTGATAACATCTCTTGCTGTACAAAAGCTTTTAAGTTTAATTAGGTCCCGTTTGTTTATTTTTGCTTTTATTTCCTTTACTTAAGGAGATGGATCCAAAAAAAAAACCTCCCACTGCTGCAATTTATGTCAAAGAATGTTCTGTCTGTTTCTTTAATCCTTGTTTTTAAGCTTCAATCTCATGTATGGTTGAGTCATTTTGGCACTCTGACTAAAAGATGACTTATCATTTCTCCTTATTTATGTTTTAATAGGTCAAATATTGTAAGAAAGAATAACACAATCCAAAGTGGCTTAAATAAATGGGTAAAATAGGAAGCATTTGCTGGCTGAGGAGGTTAGAAAGGATACCAGGACTTGAGGAAGGGCTGCAAGAACCAAGGCCTCACTTCACAGAATAACCTTTGGATTCAGATCCCATTTCTAGTTTTTGTTTTAATCCTCACTTTGAAGACACCCCTTTAAGTGGATGGAAGACACCTTCCAGCAGCTCCAGATTCATACCACTAGTTTATTAACTTCAGTGCTGAGATGGCTTCATTTTCCCAGCATCTACCTATTAAAAAATTTAAAAAATCAAAAGTTAAAACTCAAAAAACAAAAAAAAAATATATTTTTTCTACTTCTTGGACCAATCAGTTGTTCAGGTAGAAGGTATATAAAAATTGGCCTGACTTGGGACATGTACTCATTCCTATATCCTGAGGAAAGTAGATAAGGGAAGTGTGGTACTCTGGGTAAAGTGGGGAAGACCTACAATGGACATGTCTGCTGATGTGCTGGAAGTGAAGAGCTCATGGACGGACTTAGCCGATAACCACCTGAGTGGCTTACTTTCCCTGTGTCTCAGTGTCCCTTTTCCCCTTCCATACAATAGATGTCTTGCATCACTAGTATAATGGTATACAGAGACAAACTATTTGAAAACTTTTTATAAATATTCTTTTCAAAAATTATTTTCCATTATAGTTTATCACTGGACATTGAATATTTTACTGTGCTATACAGTAGGACCTTGTTGTTTATCCCCTTGTTTATTTTTTATAATAGTTTATATCTGCTAATTCCAGTTTCCCAGTGCAAGCCTCCCCCAACCCCCTCCACCTTGGCAACCACAAATCTGTTCTTGTCTGTGAGTCTGTTTCTATTTTGTACATAGGTTCATTTGTGTCCTCTTTTAGATTCCACATGTAAGTGATATCATATGATAATTGTCCTTCTCTTTCTGATTTACATCCCTTAGTATGATAATCTTATTATATTCATGTTGCTGTGAATGGCACTATTTCATTCCTTTTTATGGCTAAGTAGTATTTCATTGTATGTATGTACCACGTCTTCTTTATCCCTACCTCTGTCAGTGGACATTTAGGTTGTTTTCATGTCTTGGCTGTTGTGAATAGTGCTTCTATGAATATAAGGGTGCATGCATCTTTTTGAATTATGGTTTTGTCTGGATATGGATTGTAGCATCATATGGTAACTTTGTAGTTTTTCAAGTACTCTTCTTAATTTTCTCCCTAGTGGCTCCGCTACTTTACATTCCCACCAGCAGTGTAGAAGTGTTCCCTTTTCTCCACATCTTCTCTAGCATTTATTATTTGTAGATTTCTTGATGATGGCTGTTCTGACTGGTGTGATGGTGGTAACTCACTGTAGTTTTGATTTGCATTTCTCTAATAATTAGTGATGTTGAACATTTTTTCTTTCATGTGACTATTAGTCATTTTTATTTTTTTGTTGGAGAAGTGTCTGTTTAGGTTCTCTCCCCATTTTATGATTGGGTGATTTGGGATTTGTTTTTTGTTATTGAGTTGTATGAGCTGTTTGTGTATTTTGGAAATTAAGCCCTTGTCAGTTGCATCATTTGCAAATATTTTCTCCCATTCTCTAGGTTGTCTTTTCATTTTGCTTAGGATGTCCTTTGCAGTGTAAAAGCTTATAAGTTTGATAAGGTTCCATTCATTTATTTTTGCTTTTATTTATATTGCCTTGGAAGACCAACCTAAGAAAACACTGGTATGATATATTTATTTATTTATTTATTTAAATGATTATTATTTTTTTCCCACTGTACAGCAAGGGGGTCAGGTTATCCTTACATGTATACATTACAATTACATTTTTCCCCCAGCCCTTCTTCTGTTGCAACATGAGTCTCTAGACAAAGTTCTCAATGCTATTCAGCAGGATCTCCTTGTAAATCTATTCTAAGTTGTGTCTGATAAGCCCAAACTCCCGATCCCTCCCACTCCCTCCCCCTCCCATCAGGCAGCCACAAGTCTCTTCTCCAAGTCCATAATTTTCTTTTCTGAGATGTTCATTTGTGCTGGATAGTAGATTCCAGTTATAAGTGATATCATATGGTATTTGTCTTTGTCTTTCTGGCTCATTTCACTCAGGATGAGATTCTCTAGCTCCATCCATGTTGCTGCAAATGGCATGATGTCATTCTTTTTTATGGCTGAGTAGTATTCCATTGTGTATATATAGCACATCTTTCGAATCCAATCATCTGTCGATGGACATTTGGGTTGTTTCCATGTCTTGGCTATTGTGAATAGTGCTGCAATGAACATGCGGGTGCATGTGTCTCTTTTAAGCAGAGTTTTGTCCGGATAGATGCCCAAGAGTGGGATTGCGGGGTCATATGGAAGTTCTATGTATAGATTTCTAAGGTATCTCCAAACTGTTCTCCATAGTGGCTGTACCAGTTGACATTCCCACCAGCAGTGCAGGAGGGTTCCCTTTTCTCCACACCCCCTGTAGCACTTGTTATTTGTGGATTTATTAATGATGGCCATTCTGACTGGTGTGAGGTGATATCTCATGGTAGTTTTGATTTGCATTTCTCTTATAATCAGCAATGTTGAGCATTTTTTCATGTGTTTGTTGGCCATCTGTATATCTTCTTTGGAGAAATGTCTATTCAGGCCTTTTGCCCATTTTTCCATTGATTGATTGGCTTTTTTGCTGCTGGGTTGTATAAGTTGTTTATATATTCTAGAGATTAAGCCCTTGTCGGTTGCATCATTTGAAACTATTTTCTCCCATTCTGTAAGTTGTCTTTTTGGTTTCTTTTGGGTTTCCTTTACTGTGCAAAAGCTTTTCAGTTTGATGAGGCCCCATGGGTTTATTTTTGCTCTCATTTCTATTGCTTTGGGAGACTGACCTGAGAAAATATTCATGATGTTGATGTCAGAGAGTGTTTTGCCTATGTTTTCTTCTAGGAGTTGGATGGTGTCCTGTCGTATATTTAAGCCTTTCAGCCATTTGGAGTTTATTTTTGTGCATGGTGTGAGGGTGTGTTCTAGTTTCATTGCTTTGCATGCAGCTGTCCAGGTTTCCCAGCAATGCTTGCTGAATAGACTTTCTTTTTCCCATTTGATGTTCTTGCCTCCCTTGTCAAAGATGAATTGACCATAGGTGTCAGGGTTTATTTCCGGGTTCTCTATTCTGTTCCATTGGTCTGTCTGTCTGTTTTGATACCAGTACCACACTGTTTTGATGACTGTGGCTTTGTAGTATTTCTTGAAGTCTGGGAGAGTTATGCCTCCTGCTTGGTTTTTGTTTCTCAGCATTGCTTTGGCGATTCTGGGTCTTTTGTTGTTCCATATAAATGTTTGGATTGTTTGTCTAGTTCTGTGATAAATGTCCTGGGTCATTTGATAGGGATTGCATTGAATCTGTAGATTGCTTTGGGTAGGATGGCCATTTTTACAATATTGATTTTCCCAATCCAGGAACATGGAATATCTTTCCACTTCTTTACATCTTCTTTGATTTCTTTGATTAAAGTTTTATAGTTCTGGGCATATAGGTCCTTTACCTCCTTGGTCAGGTGTATTCCGAGGTATTTGATTTTGTGAGGTGCAATTTTAAAAGGTATTATATCTTTGTATTCCTTTTCTAATAGTTCATTGCTGGTATACAGAAATGGCACTGACTTCTGAATGTTCATCTTATATCCTGCTACTTTGCTGAATTTATGAATCAGTTCAAGTAGTTTTGGGGTTGAATCCTTAGGGTTTTCTATGTATAGTATCATGTCATCTGCATACAGTGACAGTTTGATCTCTTCTCTTCCTATATGGATGCCTTTTATTTCTTTTGTTTGTCTAATTGCTGTGGCTAGGACTTCCAAAACGATGTTGCAGAGCAGTGGTGAGAGTGGGCATCCCTGTCTTGTTCCAGATTTGAGGGAGAAGGCTTTCAGTTTTTCCCCATTGAGTCTTATATTTGCTGTGGGTTTCTCATAAATGGCTTTGATTATATTCAGGAATGTTCCCTCTATACCCACTTGTTATGATGCTATGATTTATATCAGAGAATGTTTTGCCTATGATCTCTTCTAGGAGTTTTATGGTGTCATGTCTTATGTTTAAGTCTTTTTTTTTAAAGTTTTATTGAAGCATATTTGATTTACAAGTTTGTGATAATTTGCTTAAGCCTTTAAGCCATTGTCAATTTATTTTTGTGTATGGTGAGAGCGTGTATTCTAACTTCTTTTATTTACATGCAATTGTCCAACTCTCTGACCACCACTTGCTTAAGAGGTTGTCTTTTTCCCACTGTATATTCTTTCCTCCTTTGTCAAAGATTAATTGACCATAGGTGTGCGGGTTGAAAACTTCTTAGAATGCTGTACATAATTAGATTGTTGATTTGTTCCAAATTTTGTGTTTAATTTTACTTTTAGATTTTGACTGTCATAATTTCTTTTTCTCTTTATCATGGCAAAGTCTGGCTTAGATGACTTCTGGGAACACTTCACATCTGACAAATTTGGGTTTCAAAGTAGGACAGTTTCTGCTGTGTTGTTTTAATAGTGTTGTATTACAGATGCATTAATCCCTGAGTAGTCCCGGAGGAATGTCATTCTCTGCATGTCCCAGAAGAGGGCTGTAGATCTGATTGCCTGCCCCTGACTAGATATTCTGCTGCCTGGTGGCTGCCTTATCAGATACCCTGTCTTAAGTTTGAGAGATGCTCTGCCTTCTACACTCTATATCATATTCCTCAAGAAGACTAGGAATAGCAGTCATTATTCCACAAAGCAGGTGCTCTAAAACATCTACAGATGAGCGATAACACAAATTGAAATCTGAGGATCACATCACTCAGATGTCAAATAAGAAAGCCAAGGAGGTTGAGAGAATGTCATTCAGAACATGATCTTCCTGTTCCTCTTCCTCACTTGTTTTTGCACAATATTATCTTTGGACTCAATCCATTTTTTCACTCCTTTGTCTGAATTTTTGTTTTTCTAAGATTGCAAGCAGGAAGTATAAACATGTTCCATTTGGTAACACAGCTTTTTCAAGGATACTCAGATGTAAAGGGTGGAAAAGATGCTTTAAACTTCATCCAGGTAATTTTTAAGGCTTCCAGTATTTCCAGGACTGGGAAGTGTGACAGGTCCTATGGAAAACTACATAAATGTCTCAGAATTCTTCAAGAATAATATGATAGGCATATGTATGGCCTTCTCTCTGCAAGTAGGTTTTTATTTCCATAAGAGTGGAACTGATAGACTCTTTGACCACCACACAGAAGAACAACCCTACTAGGTGAAATTTTGCCCTAATATATGTTAGAGGCTGCCTTTCATTCACACATGTATCCATGACCTTGTGAGTTAAGACTAAGAGAAAAAATTTACTACTGTACTATACATGAGCCACTGTTATTTCTGCACTCTTTCTTGCAAAAGTAGCTGAAATCATAGCAGAAACATGAGGCTTCGTGTCCAGTGAACATCCTTTCCCTAATCTAGAAATTCAGACCAAATGTCTAATGGGAATAAACCCAAGAAGTTATGAATACAATTCATTCCTTCATTCACTCACTGAATATCACCTAAACATGCTAGGTACTGTTATACTATGGGAATTGAAAGATAAACCAGTTTCTTAGATCTGAAGGAGCTTACAAAGTGGAAGAGACAGATATGTTAATGTCATTGTAATTTAATATACTAAATTCTGTGAGAGATATAGAAATAAAATGTGGTGGAAACACGGAAAGAAGGATGGATTGAATGTCCTGCAGATGTCCAGAGTGACTGGAATACTCCAGTTATTTGTCCCCTGGAAGATTTCAATAGGAGGAAGTGAGGGACTATTTAGAACTCTTGGCTCAAAGCTAAGTCTTGAAATAAAGGCACTATTTTCTGCAGTTGAGTCCAAAAATTAAGTAGCCTGATACATAATAACAAGGATTACTCTATCATCTATCTATCTCTCTGCACATGCATACACACATGTGTGCACACACACAAGCTGAGAAACTTGAGACAAAGAAGGTTCTTTTCAGAATTACCCAAGGACAGCAAGTATGTCTCAGGGTATTTTCCCCCAGATGCAGAATTGGAGACAGATACTCAAAAACAAGCCATTTTTTTGGGGGGGAGGTTATCCCAGGAACAGCAGTGGGACATGGAGGAACTAGGACAATGACAGGAGGGAAGACAATAATAGATGCTCATCAAGCCAGTTACCACTATAGTCATCTGGGGCCTGATCCCTCTGAGAAGCTCTAAAAAATCACTCTAGAATATACCTCAGAGTTTACCTTACCCCAAGGTAAAAGGGAAATGGGGCTGTTTCTTCTTCATCTTCCATCTTTCATTGTCTGAGGCTCAATCACAGAACCATAAACAACTGTACACTGTGGCCTGCCTCTGTTTTATAGAGGAGAGGCCCAGGTGCCTGCGCTAGTACACCTTAGGCATGGACTTGAGTGTAATGCCAAGTTGATATAGGTGAAAACTAATAGCATCTTCCACAAGATGTTAACTGAGATTGTCCCAGGCATAGGGACAACAGTAGTAATTTCCCTACTGTTAGCTTCATATTTTAGGAATACAAATTTGTCTTTCCTTCCTTGAGCTAAATATGAGTCTGAAGAGTTCAAAACAATTACGTCTGGGGAAAGGCGAATAAAAACTTCCATTATTAGACTCCCAGTAAGAACCTCTCCTAATATCTTGCTTGTATGATCCACAACTATTATAAAAACTCACTGGCTTGCTATGTTTCTTCATGCAATTACATTTGTTCCACCTGTACTTGCTTGTGAATATTCTCTAATTATCAGGCACACATTTAATTAAGCACCCTTTTAGTCACTTAGAATAAAGTTGTTAAACTTGTAAGAATGAGAATCAGTCATATGAGACAAATAGCAAAAAGCATAATAGACCCACCTGTTCGAAATTGGTGGTATGAAATGAATGTGTAGAACATTAAGTATTCGGAGGAGCAACTTCCACTTTATTGTCTTGCAAAATGGCATTTGAATCATCATTAATGCTCTCAGTAATTAATGAACACCAGATGGAATATGCATAACAGGACCACATCCATCAAGAGGTGTTTTCTTAGAGTTAAATGAAGCAGAGCTTGGAAACATTTCTCCTCCCTTAGTCTTTGATCAAAAAAGGCCTTTGGTTACATTTTTACATAATTTAGAGGAAACCTAAATGCATGCCTTGGCCTCTTTGATATCCATATATGAGTCCTCCCAGCCATCTATTTCCAATAAAAAATTCTGCGATCTGACCCCAAATGTCTTCAAGCAATTTTCCTTCTTACTCACTAGATAGAAAGAACAGTTTTGAGAATATAAACATGGCTAGAAAGAGGAAGAAAGTAATTCATCTCTTTCTTTCTTTTTTTCTTGCCACACACCTGAGGCATGCAAAAATTCCTGAGCCAGGAGTCAAACCCCATGCCACGGCAGTGACAATGCCAGATCCTTAACCACTAGGCCAGCAGGGAATTTTGAAAGGAACCCATTTCATTCCACTTGGCTAAATCATGAAAATGAGTCAGTAACTACTCCATGGCTTGGGAAGGCAGCTAAGGCATATTAGTATTTATACTTCCAAACAGTAATAGAAATGAAAGTTTTGAGGTTCTCTAAGGTCTTGAAGGACAGAGTATCAAGGGCATAATCTTGGTAACTTCAACATGCAAGGGAATGATTGGAGATGAGGTATTGTGGGATTAGTTTTAAGTCAAGATGCAATGACTGTGTACCACAACACAAAAAATGACTGGTTCATCTGTTCTTTAGACTTTTCCATAACTTTTCTTTTATCTGAAACTTTGAGTAGTCTCAGAGAATGGAATATACTCTAGTTTTAACAATGACAATTATCATAAAAGTTTCTGAGGAATCTAGGTTGAAGACTCAATCAACAATGAAGCAAAGGGTGAGCAATAATTTAGAGAAAGTCTCCTAAGAAGTGAATAACACACACTTATATAGGGATAAATTTGTTGATTTTACTCCAGGTCTTGAGTTTGGTTCTTACCCAAGCCAGTTAGCAAGTTGGAAATAGGGGTCGTGCAAGTTAAAAAATGAACACATTTCTACCATTTGAGACAGATGACATATTAAGCTATTTTCTTATTTGACCTTATCATGCTGACTCTCAAGTCTGGGGGTGCTCCTGGTCATGCAGTCCCCAGTAACTGAATTACTATTACCCATTATCTTTGTCCTTTCATCTAGTTGCATGTTGCAGCTACCTACCTTAAAGGCCCAACAGAAGTCTAACCCACTCTGGGAAGATTTTCTTGATCCTGATCCACTCTGATCTCTCTCTCTTCTGAAATATTTTGACATTCATGCTCTGTTTCACCCAATTCATGACTAAACTAAAGTCTATTCTATAATGCTTTCTATTACTTTCCATGCATAACCTTATATCTCCAACTAGACTGTATGTTCCTTGAGTCATGATCGTGACTTATACTTTTTGTGAACACCCACAGCATTGAACATAGAACAATGTGGATTCATGGACTGTTTGAGCTGAAATATATTTAACTTAAAATCTTGTATTTAAGGTTAAGATAACTGAGATGCAGAAAAGGAAAAAATACGTATCCGATGTCTTTTGAAGAGTTAGACTGTCAAAACTAGGGTATATACTTGTGACCTAAGTCTAACACTTTTTCTCTTATACCAGATAGCCTCCAAGATCTTGTATTAGGGAAAATTTAATTCCTTTAAAGTCTTGGAAATTTTTAGGGACTCCCCAAAACGCAAGGATTGGAACCGATCACTTCTTTTTTCCTATGCTTTCTAGGGCCACACCCGAGGCATATGGAAATTCCCAGGTGAGGGGTTGAATTGGAGCTGCAATTGCCAGCCTATACCAAAGTCACAGCAACATGAGATCCAAGCCATATCCAAGACCTACACCACAGCTCACTGGCAACGCCAGATCCCCCAACCACTGAGCGAGGCCAGGGATGGGGTACACATCCTCATGGTTGCTAGTTGGGATTGTTTCTGCTGCGCCACAACAGGAACTCTGGAATTCATCACTTCTTTTGTTGGGGGACATTTTTCAAAGTTGGCAAACTGAAGCATTTCCCTTGAAAGAATATATAACCCATTTGAGTTTGAGCGAAGAGCTTTGGTTTTCCTCACCACTGTCTTTGCTCTTTAGTTCTATCTACTAGAAGGAGAGTTAGTATCATTTAAAGGAAATCATCTATGTGACTATAAGCCTACCTTTCTATATCCTCTAGCTACTAGGAAGTCTATGAATTTGGTGCCAAGTGCCATGTGGAAACGGTCTAGCTACACCTTAAAGACATCATCAAAAACCACCTGTGCCTTCCAGTTGTAGATCATTCATGATTTCCCCAGCAGCATATGAACTTTCTTTCAAAAGAAACAAACATTCAGTAAGAAAGGAAAAGGGCAGACAAAAAGCAAAGATAACAGTAAATACCACATAAGTCTCTTTTTTGCCGTGCTTTTACTGCCTGACCCCTATCCTAAATCTTACCCATAGGTAAGTATGTGACAGCTGCTAGCCTGCCGACACAGGTGTGAACTGCTGTAAATGTGCAACATTTGGATATCTTAAAACTTGACAGCAAAGATTAGCCTGATGGAATCATATAGGGACAGTGAACATTGAGCATAAGGACAGGAGCTCCTTGAAAACAGCAACAATGGGGATTTACAGGGGGCTGAGAAATTAACAATCAATATACATTTCCCTTGAACTTGGACAAAACATCTGAGTCTTGATCTTAGGAGAAAAAGTTGGCCAATTAATTAGTCCTAAACTTGAAGTGCTGCTAATCAACTTCTTGATTTTTAAATTTGTTTGAACTAGGATTTTTTTCTCTCTGCTGGGCTAGAAAGCTATCAGAGCTGCCTTAAAATCCTCTCAAACTCCTTTTTCCTTTCAAATGCATTTACAAAGTTGGATTTCTGAAATGTGCCAATTTATAAAAATTAATTCATGCAGGAGAGAAAACACTAGATATCTTTTATGTTTTGAATGTCTCAGAAAAATAATTGAGGCTATATTTGACAACGAAAGTCAGTTAGAAAACACTTTATGCTTATGCCTCTTTGAAAACCACTCCTTCACCATTTCTATGATTTTCTTCCTATTGTGCTGAAACCAGAATTGTTCCTGGAAATAAGATAATAAAGGCATGTTCTACATGATGCTGATTAATTATAAAATAGTTTGTTACTGAAATATATTTGTGTGTGGTGTATACATTTTACCATTGACTTGTAATACAATGTAATACAAGTTAAAGCTGATTTTTTTTTCCCCAAGCTTTGAATGCTATTATACATTTATAGTCAATGCAACAGTGTTGCAATTCAGGGCCAGGACTGAGGTGAAATGAGTGAAGGTCCCAGGCAGTAAAATTTAGGAGACACTCTCTGGGCTGATACTGTACTTGTATGACACTCTCAGTAAATGCCTTCTTAAATTTCTCATCTAGGAGTTTCACAGCCTCACCTTGGTTCCAGCCCTAGTTGCAAATTGTGTTCTTCATTCTTTGTCAAGAAACAATTTGCCATATTATCTTGAACTGAGTATTGCAGTGATGTCTACCCTGATGATCTCTCTTCTTACTATCTCTTTGTGTTCTAGTAAACAATTTAGACCTATAGGTGTCTGGTTAAATGTGTACAGGTATAGGGTTAGATCAAAGGCACAAAAGAGACTACCACATGAGAAGCTGAAATGTGAACTTAATGGTACCTGAACAAATGGAGGAAACATAGTAAATTCCAGAAACTAGTTGGAAGGGGGACAGAGTTTTGGAATTATGAGGAGCATTATAAACTGCCCTGTCTGGGAGTATTGACCAACAGTTATTTCATGTGTAGCTAGAAGAAAACGTGAGTGGTAATATATTTTAACTTCAGGGGAATTGAAGAGAATAGAAAAAAAAAATTGCGAGTTTATGGATCTGGCAAGCATCTCCTCAGAGACTAACCACAAGAAGCTCATCTTGGAGTTTCAGCCATGGTGCAGTGGGTTAAGAAACTGACTATGGTGGCTTGAGTCTCTGTGGAGGTGCAGGTTTGATCCCGTCACCCACAAAAGTTCCACAGCTGTGGCTTGGATTCAGTCCCTTGAATTCCATATGCCATACAGGTGTGGCTGTAAAATTAAAACACCTCAGTGTAGTCAGGTTTCAGCTATCTCTGGAGTCCATCATTTTGTGGGCATTTACCTTGTTCCAGATATTTTGCTAGATATCCATCACAGATTATCTCTACATCTTACAGAAGCCTGTTTTACAGATGAAGTTAGAGTATCAGATTGATGACCATAATTGTTTGCACCCATGAAGCTAATGCTTGTCACAGCCTACCTTTTCAGCCAAGTTCATCTAACTCCAAAGCCTTCAGTTTAAATCTCTTTGTTTTACGTGATTGTAAAATGTAAAACAAAAAACAAAACAAAAAACCCTGCTGTAATTAAAAACACCAGAATGTTGTTATAATCCGTCAGAATACGCTGTGATTAGCCTTATGACTTGGGCAATATTTAACCATCTACCCTAAAACCAGATCATTAGACTCTCTTTATTAGATGTAGGCTCACTGGGTTTCCTAATAAAAACACTGCACTACCCTTGAACATAGATTTCAAGAGAAACATGTTTTCCTCAACTCAATATGCAGAATCAAAAATCAGCTTGCTACCTCAATGCTTTCTAGGTTAACATAAGATTGCAGATAATCAGCTTCCCTATAAACTTTTAGGATAGCAAATATCTCAGTTCAACTGGTAATCATGGAAATGCTGCATGGGTCCAAGAAGATTAAAATTCCTCATATTTTAGCATTATGGGCCTTATTTATCAATAAGAGATTTTTTCATTTGCTTTCATGTATTTGGAGAAGAGCTGCTATATCTGATGTTTACAGAAAGTGAAAAAAATAATTTTCTCCTTTATCAAGAAAACATGTGCCTGACTTCATAGTTATTAAGACATTTTCCCCCAAGTTGATTTCTTCCTGATTTGGAAGATGTCTTTGATTTACTCCACCCTTTCCCATATATGTGATATTTGCGGGTTTTTTGTTTGTTTGTTTGTTTGTTTTTTCTTTTTCAGAACTCTTCTGGCTAGTGACAGAAATCCAACCCACAAGGGCTTAAGTCAAAAAGTGGTTTGTAAAACAGTTTCATATAATCATAGATTCAGGAGTGGGCTGCCTGCAGGCACAAGTGAACCTGAGGGATCAGACAATATCAACACAACACATTGTTACTCACAACTCCGAAGTCTACACAGGGTGGTCTTAGCTCAATTGTATCATATTTGCAAAAATGTCTACCAGCAGCCCCAGGCTTTTATCTCCATCTCACCAGCCCCAGGAGAAAGTAGATTCATCTTTCAGAGTTACTTCATTGAGTTCCAGGATCGGGTCCAACTGGCCTACTGTGGATCACATGACCAGCCCTGATTAAGAAACAGTGACAAAAAAAAAATGTGGTGCCTGATTAGGCAAACCTGTGTTCTATTGCCTGTTTAATGCTGAGGCAAGAAACTACCTGAAACACATGGGCTTAATTGGAGGGTGTGGTGGTTTCCGCAGGGAAAAATGAGGAATTATCAGAGAAGAGGGGGATGGGATAAGCAGAGAGTTTCTACATAAAATATAGTATTCTCATTTCAATTTGAACTTCAGACAAATAACAAATATTTTTTAGTATAGGTATATCCCAAATGTTGCATACATTTTAGTATAAATATGCCCCACGTTTGGAATAGAACATGATGGAAGATAATATTGTGTGTATATATGTATATATGTATGTTTGGGTCACTTTGCTGTATGGGAGAAATTGGCACAACAGTATAAATAACTATATTTTAATAAAAAATAAAAATAAATTTAAAAATATGTCCCATACAATATTTGACACATACTTACACTTGAGATTCAAATTTAAATGGGTGTCCTTTTTTTTTTGGCTTTGCGTCTTTTCTAGAGCCATGACTGCCACATATTTCCCAGGCTAGGGGTCGAACTGGAGCGGTAGCCACAGGCCTACACCACAGCCACAGCAACACCGGATCCAAGCCGCATCTGCAACCTACACCACAGTTCATGGCAACACCAGATCCTTAACCCACTAAGCAAGGCCAGGAATCAAACCCGCAGTCTCAAGGTTCCTAGTCAGAATCCTTGCTGCTGTGCCACAACGGGATCTCCTGGGTGTCCTCTTTTTGTTTGCAAAGTCTGGTAACCCTAGCTAAGCAGTAACAGTAGAGGCCCACTACAGAGATCTTATTATTTATTTTTTTCACATGAAAATATTTTAGCTCAGAGAAATTTCATAAGCCCCAAATCATATACATATCACAAATTTGACATGATATTAACTCATGGCCACTTGATTATAAAGACCCTGTTTATTCTACTCCCAACCTTCCTCATTTCACACCCCTTAAAATAAGAGGTTCCACTCTTTCCCTGAAGTTGAGGAAAAAATCTTGGCATTCAGTATAGTAGAGTTACCTGGGTTCTGCTGAGATCACCTCCTAACTCATCACTAACTTCAGGAGGAACAGAAAACATTTGCAGCTTCACTTTATTCTAAGAATTCAAAGCAGAAAATAGTCTATAAAATAGTCTATATTTTTGCCCACCGGGTCCCTTGGAGGGATACATGATCTGGGAAGGAATGCAGATATTACACAGAAATTGACCTCAGTTACTCACAGTTTACCAAGAAAACAATTAAAAAAAAAAAAAAAAAAAAGAGCTTGGTAGTGCCTGGACACAGAAGGTTTCTCATGACAAGAAAAGCTGAAAACTTGGGCTTTACTGAAGAACAGGAAATTAAAAACCTAAGAGAGGGTTTTAAGAAGAACTAGTATATTAAGTTAAATGGACATATTTAGTTACTGATCTTCTCACTGTGCTTAAAAACTTCCCTCTGAAGACTAAGTCCAGAGAATTAAGAATTTAAAAAGGGAAAGAGCTGAGAGAATGCCTGCTCAAAAGGATTTATTGGCTTTTTTGAATGAAGATTAGCCCCTATCCCATAGAGACCCTCCATCTAGTTGAAAACAAAACAAGAGGTCAGTTCAGACGGAATAGTAAGTAATGAAATCAATAATTGGATTCAGTTAATGCATAATAGAGTCAGTCAATAATGAGTGAACAGCCCATCCTGTTCAGTCCATTCAGGTTTCCAGAACTGATATAGGCTAGGACCTGGGACCCTTACCAGAGTGCTTGCACTTGTATCTGGACAAATGTCTCCTCCAGCAAGAAAATGCAAAGAAACTCTAAGGGACTAAAAATAACTTCAAGAGTAACCATACCACCTATGGGCAGTCGGGCCAATGATGAACAAGATACAAAAAGGGTACCAAACAACTACCACTTCTGAGGTGCTGGGAGAAAAAGCAGGGCACTGGACACACAGCACCATGAAGGGAGACAGGAGAGAACACTCAAGCCACCCCTCCAGGGTGACCCACCAAGCCACTTACACTTACCCTATTTAAGACCCAGGGCATCAGTTTCTTGTTTTCACTCCTTCTCAGTAAAGCACCAGTCCCAGTAAAGCCTTGCCTGAATGCCTTGTCTGGCCTCTTATCAATTTCTATTGATTAAAGAGTCCAAGAACCCTGGTCAGTAATAAAATGATCCAGTACCACCAAATTGACATAATCAGGAAGAAAATAATCATGACCACAACACCACCACCACCACTCTCGATGATGTAGGCTCTCAATACTAGTATTAGCTTAATTAAAATTTGCAACAATTTAATAAGGCACATTTTACTTTCACATTTTACAGACCAGGAGACTGGGTTTCTGAGGTTTGTAATGGAATTTGGTCAGTGGCAGAACTTGGATTTTAACACAAATCTATTCAGTTTCAAAATCCATAGCATTAACCACTGCATCATACTGCATCTCTAGGCTATAAAAATAAGTGTAAAAACAAAGTTAAAAAAGCTTTAAAAAAATCTTTAACAATGTTTGAAAGCTTCTTTATTCATACAATAGCTACTCATCAAAATAATGTTAGATGACCTCTAAGATTCTTTTCAGGAAAATAATCCCCTTGGGCCTAATATGCTCTCAGGGAATCTGTCATAACTGTGGGACACTGAGGTCTTACCTACACTCTGATGCCCAGGGGTCCCTTTTCAGGGCATGACCTAGCACTTCCTTCTCTGCTTGGCACCTGAAGGTCCCAATAGAATTCCTCTCTCCCCTGGAATGGGCACTGCAGCTCTTATTATGTGGTGATTCTAAGGTTCCTCTTTGTGGCTAAACACCCCAGGTAGAAGGGCTGAGACAGTCATCAAACACCACATCCTGGAGTCCTGGAATTTCAGTCTTCTGCTCCTCTCTGTATCCCTTTTTATTCCCAGTCTATGTTGATCCAGCAACTAGTTAATTAAAAAAAAATATATGCTGTTCTTCAGGATAAAATGAACTATCCAGACACATATTTTGTATTCTTTTTTTTCATTTTTGAAGGTTTTTTGAAGTACAGTTGATTGACAGTGTGATAATTTCTGCTATACAATCAAGTGATTATCATATACATATCCATATTCATATTATTATACATATCCATTATCATATTATTTTTCAGATTTTTTCCCCTGTGTATTATCACGGAATACTGGATAGAGTTCCCTGTGCTATATAGCAAGTCCCTGTTGGCTAGTCATTCCATGCACCGTAGTGTGCATATGCCAACCCCAAATCCTCAGTCCATCCTTCCCTCAAGCCTGTCCCCTTTGGTAACCATACATTTGTTTTCAAAGTCTGTGAGTCTGCTTCTATTTTTCAAATAAGTTTATTTGCATCCTTTTTAAAGATTCCACATACAAGTGATATTATATGATTCTAAACACACATTTTGGAGGTTAAGCTCATATGAGGGCAAGTATTCAGATTTCCTGATGGCCCCAAATTCCCAACCTCACCCCTCCCCACAGCTCTTTCTTGGTAAATAGTGCCACCACTAACCCAGCTATTCCTATCACCAATCCTGATTGTTTGGTCAGATAACTAATTACCTATGGTTGTGAAGTTTGGGAGGGGGTGGTGTGGGGTAGGGTGTATGTTAGAGTGAAAAACAACCAAACAAACTATAGCCCTCTGGCTGAGGACTCACACACTGTTTAACTCTGATCAGTTTTGTGCATGGTGTTACCACTCATTGTGGTAACTGTGAGCATTTCAACAAGATCAGTAAGAAGCGACACTTTAACCCAGAAGAGCGAGTCCCCCATCCCAAGTGATAAGTACAGAAATTCACATAAGGAGAAATATATTTTTTCATACCTCAAATTATGCTTTCACATGTGAATGCCATTTCATGTCTATTCAAAGCCAACCTTGGCAACATGGAGGAAGGAAAGAGCCTATATTGGGAATCAAATCCAGGGACCCCTGTTATCATATTGGCTGCAAATTAAGAGGGGAGATTGGGGGAAAATCCATTTAATCCCCTGAAAACTGATTACAAAATTATAGACATTCTCTAGAACTTTGTCCAGATTGCTCTGCTTTTATGATTTTATATAACCAACTAAGAGGAGTCTTTTAATTTAGATGCATCTGAGTACATGACTTAGTTCAGGCTGCTGTAACAAAATACTGTGGTTGGATTGGTTGAGACTCTCTTCCTGGTTTGCAGATGACTGTTCTTGTTATGACCTTATGGGGGTAGTGGGGAGGGGGAGATCTAGTGGCTGTTCTCTTTTGTAAGGGCATTAATCCAATTACGAGGTCCCCATTCTCATGACCTAATCTAACCCTACTTATCTCCTAAAGGCCTCATTTCTAAATACCTTCACATTGGCATAGGGCTTCCATGTATGAATTTTGGGAGAATGTGAAGTTTTAGTCCATAACAGTACATTCTGTCTAAGTTATCACTATCATTATATTCCCTAAAGTGCATTTAAGTGTGTGCTAATGTTTCTGTGCCGAAGATGTTTCCAGAGACAGGAGACTTTCTTGGGTGGTTCTTAAATAGATAATGCTTATTAAGCACTTGCTATGCTCTAAAAACTCTGCTAATACTTGCTCTAATCTTTAAAACAAGTATTCAAGGTGATCATTATTACTCTTTGCAGGCAAGAAAACTAAAACTCAGTGAAGTCTGTAACTTATCTAAGGTTAAAAATTACTTAATCTGTTTCTTAAGATCCATGATATAATAATCTGTGTGAATGTAATTGTGTTTAAATATATGTATTCTGTAAAAAATAAAAATAAAATTTCAAAAAAAAAAAAAAAACTACTGGTTGGTAGGTACTAGAGGGAGCAAGATTTAACTCCAAAAAAGAAGAACCTGAACAGAAAATTAGCATCATTTCTGTATTACTGCGTTGATGGTAATAATCAATAAACAATCTAAAATAAGAATAGAAAAGAGTTTTATTTAAGCCAAACCGAAGACTATAGTCCAGAGGCCAGCTTCCTGGATTACTCTGAGAAACTGAGCCAGAGAAGCATGGTTTTCAGGACAGTTTGTGTCTTGTCAGAACAAAGGATATCAAACAAGTCATTTCAGGGATTCCAAAAAAATGCAAAAATCCCCAAATCCAACAACCGCCCCCCCCCCCCCAAGAAACAACAAACCAAACAGATCAGTATGTACACAGAGAGTTAGTGATGACCTTGGCACCCGGAAAAAGAGTCTTCATTTGAAGGACATTTAATCTTTATTTTTAACGTGGAAATTCTACTTCAAGTTAATGTGCCTTTTTCTTTAATAATTAAAGCAGATGTACAATGTATGTTTCATAGGCCACAAACAGGTTGTTTTAGTTAACGTGAAATTCAAGTTAACTCATGTATAAGCCAGAATGACTTCCCCGTGCCTCAGTATATGAACATTTTTTTAATCAACTGCTAAGTGGAGTAAACTGGAGAGAGACTGTGAGGGATAAAGGAATATTATGGCCTTCCTCTGAAGAAGTATAGCAGAGTCATTAAGGGATTAATTGCTCTGTAGTCAGACCCAGGTTCCAACTCTCTTTCTGCATTATTCATTTTGTGACCTTGAGTATTAACCAAGTATTTCTGATGTTTTGACATCTAAGACCCCTGGAAAGGCTGCCGCTCCCAGGTTTAGACAATTTTTAGAGTTACTAAAGGACCCACCTGAGAGTGCACCTTTCCCCTGAAAACCAACGAATCCAGAGCCCATACCCTCCATAGCTTCCTTTATGGGACACAGAACCCTCTCCCCCACACTAATCACCCCCAGCCCATAGAGCCAATGAAATTGCTCACACTAGCCAAACCTAAATTTGTTTACCTTGCCCCACCCACCCCCTCTCACAGAAGGAGAATAAAGGCTCTTGCCTATGTTTTACTCCAGTTCTTTCTGCCTTCAGATCAACCCTGGTGCTTCCCTGTGTGGTCTTCTGTGGTGGTATCCTGGTGAGGCATCTCTGATGTGGCTTGTGTTTCTCCTCTTCATCTTTTTAAATACAGTCATTTTGTGCTCTGTTGATTCTCCATACCTGAATAATAATGAAATTTGCATTTTAATACGTCTTGGGAAATTCATTTAGACTCTTTGGGCATCTTTTTTTTTTCTTTTTTTTGTAAAATTGTTGATTTCGAGTTTCTATATGAAAATGTGCAAGAAAGACTGATCACAGGGCCAGGCTTGTGGTAAGAATTCAACTACTGTTAGTATTGATATTATCCTTCATATTATTAGTATTGTCAATGGTGGTATAGTGGTTGGCACAGCTGCCTTCCCAATTATTAGCATTGTTACACAGTATGATTCTGGAAAGCATGGACTAAAACTGGTCCACTTCTGTTCTGTAGTGGCTGATAAAAAGTAGACACTTAAAAAAAAAGGTTGAATTTTGAGGTAAGGCATTCTTCTCATAGGCCCCAATGACTGAAATTAAAGACCTAATTGATCCAACTTGCCTTTTTAATCAGAGTGTAGTGAATCAGCAGCCCTTTTGCAGGATGGCTGAGCAAAACCATCAGTTCTTGGGCATATGTATTTTAGCCTATGTATTTTCTAGGTAAACTCATGAACATGCGAAAGCAATAAAAGTGACAAGAAAACACACAAAAATAATACAAGTGACAGGAAAATTCTCCCACCTATACTTCTCTCAGTCCTGTGCTAAAAAGTATTAAGAGTTTGGAATTTGGTCTATATCTTTGAGGAAAGAAAAATAACGCATGGTTTTAAAATGCAATAAATAATAAATGTTCTTCCCTTAGAACATGGAGTTTGCTGAGGGACGAATGATTGCCACATTAAGTGGAAACAGCATGCATCCTTTACAAACAGGGTTCTTCTAAAATGTCTCCATCTTACTTTCTTATTCTGATTGTGAATTCCAGAGGCATGGCAAAGCCTGGAACCCTGGTTTTGTGAAGCGGAGCCACTCTCAGGAAGGTTTTGGACTCAAATGACAATTAGTGAGGAATGAGATGGTCTGAATATCTGTCCCATATGCACAGGCTCTGATCTGCCTCCAACATGGATTTCTTGGCCTATGTTGGAAGATGTTACCCAGTGCGCCAAGCAGAAATTATTAAGAGAAGATACTGCTGTGTCTGGGCAGTCATTTCTTGGAACCTGAAATTCTCTGGAGTAATTCCAAGACTTAAGGTAGCTATTGGAGAATAGGATATAACAGAGAAGAAACGTGGTCCTGTGGGAAATTTCTAAATACCATCAATGCTAGTTCTGACTGACAAAGCGATTACGAGGTGATGGTCACAAAATTGTCTAGAGGTCACCTTATCTCTTCAATTTGGACTCTCTCTGTGAGCTGTTGCAGTTTGGTCTAGAAAGGATAGGAAGTAACACAAATTCTTCGAGTTATAGAGTCTCCCTGCTGGTTCATCTCTTCAGTTTTTTTTTTTTTTTTTTTTTTTTTTTTTTTGCAGCATTTAGCCCTTATTTCACATATAAGTGAGGGCAATAGCCAACTTTTAACCCATATCAATAACACATGCTGTTATTGAATGAATCGGGTCCTGCTGCTTGCTGCTCAAAAAATTCATGACATAAACAAATGTTAGTAGAAAGGCAAGGTGCCTTTAATCAGAATGCTGGCATTCTGGGGAGATGTTGGCCTTGGCATTCCCCAAAGACCATCTCTGAAGATTCTGCTGGGCTGTAATGCTTTTAAAGGGAAACAGAAGTAATCTGTTGATCATTGAATTGGGGGGTCAGAATCATCACCATGCCCCCTGTGTGCAGGCTCCTCATAGTCCTTTGATCTTCCTCTAGACCTTATCTCATTCACAGTTTGGTGACACAGTTTGTTTGCAAGGTGACTGCAGGGAAGCTAGGGAAGAGATCTAATCATTTGTTAATTACTTATTCTTCATTTCTACCTCTTTGAGCTATGGCAAGAAGTGAGAAGTTAGACAAGGTTTGGTATGATTAAAAGATCTGAGGAGTTCTCATTGTGGCTCAGCAGATTAAGAACCTGATGTAGTATCTCTGAAGATGTGTGTTTGATCCCTAGCCTTGATCAGTGGGTTAAGGAGCCAGCATTGCATAGGTTGCATGGCTGTGGCTGTGGCCAGCAGCTGTAGCTCCCATTCCACCGCTACCCAGGGAACTTCCAAATGCTGAAGGTGAGGCAATTAAAAAAAAAAATGTGCTAGGGTTGGAGATTAGTAGAGCATGGAGTGCCTGGTTTAAAAGTTAGTTACAATATAGCTTTGCCAAAGTGGCATAGAAAGGGGCCACCTGCTGAGGATTGTTTCCTGTTAAGAGCTTCTTGAGAATTTATGATTTTTAATGTACTTTTAAACACAGTGATGTTACATGGCTAAAATTGCTTGTTTTTCCAACATTGGCTGACTATTAGGGTTGGCGGGAAGAAAATAATTTATAAATAATATATAAATCATCACTTGTGCTTACAGTGTGCTGGGCACTGTGCCAAGTCTACTGCATTTATTATCTTAAGTTAGAAAATTTCTCCAGGCAGCTGGGCAACATAAGTTGCTCAGATACAAGTAGTGGCTTATAAATCTTACAACCTATATATTTTTTCTACTACTCCATCCTGTTTTTCAAATCACTGTCGTTTTCAGTGAATTCCCATAGTATTGCAAATAAGCATTTATATGATTATTCAACAGAAATCTACATGGTTTCTGTCCTTGCGCATGTTAAGAAATGAGAAGAATTTTCTGATTGATTTCAGATGTATAATCCTAGAGTTCCCTGTTGGCAGAGTGTGTTAAGAATCTGACATTGTCACTGCTGTGGTGTGGGTGCAGCCAAAAAACAACAGCACCCCCCCCCAAAAAAAAAAACTTCATCTGATTCTCTAGCATTTTGAAGTAAAGTTGATCTTAGGCCTTGTACAGAGTCCAAATTGAATGTCTAACGCATTTCCCTTGGAAATATACTCCTTGACTGTGTGAAGTCCCAAGCACACTCCAGGCCCCCTCCTGATGTCACAGACCCCAAACTGAGCCAGAAAGGCAGATACTAGGCAAATTCACGAAGGCCTGGGATTTGGTGAGCCCTTTGATGAGGCATCTAATTTGGAGTTTTGTTTCAGCACTTTCAGTCAGCCATCCCCAAGGAGTGTTTGATAATGCCTGGGGCCTAGGCCTTTAACCACCAGATGTTTGTTCTGTCTTGCTAAAGTGATTTCTCAAGCTTTGCTTATAAAACAATGCAAATTATCAAACAAAGCTTCTTGAATGCCAGAGGACAAACACTAAGAAGTCTGAAAAGCTGAGTAAAAGTCACCCACCAAAGGCTCATCCTAGGGACAAACAGTGAAATAAAGAGAAGGGAGAGGTCTGGCTTTGACCCCTCCCCCTGCCCAGGACCAAGGGAATCAAAGGCCCTCCAGGTTTCCCCTCTATCAACACATGTAAACCAAAGGTCTCTGTGGCTGTGATTTCTTCCCAACCCACCCTCTTTTTCTCTCCTTTATTTTGCTTCTCAAGTGCTCCAGGCTGAAAGCAAAGGGGTTTTGCTTGTTTTTTTTTTTTTTTTCCCCCAGTTTCATCATGAAGTGTTAATGCTGAGAAATTGAATGCTCTCAAGACTCATGCCCCTCTGTGGCCTCAGCTGTTGAGTGGTGATAATCTGAAAAATCTACCCATTGTACAATTCCAGCTATATGTCATTGTAGAAAAGGCAAAACTATGGAGACAGTAAAATGATCAGTGGTTGGTAGAGTTGGAGGGAAGTAAGGAATATATAGGGGGAGCACACACAGGATTTTTAGGGTAGTGAAACAATATGTGTGATACTGTAGTAGTGGATACATGTCATTAGATACCTGTCAAAACTCATAAAATATACAATCCCAAGAATAAACTTTATTGTAAACTATGGATTTTGAGCAATAATGATAGGTCAGTGAAAATTCACCACTTATAACATGTGTTACTCTGATGTGGGATGGTGACAGTAGGAAAGGTTAGTGTGCGGAGAGGGGAGGAGGGATGTATGAGAGTCCCTGTACTTTCCATTTGATTATTCTGTGAAGCTAGAGCAACTCTTAAAAAATTACTAAAATTACATACAAAAGTGAAGTGTTTTAAAGAAACAAAATCCTCACTATATATATATATATTTATATAATGATTTTTATTTTTTTCATTATAGCTGGTTTACAGAATTCTGTCAATTTTCTACTATACAGCATGGTGACCCAGTTACACATACATATATAGATTCTACGTACATGTATACTTTCTTTTTTCTCACATTATCATGCTCCATCATAAGTGACTAGACATAGTTCCCAGTGATACACAGCAGGATCTCATTGCTAATCCATTCCAAAGGCAACAGTCTGCATCTAATAACCCCAAGTTCCCAATCCATCCTGCTCCCTCCCCCTTTGGCAACCACAAGTCTATTCTCCAAGTCCATGATTTTCTCTTCTGTGGAAAGTTTGATTTGTGCCATATATTAGGTTCCGAATATGTGACATCATGTGGTATTTGTCTTTCTCTTTCTGACTTCACTCAGTGTGAGAGTCTCTAGTTCCATCCATGTTTGCTGCAAATGGCATTATTTTATTCTTTTTATGGCTGAGTAGTATTCCATTGTGTATATATACCACATCTTCCTAATCCAATCATCTATCAATGGACATTTGGGTTCTTTCCATGTCTTGGCTATTGTGAATAGTGCTGCAATGAACATGCGGGTACATGTGTATTTTTAAAGGCAAGTTTTGTCTGGATATATGCCCAAGAGGGGGATTGCTGGGTCATATGGTAGTTCTATGTATAGTTTTCTAAGGTACCTCACTGTATATTTTTATTACCAACGTAGTTCTAGATACTGAGATAGATGAATGATTTATAGATGGGTAAAGAAATAGATAATAAGCATTTATATAAAGTTACAAAGTATGTACTATTTTAATAACAAAGTGTTGACTCTTCTGGGTCTTTTGCCTCTCCATGTAAACTTTAGAATCAGTTTGTAGATAGCTATATGGTAACATTGTTATTGTGACTGTGATTGCATTGAATCTGTAGATCATGTTGGGAAGAACTGAAATTTTGACAATATTGAGTCTACCTATTCATGAAATGGAATATATCTATTTTTTAATTGAGTTTGTTCATTAGAATTTTATTGTTTTGCTTCATATAGATCTTGTATGTACCTTGCTCAGTTTATACCTAAGTATTTCATTTTGGAGAGATACTATTGAAAATGATACCGTTTTGTTTGTTTTTCTTTTTAGGGCCACACTTGTGGCATATAGAAGTTCCCAGGCTAGGAGTTGAATTAGAGCTGCAGCTGCTGGCCTATACCACAGTTTATGGCAATGCCAGATCCTCAATACACTGTTCAAAGCCAGGGATGGAACCCTCATCTTCATGGATACTAGTCAGGTTGTCCTTACTGCTGAGCCACAACGGGGACTCAAATACTGTGTTTTTAATTTCAAATTCAACTTGTTCATTGCTAGGAAAGCAACTCACTTTTGTACTTAAACTTTGTATACTGCAACCTTGGTATAACTGCTTGTTAGTTCCAGTGGTCAATAGTTACGGATTTTCTGCCTAGATGGTCATGATTTCCATAAATAGTTTTATTTCTTCCTCGCCAATCTGTATCTCTTATTTCCCTCACTCACTGCATTGGCTATAACTTCCAGTATGATGTTGAAAAGGAGTGGTGAGAGGGGACATCTTTGTCTTGTTCATGATTTTAGTGGGAAAATAACTAGTTTCTTATCATTAAGTTTGAGCTTAACTCTAGGTCTTTTAAGATGTTCTTTATTAAATTGAGGAAGTTCATATCTTAAGTTTGCTGGGTTTGTATTATGAATGAGTACTTTATTTTTTCAAATGCTTTTTCTGCATCTATTGATATAATTATGTGATGTTATTGACTTCTGTGTATTATATTTTTTTTACAATATTCTTACAGTTAATTTTTCTCTGACTTAATGCTTACCCCAGCCTTCCAAACTTCTGTTAGGAAGTGGGTAGGACAGATTGTTTAATCCAGTCAAGAACTGAGCTAATTTGAAGTTCATCAGAATTGATTTAATTGGAAGCTCATCTGAAGAGAGCAGTGAGTGATAGCTTGAAGTGAGATCTTAATTCCCTGCTCAGGAATTGAACCTGGGCAGTCCAGATGAAAACCAGGAATCCTAGCCACTAGACCAGCTGGAGGCTAAAGCCAGAATTGCTCTGAATCTTGTCCCCTTTGAAAGCAAGAATGTTTCAAGGAGGCAAAGACTAAAAAAAGCACAAAGTTTATTATTAAAATCACAGTACAACATGTGGAAGAACACACAGAGAAGTAGCTGATTTAAGACAGAATCAAGGTAGTAATACACAACCAAAAGAGGAGCACAGGTGTGGGCCTCCTCCTGAATAAGGAGCCTACCAGAGAGGTGATTTAAATCACTTATACAGTACAGTTCTTCTGGATCTTTGTTTTCCTTTGGCCAGTTATCTTGTTTAATTTCTCAAACTTGATCAGACTCCCTCCATCCCCCAGATGATACACTTGTGCATCTTTTGGCCAGGATGGATTCCAGAGCAAGGGTTTATGGGACCGCTATCAGGACTTCTTATGGTCTGGTGTAACCTCTCTTTTTTACCCTTAGGAGTCTTTCTGTGCATAGTTAGTTAGGAAGATCTCCTTAACCCCAGGAATGATTAATGTGGTCATTTTAACTATTTTTACTCTAGCGTAGCTCCAAGCCTGCAGTTAACTTTTTCAACGTGTCAATGAGAAGCAAGGCCCAATTTACTTAGCCTAACAAGCCCAGCTGTACTAAGCCTCTTTCCTCAAAGTTGGGCTTCCAACTGTGAAAGCTCCCTATTTCCAATTGACCTTGTTTTCTAGTGTGTGCCCCACCTATTGTGTGGTTCTTTAGAGTTGGTAACAATGGGAAACGTGGAAACTCCCTGATGGCTCCTGAACTCCAACACTGTCCAGTCCTGTGAAAGAGCCCAAATCCTGCTCATATTCTCAATTTCTATATGCTATGCTCACATTTTCAAAACCTGTGCCACAGCTTTGAATTATCAAAGTTTAAAGTGGCACAGATAGACGACTTATCTCTTTGGGAGCTCTCACTCTAAATTTAGCCCTGCACGAATTTTGCTGTGTTTATCTCCAGTGGACTTAAATATATGTAGTATTTTTTATTTACTGAAGGAGAATTGGTCTGAATTGTTTGTCCACTAATGCCAGAAATGGCATTTTTTGTTCTGTGTTTTTCAAAGATACTTTAAAGTTCTTTAGGCTCTTATTTCTCTCAGCTTTGAAGTCATTGCCATTGTTTCTGATACTGAATAATGCTTAGATAAATCTCAATTTTGCCTTGGTAATAAATTTGTTTCCTTCATGGGTATTTAAAAATTTTCTCTTTCTGATCTTTTTACAGATTATCTAGTGTATGTTTTTGTAAAAAGATTTTAGGATGAATTTTTCTTAAACATAGAATTTTTTTAAATGGCCTTGCCTGCAGCATTTGGAAGTTCTTGGGCCAGAAATTGAATACAAGCTGCAGCTGTAACCTATGCTGCAGCTGTGGCAGTGCTTGATTCTTTAATCCATGGTGCTGGGCCAGAGGGATCAAACCTGGAGCTCCACAGTGACTCAAGCTGCTGAAATTGGGTTCTTAACCCACTGTGCCACAGCAGAAACTCCAAAAATAAATTTTTTTAATATGCAAGATTAAAGTATTATTAAATTTTAGAAATTAAAAGTATTATTAAATTTTGAATGTTTTCCCTATTGTTGTATTCCTTATCAATTAACATTGTAACATATTATTTGAATTTCTTTGACTTCTTTTTCTGTATTTACTGTATTTGTTTTACAGTAATATTTACTCTTACTTTTTTCTAATTTAAATTCATAATAATGTTTTTGGTTTTCCTTCTCATAATAGTTCTTAAGGTAAGTTAGTAGTTGCCTTTTTTACACATTATTTTGTTTTAATACATTGTCTTGAGTTCTTATTGCTCTAAGTTCTTATTGTTCTTATTGTTGTAATGTGAAACAGTGAGAGAAATTTGCTTCTCATCTTTGAATTATATCTTCACCTATCATGGGTTTATCTGTTTTTTTGCATACATTACATAACATTTATTAAGGTAAGGCTAGCTGCCATAACAAAGAAATAAATACAGATGTGTTTCATATATGATAGAAGTTTATTTCTTACATGGGTGTTCCTGAGAATAGACAGCTCTCTGATGAGTTTCTTTCCAAGAATCCAAACACTTTCTATGTTGCGGCTTTACCATTTTCAACACATAACTTATCAAAGTCAACTTATTTGTCTGTATCAAGCTGATAAAACGCAAACAACCATAATGGATCTCATATGGGATTTTGGGGTGGACCAGTTGTTTCTTCCTTCCTCCTTTCACCCTCATTTCCCATTTTGTTCTTTCATCCCTCCTTTTCCTTAATTTTTTTTTTCTTTAGGCTGACCTAGTTGCCAAGATTGCTTTATTTTGTATTTTTCTCCTTTTTGGGAGTTTATCTATACATCCTATTTGCTATGGTAAATTGTGGTTCACTTTCAGTCTCTCTGCCCAGAAGTGTATCTTTGCTTTTTATTATTATTATTTCTCAACTAAGAGTATAATGAGATGACTACTTGTGTTTCCATTTTTTCTGCAGCCTGAGGAAATGGAAAAGAAATTGGTAAAACTCAGGTGAGGTGGTATGTATTCTTAATTGAAATTACTTGAATATGTTCTCTTGAGACTTTTATGTTGGAAATAATGAAGTAATACCATTTATTCCTCCTACCTGTGGCCAGAGTGTGCTGGTTACACCATTATGATAGGATCAGACCAAAGAGATTGGTTGCTAGGATTCATTGCAGTTAATCTAGGTGGGGGGTGGTTAGGATACACCATTCCCTTGGCAATGCACCTTTTACATAGTCCTCAAGTCTTTGCATTTCTCCAAGAAGGTGAGCTCTTTATTCCTTTTTTTTTTTTTTCCCTAATCTTCTGTTAAAGGAATATGCAGCCTTCTTTCTGGTATTCTGCCATAATAATCCACACTTTCCAAGAGTGTCCTCAAGTATGCAAGTTTGATTCTCTGGAACCTTAGAAGCTACAGTACATATCCATTATCATACAGCCACCTAAAGCAAAATAAACACATGACCTGCTGTTTCCTGGCTATAAACCGGGCAACAGATAACATTCCTGATAGATGAGAAGCTACCTTACCTTAAAAATGTCCTATCTACATCACTAATAAAGGAAAAATGAGTCCTAAATCTTATTTCCTCTAATTAGGCTTTTAAATTATTTCCTTTTGCCAAAGCCACACAGAAAATTTAGGACTCCCCTAAAGAAAAAATTGCTTTGGATTAACTGGATCTAGCCCTGTGTTAAGTGAGGATTTCTACCCCAAAACTCTCCTTTTGGCAAGGTAAATAATATATTTATGGATAATACTATCAATTCAGATTTATTAATGAAAAAATGGAAACAATGTTAATGTCCCCCAATAGAAAAATAATTATGTAAACAGTTGCAGCTCTCAAGCATGGAATATGGTGATGCTTAAAAGTGGTTGAGGAGTTGCCTGAGGCCAGCTCCAGAGGCCAGGGAGTGTACACTTTCCTGAAGAAGATGGACAGATGTCAGCTTTTGCATCATAGACAGCCTCTTTGTTCCTTTCAGGGAGCTGGACTGCTCAAACTTTATTGGCAACAGTGGTTGATTATATAGACAGTTTCTCACTACAGATTACATCACAGTGTTAAAAGTACATTGGTTAACTATTACATGGTATAGCAGCTATACATCATGTTTTAAGATCTCTATCTTAACTAAACTTAGAGAGTACTTTGAAGAGGCCATAGATACAAGAATTTGGCATTCGCAAACCTTGTTTGTAGACTGGTACTTATCTTCAAAGCATTATGGCAGGGAGATAGCATAAGTAAATATATACCAACTTAACTAACTAGCTATCACTTAAAAGCTTTTAAAATCAAGGACAAAATTCACAGCTAGGTTTTTTGGATAATATATGTCTAACTTTTATGAACCTCATTAAGATCCTAACTCTAAAGTTTACTATATAACTAGTTAATAGATAAACACTATGTTTTAACTAAGTTGGATTAAAATAGGGGAAAGTTCTTCAGGATGAAATTCTTATTATATTATTGTTGTAATTTTGTTAAATCACAAATCACCACAGGAAAATAAGAATGGAAAATAAGAATAATAAGTACATAATCAGGAAAGACTGAGGAAAACTGAATAACAAGTGAATAACAAAAAAGACTAAATTATCCATGGAACAATCCCCACTCAGCAACACAAAGTGGAAATTGTTTCCTAGGAAATTTAGTTTTCCACCTATGTCAGCAGGTGAGCCTTATTGTCTTCTGGGGCCTGTCCTCGGAATTGTGCCGTGCAGGCAGGCATCCCCTTGTTTAGGAACCTGCCCTCAGAATTGTACCATTCTGACAGGCCTCTTTTTCTGATTAGGAGCCTGCCCTTGGAATTGCACCATTCAGGCAAGCTCCCTTCCTTGGCTTCTTGTATCTTCTTGGCTCCCCGCAAGGAGTTCCCATCATGGCTCAGTGGTTAATAAATCTGGCTAGGAACAATGAGGTTGGGGGTTTGATCCCTGGCCTCACTCAGTGGGTTAAGGATGTGGAGTTGCTGTGAGCTGTGGTGTGGGTCACAGACGTGGCTCTGATCTGGTGTTGCTGTGGTTGTGGCATAGGCTGGAGCCTACAGCTCCTATTTGACCCCTAGCCTGGGAATCTCCACATGCCATGGGTGAGGCCCTATAAAAGACAGAAAGACAAAAAAAAAGTGGTTGATAAATATTTCTAAATGATTGAGCAAAAACTGTGAAAATGTCCTAACCAAGCTGTCAGTTCTACGAGGTCAGATACTATGTCTCTGCACCTCACCATTTTATCCCCATGCCTATCAGAGTGTATGATAGTATAAATAGATTCAAGGAGCAAACAAATGAAAGGTCATATCTGATGATAGCTGACCCTTGAACAACATGGGTATAGGGACATTGACCTTGTAATCAAAAATCTGTACATAACTTTAGTGTTGGCCCTCTCTGTCCAAGTTTCCACATCTGTGGATTCAATCATCCACAGATCATGTAGTACTATAGTGTATATTTATTGAAAAAATCCACGTGTAAATGCACTCATGTAGTTCAAATCCATGTTCAAGGTCAACTGTACTTTCCCTAAAAGGCAGATAAGATAGTAGATACTCAATGTAATCAATTCCCCAGACACTACTTTCCAGTAGAAGTATACATCTAAAGGATGCTACATAAGACACTACCCCAATTAAATTTTTTTCTCTGAATGGAACTTGAAGATTTTGAGTCATCTTAATGAATTCAGGCCATTTAAAAATCTCAAAAGAAATATACATCACATTGAAATTCTACCAAGTTCTAAGCAGCCACATTATTTTTTGTTAGCTCAGCTCCTAATTACTATAAAATTTTGACAAGCAGTTCACACATTGAAAATTCTGTGCTCTGCTCTTCAGATTCCCTGAATCCTTTAATCATCTCAGCACTGTCAGCTGTGTCAGCACAGAACCAGGCAGGAGGACCACAGCCTGGGAAGAGTGGAGTGGCCCAATGCTTCCTTCTTTCCTCCTGTCTCAGAGAGTAGCAGACAGGATACAAAGTAAAGCACAATCACAAAGCTAGGGTGTCTTTTTCAAGGAACAACTGAAATGTAACACAAGGGGAAAGCTTTCATTAAGCTGGGGAATCAGAGAAACCAAAAAAAAAAGTTTGAGACATTTTATTTTTAGAAGTATCAGGAAGTAGCAGCTTTGAAATCAAAGAAAATGTTTAGGGTTTTGAATAGAGAGTCAGGTACTTTGAAGGTAGCTACTCTGCAAAAGATGCAAGTATGGAGAAGAAGAAAAACATGATGCTTTTCACTTCTCAGCACTTCAAAATTTATTCATTTGATAGTCACAATTTGGTGAATTGTCTGACTTACCCTCAATGAACTAGTAATTCATAAGAAATTGTCCATTCATTCAGCAGACCAGTGTAGAGTCACTTGCTAGCGAAGGATAAAATACCTGCTGACTGTGTTGTGTACAGGCAAACAAATAAGTAGATGAGTAACTGTAGTAACTTTCTGACTGGCTATCAGGAAAAGATATATAGCTTGATTCCTACCCCATTCTATGCAGCAAAATAAATCATACCGAAATATACATGTGGCATTGCTTACAGTGCATGCGTAGAGAAAGACTTGGTTTAAACTTTTTAAATTTTTGTTGTAGTTGACTTACAAATGTTTCAGTTCCAAGGGTACAGCAAAGTCAATCAGCTATACATATACATATTTTTTTTCAGATTCGTTTACCATGTGGGCCACCAGAGTATTAAGTAGATTTCCCTCTTCTGTATAGTAGGTCCTTGTTACTTGTCAACTTTATATATGATAGTGTGTATATGACAAACCCAACCTCCCAATTTATTTGTCTCCCTGTTTCCTCTTAGGTAACAATAAATTTGGTTTAAAAATATTTCATTTTTTTATGAATAGGTTATTTCGTACCATTTTAAAATTAGATTCTATATATTAGTTATCTCATGATGTCATTCTTTGACTTCACTTCTAGGTACATCCATGTTGCTGCAAATGGCATTATTTCATTCTTTTATGGCTGAGTAGTATTCCACTGAATACTTGTACCACATCTTCTTAATCCATTCATCTGTTGATGGACATTTAGGCTGCTTCCATGTCTGCGCTATCGTAAATAATACTTCCATGAACATTGGGTGCATATATCTTTCCGAATTATGATTTTCTCCAGATACTTGCCCAGGAGTGGGATTGCTGGATCATATGGTAGCTCTGCATTTGTGCTTCACCTTTTGAATGGGGGGGGACAGATAAAAATATTTAAGTAGGAAAAATGCTATTATGTGTAAAGACATTAAATTCTGCCATCTTTGCTAGGGGCCAGCCATCAGAGGGAAGAAAGTGTGAACTCTGGGGTTTGACTACCTGTATTTGCATTACAGCTTTGCTTCTTTGCATTTGGGCAAATTTGGTCAAATTATTTAATTCTACATCAATTTCATCATTGTGAAGTGTGAACAGTAGGAACACTTATCTCAGGGTTTTTGTGGGGATTACATTAAGATACATAAATAGCTTGGAACATTGGCTGACCCATCAAAAGTGGTATAGAAGTAGAAGCTTTTGTTATTACTTGAGGTAACTCATTTCATAAATGCAATAGCAAAAAAAATATGATCTGAGCACAATAATGTAAAACTATTCATATGTTTATATACGTAGGTAAATACACATATAAAACTTTCTGAAGCATATATATTTAACTGCTGACAGTAATTAACCATTGAAGATGAGAAGTGTGGAGAATTTTTTTTTTAAATGAGTAGCTTTCCAATTGTTCCTGCAACATATAATGAAAAGACTGTTATTTCCTCCATTGAATGTTCTTGGCATTCTTTGTGAAAATAAGAGGACCATAGAAACACAGTTTTTTTTGTTTGTTTGTTTGTTTTTTCTGGACTCTTCTATTGACGTGTATGTCCTTATGCCAGTACTATATTGTCTTTTGGGAGGGGGGCAGAATAAAATTTTTATTCACCTATATGTCTCTGGCATGGAATATAAGATTAGTCTTTGGTAATATTTTTTTTAAGTGTAACATTAGAAAAGTTCCTCCTTTCTGTGGTTCTCCTTGACCTTTCTCTTTAGTAGTATTTTTTAAAAATTAAAATATAGATGATTTATAATGTTTGGCCAATTTCTGCTGTATAGGAAGGAATTTAGTTATACATATATATACATTCTTTTTCTCATTATCTTCCATCATATTCTATCCAAGGAGGTTGGATATAGTTGCCTGTGCTGTACAGTACACCTCATTGTTTATCTATCTAAATAGTTTGGATGACACTGACTTGATTAATCCAGTTTTGTTGCAATTTTTGAAATGAGGAAGAGTGAATGTTGTTTGAGCTTACTTTTTTTTTTTTTTGAGGGCCATACCCATGGCATATGGAGGTTCCCAGGCTAGGTGTTCAGTTGGAGCTAAAGCTGCTGCCAGCCTACACCACAGCTGCAGCAATGCCAGATCTGAGTCATGTCTGCAATCTACACCACAGCTCACAGCAACATCGGATCCCTAATGCAGGGATTGAACACACATCCTCATGGATCCTAGTTGGGCTCATTAACCACTGAGGCACAAGGGGAACTCCAATTTTGAGGTTACATTAAAGATTGCTTGGGATACTCTGAGTCTCTCAGAATTTCATATATATTAAAAGCAGCATGAAAATTTCTTCAAGAAACCATCTAGGATTCTAGTAAATATTACCTTGAATTTCTAAATTAATTTGAGGAATTTCCCAACCTTAACAATATGGTCTTCCAATCCATTAACATGAGATGTTTTCTTTTTATTTAGATCCTTAATTTCTGTCAACAGTATTTTATATATGTTGTGAATATGAGTATATATTGTGTACTTTTGTTAAATTTATACCTAGTATTCTTTGTAATGCTATTGTAAGCAGAATTGTTTTATTTTATTGTTCATTGCAAATGAATAGAAATACAATTGCCTTTTTGTGTATTAATCTTGTATTCTGTAATCTTGTTGAATTCATTGATTAGCTCTAATAGTTTTCTTGCGAATTCCTTACAAATTTCTATGTGTATGATCATGTTTTCTACAAATAGATAAAATTTACTTCTGTTCCAATCTGGATGCCATTTATTTCTTACCTAATTTCTCTGGTTAGAACTGCCATCACAATATTTAACAGAAGTTGCAAGAATGGATATTTGTCTAGTTCCTGATCTTTGGTGAAAGACTGGATTCTTTTCCCCTTCAGTATGATGATAGCTATCAGTTTTTCATAGTTACAGTTGGATCAGGCTGAGGAGTTCTCTATTCCTATATTTTTGAGTGTTTTTTAAATCATGAAAGGAAAGGGGATTGGGTTTTTGTCAGATTCTTTATTGATGTTCATGTGGGGGTTTTTGTTGATGCTTTTATCTATTGATAACAGTGCATTACATTAATTTTCAGATGACAAATCAACCTTACATTTCTTGGACAAATTCTGATTGGCCATGGTGTATAATTCTTATATGTTGAAATTTGGTTTCTAGTATTTCATTGAGGATTTCAGTATGCATATTCATAAGAAATTTATTTGTAATAAATACTCTTTATTTGTCTTTGGAATCAGGGTAATATCAATCACATAAAATGAATTGGAAAGTGTTCCTGTACACTTTTTGGTAGACTTCTTGAAGAATTGGTATTAAATCTTTAAATGTTTGGTAAAATTCAGCCATTAAGTCATCTGTTCTTGGGCTTTGACTTGTTGATAGTTTTTGAAGTACTAATTGAATCAATCCATTTACTTACTCTGATTGTTTTTCTACATTAGTGTCAGGAGTTTGTGACTTTTTAGGAACTGTATTCATTTCATCTCAGTTTTTTAAAAATAACTATAGAACTAACTCTTCATGGTATTTCTTTATAATTTTTGTTTCTATAAGATCAGTTATGATATTCCCTCTTTCATTTCTAATTATAGTAATTCTAGCAAACCTTAGAGTCTTCTGGGTTTTTAATTAGTCAGATTAGCAGAAGGTTGGCGAGTTTTATTGATCTTTTCAAAGAATCTGTTCTTGGTTTCATCAATTTTTAAAAATTTTGCTATTTTCTACTTCATTAGTATCTACTGTAATCTTTATTATTTACTTTTTTTCCTGCTTGTTTTAGGTTTAGATTTCTCTTTTTTTGATCAGTTGCTAAAGTGTTATACTACTAAGCTGATGTTTCTTATTTTTTTTAAATATAATTTCCCTTACAGACTACTTGCTAGCTGAGTTCCCTAAGTGTTGGCATGTTGTGTTCTTCATTTTCATTAATCTCAAAGTATTTTTCTAACTTTTCCTGTGGCCCACTGGTTATTTTGGAGTCTTTTTCAAAATTTTGAAGTTTTTTTTATTGGTCCACATCCTTTTTGTTATTTTTAAATTATGCATATTTTACTGCAAGACCAATAGACAAGATAATGTAGTGAAAAATACTGTATTAATTGAAAGACAGTACTAATCAAATAGTGATATGGTAGACTTATACCCAATCATAGCAATAATTACATATAATTAAATGAATAAAACTTTTCAGTTAAGACAAGAGAATATCAGACAAGATAAAAAGCAAGATATAACTTCATGATTTTATTAGGCACTATAAATAAAGACAATATAGGTATCACTGACTACAAAGATATAAAAGTAAAGAATGAAAAATGTATTATGCAAATATCAAGCATAATACAACCAGTGTGCCCATATTAATATCAAATTGAACTTGAAGACAAGGGATATAACCATGGAAAAAGGGGGACATGTTATAATTATAAAAAGGGAAAAATTCTTTATGTAAACATGTATGCACTTAAATAGAGAATTTCAAAATATATCAAGCCAAAAAACAAAAGAATTAAAAGGAAAAGAAGTAATTCCACAAACATATTTTTGTATTTTAAAACTTCTTGCTAACTGGTAGAAAGAAATCTGGCAACTTAATTGTACAGAGATTTGAGTAACACTTGGTTTCTTGCATTTCTCTAATGTTAAGTTTCCTGAGAAATAGACATTTGTGCCCAAAAATTTAATGAATACTTTTGTAAACAACTTTAAAGAAGTGAAGGAAGCAGAACTGAACTGCTATAGTATAAACTTACAAAATTAAATAGTAGAGTGAAAATAGTAGAGTCAAAAATGTCTAATGAATGAGAATAAAGTAAAACATTCTCTGACATGAACGACACAAATGTTTCAGTCTCCCAAGAAAATAGAAATAAAAACAAAAATAAACAAATGGGACCTAATCAAACTTACAAGCTTCTGCTCAGCAAACAAAACCATAAAAAAACAACTTACAGAATGGGAGAAAATAGTGGCAAATTTTGTAACCAACAAGGCTTAATTGCCACAATATAAAAACAGCTCATACAACTCAACAATAACAGCAAAAACAACCCAGTAGAAAAATGTGAAGAAGACCCAAATAGACATTTCTTCAAAGAAGACATACAGATAGCCAGTAGGCACATGAAAAATGTTCAACATCACAAATAGATAAATGCAAATCAAAACTACAATGAGATACCACCTCATACTGATGAGACTGGCCATCAATAATAAGTCTACAAACAACAAATGATAGAGAGGGTGTGTAGAAAAGGGAACCCTCCTGCACCGTTGTGGGAGTGTAAATTGGTAAAACTGTTATGGAAAACAGAATGGTCATTCCTCAGAACTAAATATAGAACTACCATATGATCCAGCAATCCCAATTCTTGGCATATATCTGGACAAAACTATAATTCAGAAAGATACATGCACCTCTATGTTTATAGCAGCTGTATTCACAATAGTCCACACACGAAAACAACCTAACTATCCACTGACATATGAATGGATGAAGAAGATGTAGTACACAATGAACATATACACAGTGATCAAAAATGAAATAATGCCAATTATAACAACATGATGCAACTAGATTTTCATTGTCAGAGGAAGACAAATACCATGTGATATAATTTATATGTAGAAACAGCCATCAAAAATGAAATAATGCCAATTATAGCAACATGATGCAACTAGATTTTCATTACGTCAGAGGAAGACAAATGCCATGTGATATAATCTATATGTGGAATATAAAACATGGCACAAAAACATGGCACAAATAAATCTATCTACAAAACAAACAGACTCATAGACATAGAGAAGTGTGGTTGCCACAGGGGAGGAGGGAGGGAGTGGGAATGGACTGGGAGTTTGGGTTTAGTGGATGCAAACTATTACATTTACAGTGGAAACAAAAATGTGCTACTATGTAGCACAGGGAGCTATATCCAGTGTCTCAGGACAGACCATGATGGAAAATGGTATAAAAAATATATGTATGACTGAGTCACTTTGCTCTACAGTAGAAATTGACATATTACTGTAAATCAACTATACTTTATTAAAAAATAAAAACCATCCAGTACAGATACAGTCAATTTGATCTGGCAAGATATCAAGATGTCTCAATGAGAAAAGGACAGTCTTTTTTTTGGGGGGGGAGAACAAATGTGACTTAAAAACTGGTTATCCATACAGAAAAAGAATGGGTATAGATAAATACGGTATATTTTTATATCTATCATATATGTGACAAAGGGCTTTTGTCCAGTGTACAAAAACTACTATGAATCAATTATAAGAAAATAAAGTTAATATGATAGAAGTCTTGAATGGGCACTTTCCAAAATATAAGAATGGCTAAGAGGCACACTTGTTTTTTCAATCTCTTTAGTCATCAGGAAAATACACACTGCAATCATATGATACACCACTGGACATGCTGCAAAAGACAAAAGATTCACAATATCAAATGTTAAAGAGAAAATAAAGCAACTGGATCTCTCAATGAGTTTAGTGTAACATTGTCCTATCACTTGTGAAAACAGTATTATAGTTGCTTAAGAAATTAAATGTATTCCAGCATGGTGACCCAGCAAATCCATTTCTCTCTACCCAATAGAAATGTAAATGTATGTCCACAAAAAAGTTGTAAAGTTATTACAGCCACATTCATAATGGTCTCAAACTGAAAATAATTCAAATAATCATCAACTGGTAAATTAAAAAGTACTTTGGAAAATTTGCACGATGAACCTTTCTCATCAATAAAAGGAATGAATCACTGATACACTCAATAATTAGATGAATTTGAAAATATGTTGAATAAAATAAGATAATCATAAGACATTATATACTGTATTAGTTCTTCCTATGAATTTCTAGAACAGGCAAAAGTAAGCTGTGATGATAAGGTGATATTAATCAGTTAAGTGTGTCTAGGGGTTACAAAGAGGGAGTAATTGGGTCATTGTCTGGAAAAGTACATGAGGGAACTTTCTGGGGTAATGGAAATATTCAGTATCTTGATTGTTATGGCAGTTACATTGCTATATGAGTTTCTCAAAACTTACTGAACTGTGAACTTAGAATCTTTGTATTTTATCATGTAAGTATCCCGATTTAAAAAGAAATTTAAAGGAGTTCCTGTCATGGCTCAGCCCTAACAAACCAGACTGGTATCCATGAGGACGAGAGCTGCAGCGTAGGCTGGCAGCTACAGCTCCGACTTGACTTCTAGCCTGGGCACTTCCATATGCCAAGGGTGAGGCCCTAAAATACAGCAAAAAAAAATGCATTACTTTTTTAATTCTTGAAAGACAATATTAAAACTTAAATCTCAATAAATCAGAAATTGAAATTAAGACACCAGGAGGAAGTCATGGTTTAAAAAACATATTTTTAAAAAAAAATCAGAATTGAAATGACTGTAGAAATTGTGGTATAGAACATAAATTTTTAGGTTTTATCATGAAGGTATAAATATGCATGATAGGGTCAGAAGTAGGAAGTAATAAATACTATTTACATCAGATTTTATATAAACAATGATCTAGTTATTATAGGCAAACTTTTACTAAAGATGTCGACTGGATGCTTATGATGCTTAGAGACAGGTAAAATACTTTTGGTCAAAATTTTGAATTATTTTTGTATACATGTATGAAAGATCTATGAATGTGATGAGATGGTCCAAGGATGCATTTAAAGTACCATGCTTAATCATTAAGTATCAGGCTTAACCATCAAAGATGTGCTAGAATTTATAGAGGTGTTTTTATGTGTACAAACACTAAATATTTACAGTTAAACAAAGGTAGAAAAAAATCCCCAGGAAGCCAAAACACTAGTAATAAGGTTAAAGGAATGTATCATATATTTGAAATAAACTAGAAACTGGCAGAAATGAAAGAATCTCTGCTAAATTCAGCAACATGAGTACATGAGAATATTCAAGAACTTTGCCGTCAACAGTATAACTCGGCTCCAGACTCTCAATCTCTGTATGCTTCTGTTACAAATTATATATTCCCTGAAGGAAAGCTCCAGTTGCGCCATTTTGGATCAGGATGGCCAAGAAAGGACTGATTTTAAACAGACCTGAGCTAGTAGCACCCTCTCCAATGAGACTACAGGAGAAGAGGAAATAATTTTGAGTTGGGAAGACACACTAAGATAGGATTATTACATCAAATATCCAATTTCCTTTTATTATTCATCTTTTATATCCTATTTAGAACATTTGTTATTTTTTCTGTTGCAATTACTGTCTTGCAATATCTTAGAAAAAGTCAGGCAGGATGTGATTAGTTCCATGCAAGTCATTTTTCTCCAATTGTTCTAATGGTGATAACAGTTTGCTTAAAACATTTGAAGAACCTTCTAGATCAGTTAAATAAACTAAAAGTGAGAGTTTTCACATTGTTTATCTATGAGACTTATTAAACTAAAAACCAGTTTTAGGCTTATATTGAGTAAACCTAATTCAGCTTGCAAATAATCATTAGGTAGGTTGTATGAAAATAAATTTTTTTTAAGTTATGAGGGAATTGATTTATTTTTATCTCATTTACCTAGATTTTCCAAAGAAATTGTTCCACCTTAAATATTTGCCAAGTACTGTCAATTAAACTGTTTTATAGCATTGAATTAAGAATGTCAACAGCTTTAAAGATACACAGGTGAGGAGCAGAAATATTAATCAAAATTGATCAGTTTTTTTGTTAATATTTCATTGCACATATTTCTGTCTTCATGAGGAAATTAGATTTAATAGTCTATGTAGTTTTCTCATGCTACCATTATGAAGGTGGTATAGTAGAAGGATCAGAGGCTTTAGGACTAGGCAAAATGAAGACAAATCTTGCTTCTGTTCTTTTAGCAGGCATATATTTGTCCTCAATTTCCTTAGCCACTATGAATCTCCTTTGAGTTATAAAACATATACATATATTTGAGGTATATAGAAAATGATATGAAATATGATTTGTTATGAAATGTATGTATATATAATGTATGTGTACATAGAAAACGTATACAAAGAAATGATATATGATTTGTTGTGAAATATATTGATAATAAAAACATTAAGGCAAGACCTCACACATAGGGTTTGTTTCAGAAATGGTTACCCTTCTTAGGTTTTCCTTATACAATATGAGAAGGAATGAAGAGATGCTAACATGTGTCTGAACGTAAAGGATTTTGAATGAATTCTTGCTTAAGAAAAGGGAGGAGACAGAGTTTTATGATTGATAAGGATACGCCAACACAGGCATGAAATACAGGATCTTAAAACCATAAATGAACAAGAGGAAACGTTAATAGTTTTCTATTTTCAGAAGTTGTATTCTTCTTCAAATGTATAGGATCTAGTGCTTAAGAATTAACAAGGTGCTCTTTGTTAATTTTATCTTCCTTCTGTGGTAATAAATAACCTCTCCTATTGCTTTATCAGATCTCTCAGACTCAATTCTGCTGCAGTATCAAATAACTCCTTAAATCTCAGTGACTTCAACACAAGTTTAGTTTTTGCTCAAGTTACGTGTTTGTCACGGGTTAAGTGCAAGTCATTTTCTTCATTCTGGGACACAGGATAAAACAACAACCCCCTCTTGGGACACTTAGAATCTCATGGCAGAGGAGAAAGGGGACAATGGCAGAGGACACATAGTTCCCAAAGCTCCTACTTGTCAAATCCTAATTACTACCTGGTTATGTTAAGAGGAATAAAAAATAAGTTGCACATGCTGTGGATTGTGGTACAGGAGAGAAACTCTGATTAGAACCCTGATATTTTGTAACAGGAAGTAAGCATGGCTGTCTTTTGCTCCAGAGGGAAATGTTATCTTCATATTTGAGAGTAAGCATGTTTTCTCTTTCCTCTTGGGGGGAATAATATATCTTCTAAAGCTCTCTACAAACATCTTTAAAAAAATAGTTCAGAATAAATGACAGTAAATTCCTTCCTTGTAAGATGTGAAAAAATACGAGAGATCCCTAGAGAATTTTCTCCCAATGATATCTGCCCCTCATTGGTACTCTGTTTTGGCTTCTGGTGAATTTCCCCTAGTGTGCGCCACTCAGTTGTTTACACACATGGATCTGAACAACATAGACTGGAACCAAGTCCATCGATTTGTCTCATTTGAGTAAGATTGTCATCACAGGTGGGATCAAGATGGTGGAGAGGAAGATGCAGAGCTCACATCCTCCCATGGACACACCAAAACTATGTATAGAATGGCTTTCTCTGTGAACAACCTGAAGACTAGCAGAAGAGTTCTTTCTATAATTTAGATGTAAAGAAACACCCACCTTAAGACAAGCAGGAGGTGCAGAAATGTGGTCTCCAGGACCCACACCTCCAGTGTGATGACCAACAAAATAGAGGGCATATCACAAACTCTAGAGGCTCCTCCTAAGGAACAAGTTCAAAGCCAGTATTAGGCACCCCAGATATGGGGTCTGGCACTGGGAAGGGGAGCTCCCATAACTAGCTTTGAAAACCAGTGAGGCTAATGTCTAGGTAAGTTTGAAAGTTCTAGAAAATAGAGTTTGTTCTTACAGGGATCACACAGAAATTTACTCACTCTGAGTCCCAGTACAGAGGCAGCAGGCTAGAAAGTGCTTAGTGGTCTTTTCAGCCTGTCAAGAACATCCCAGGTTGCCCTTGGCCTGTGCCTGATTCCAGCTCTAGCCCTCTTGGCAAGGCTGTGGCCCAAACCACACCCTGAAAAAACCCCAGTCCATGCCCAGCTCCAACCTCCTGCCACAGTCACTGGGGTATGCAGTCTGCAGAGGAGTCCTCTTAGACAAAGCTATGTCTTCAAGTCCAGGAGAGGTAACTGTCACTTAACCAATAGGAAAAAACAAGTTAAACAATATGAGAAGACAAAGGAATTAGTTCTAAATGAAAGAATAAGATAAAACATGGTCAAAAAGAAAAAAGAATTCAAAGCAAAAAGCATAAAAATACTCAACTTTCCAGAAGGATGGAAAAACACAGTGAGAACTTGTATAAAAGAATAAATAGCTGAAAAATAATTAAAAAGACAAATACAGGGAGTTCCCATCGTGGCTCAGTGGTTAATGAATATAACTAGGAACCATGAGGTTGTGGGTTCAATCCCTGGCCTCTCTCAATGTGTTAAGGATCCGGCATTGCCATGAGCTGTGGTGTAGGTCACAGATGTGGCTGGGATCCTGTGTTGCTGTGGCTGTGGTGTAGGCCAGTGGCTGCAGCTCTGATTAGACCCCTAGCCTCCAAACCTCCATATGCCACAGATGTGGCCCTAAAAAAGACAAAAGACAAAAAAAAAAAAACAAATACACTAGGCAGAATCAATAGCAAATTAGATGATACAGAAGAACAGAAGCAAACTGGAAGACTGGGCGATTTCTGCTATTCTATCAGAAAAGAAGAAAGATTTTTTTTGTCTTTTTTTAGGGCCACTCCCATAGCATATGGAGGTTCCCAGGCTAGGAGTCTAAAAGGAGCCACAACTGTCAGCCTATGCCACAGCCACAGCAACGCAGGATCTGAGCCGCGTCCGCAACCTACACTGAGCTGCAGAGCAATGCCAGATGTTAACCGCTTGAGCAAGGCCAGGGATCAAACCCACAACCTCATGATTCCTTGACAGATTCTTTTCTGCTGCACCATGACAGGAACTCCAAGAAAGAAGTTTTTAAATGAGTGTAGTTTAGGGACCTCTGAGACAATATCAAACATATTAATATTCACATTATAGGGTCCTAGAAGAAGAAGAGAGAAAAATGGGCAGAAAATTGATTTAAAGAAATAATGGCTGGAAAACTTCCTAACCTGCAGAAAGAAATAGACATCGATGGGTAGGGGACAGACAGCTCCAAAGAAGAACCCAAAGAGATACACACCAAAACATGTCATAATTAAAGTGGCAAAAGTTGAACATCAAACAAGAATTTTGAAGGCAGTAAGAGAAAAACCTTGAGTTGCACACACACACAGAATCCCCATTAGTCTATAACTATTTTTTCAAAAGAAATTTGTAAGCTTTTCTTCTAGTCTCTCCTCCATTGTGGCTTGGTTTTTTTTTTTTTTTCTATAGCATTTTTTGGTAACTTTCTCTATTTTTTATACACCTCTTGTAACTTTTTGGTCTGTGATTACCACAAGGTTCATATATATCTCTTATCTCTATATGTTTAAAACTGATGGTCACTTAAGTTCAAATACATTCTAAAATCTCTACATTTTTCACTCCCCCTTCCACATTTTATGTTTCTGATATTTTTAAATTTTTTGTTTATTCATTAGTTATTCACTGTGGTTATGGTTGGTTCTATGTCTTTGGTCTTTTAAGCTTCATACTAGCTTTTTAAGAATGGTTGATCCACTGCCATTACTAGTGAGATTTTTTTTTTCTTTCATGCATTTTTAAATTTCTATTTTTTTTTTTTTGCTTAAAAAAGACCTTTTAACACTTCATGTAAGGATTGGATTAATGATGACGAACTCTTAGTTTTTGTTTCCTTGGCAATTGTTCCTCCTTCAATTCTTAATGGTAACCTGACCAATTAGAGTATTCTAGGTTGGAAGATTTTTCCTTTAGTATTTTAAATAATATTATTCTAAATAAAGAGGGTGAAGGGGATGAGTGAAAGAGGTCAAGGGGATTAAAGGTATAAACTACCAGTTATAAAATAAGTCACAGACGTCTAATATAGTAACATTTTATGGTGAATAGTATGTAAAAAAATACCACTACATTTTACATCTGAAGCTAATGTAATGTAAGTCACCTATACTTCAGAAAGAAAAAAGAAAAGTGTATCACCAGGACTCCAAGGAGCAGGAGGCAGCCACTCTGCAGTATTGACCATTTAATGCAACTGGATTCAGCCAGCTGAATGAATCCTGTAAATGATCAGGTTCCACCATAGAAATATAGGTACTTTTCTTAAAAATCTGCATAGCCCTTTCTACTTGGTCCAAAAATATAATCCAGATGTAAAGGGGACATCAGTGATTACAGGATTTATTTGTCCTATAAAGAGGAAATCTATGGAAATTTTGTCATGTATCACAATTCTGGCCATTGAGCTATTGCTTGCCTGAATGAATTTTAGAGCTCAGGTGGTATTATTGATCACAGCAGTTAAGGGCTAATTTCATAAAACTTTTTTTAATTGGATGTCTCCCACTATAACTCCCCACAGGGTATATGTATAAATAATAAGCCATTTATCTCTCCTCTGAGTAACTAAGGGTGACCAAATTTTGGAGAGATTTCCACAGTTATCTGAAGCTTCCATAGTCTACTGATAATGTTCTTAAATACTTGAAGGTCTTCTAAGGTCAACTCACAATATTTTCAAGAGGAAGTTAAGTTAATGCCTGACATGTGCAAGAAGCACATGTATATGGTACCCTTGGGAATAAAGTGTTATTTACAATTATTTGTGTCCCCAAAGTAAAATCTTCATTGGTCAGGGTCACATATTAACAGGGCTTCCAGCACGATTATCTCTCTGGCCAATAGATCTTAGCATCCACATTTCGGTTAAACAAGGTTTTAACTCTGTTATTTCTGGAGGATTTGCTTGAGGAAAGTCAGTACAGCCTGTCTTGTTTGTCTGTGCTACCAGTTGGGAGGAATTAGCCTTATGGGAATGATCAAGGGGGATATAAGAAAGGAGGTGGGAAAAACATTCAGATGTGGTGACAGATGTTCTAAATGTGAGGTATAGGATGTGTTTTTCTAAGAGACTTCTCAGTGAGGTTAAGAAAGTTGATGATTACATTGTGGTCACGGTCATCTGGTGGGTGATGCAGGATGGTATGTCAAATGGTCAGTTCAGTTTAAAGCTCTTAAGACATTTTTGGAGAAAAACAATCAGGAAGTTTTCCTTTGCTAAAAGCTTCCAGAGGTAATTCTGAAAAACAAAAATTAATATTTCTCTCTTCTGGTGTCTGAGATATTTGTCCCTCTGGTGCCAAGATGTTATCTCTCCACCACCAGAAAAATCAGCGTGTGCAGTTTCAGTGTCAGTAACTTCACCTTTTTTTTTTTTTTTTAACAATGATTCCCTCCTCATAGTCAGACTTCTCATTAGAAAAAGCAGATATGAGAATAAAGGGAATTTTTACAAAATTGAAAAAACCTATTATGCTCCCCAATTTAGCCTGGGTGGGCACTTCAGGGAGGGCTCAGTGAGCAGTGTAGTCAATCAAGCAATCATTATCCTATGATCAAGGATCATGCCAGTCCAACAAAAGAACTCAAGTGGCTAAACCAGAATGAAGTTCATAGTTTATTATGCCTTCTTTTGGCTGGGCTGCCATCCACAGTATACCAACCAAGGTGGTCTGGGGTTTTCCATTAGGGGAAAGTAAAAAGCTACATGAATGGTAAGGGAGGAATCCTGAATTTTAATTTTTACTTTTTTAATTTTTTCCTGGATGGCATATTTTTAATTTGATGATCAGAGTTATCAGTGTTCATTTCTTTTTTAAAAAAAAAAGATTTTTAGTTTTAACATCATAGCTGGTTTACAGTGTTCTGTCAATTATCTACTGTACAGCAAGGTGACACAGTCACACATACATGTATACATTCTTTTTCTCACATTATCATGCTCCATCACGAGTGACTAGATATAGCTACCAGTGCTATACAACAGGATCTCATTGCTTATTCATTCCAAAGGTAACAGTTTGCAAGAATTAACTGCAAATTTCCGGTCCATCTCAATCCCTCCCCCTCCCCCTTGGCAACCACAAGTCTATTCTCCAGGTCTTTCTGTGATTTTCTTTTCTGTGGAAAGCTTCATTTGTGCCATATATTAGGCTCCAGATATAAGTGATATCATATGGTATTTGTCCTTCTCTTTCTGACTTACTTCACTCAGTATGAGAGTCTCTAGTTCCATCCATGTTGCTGCAAATGACATTATTTTGTACTTTTTATGGCTGAGTAGTATTCCACTGTGTATATATACCATATCTTCCTAATCCAATCCTCTGACATTGGACATTTGGGTTGTTTCCATGTCTTGGCTATTGTGAATAGTGCTGCCATGAACATGCGGGTGCATGTGTCTTTTTCAAGGAAAGTTTTGCTTGTACATATGTCCAAGAGTGGGCTTCCTGGGTCATATGGTAGTTCTATGTATAGATTTCTAAGATATCTCCATACTGATCTCCACAGTGATTGTACCAGCTTACATTCCCACCAACAGTACAGGAGGGTTCCTCTTTCTTCGCACCCCCTCCAGCATTTGTTATTTGTAGACTTAATGATGGCCATTCTGACTGGTGTGAAGTGGTATCTCATGGTAGTTTTGATTTGCATTTCTGTAATACTCAGGGATGTTGAGTATTTATTCATGTGCTTGTAACAATGATTCACATTCAGCAACTAATAAAGAAAATAATGCAAGGAAGTATAGCAAAAAGAAGTCTCCAAATGGAACACTAAAATATATATTTGTTAACCTAAAAGTAGAAAATAAGGAACGAAGTAACAAGCTGATGAGCCAAATAGAAAACAAATGTTAAACGGTAGATTTAATACATGCATATTAATATGTAGGTGGACAGTAGACTGATTAAAAGGCAGAAATTATCAAACTGGATAAAAAGGAAGACTCAATTATTTACTTCTCACAGAGATTCATTTTAAATATAGGATAATTTGTACTTCACATTCTTATAGACAATAGTCACACTGAGTGAAACTTGTCAGCAGTTTGTAAATATATTTAGATGAAAAGTGTACATATTGAAACAGTCAGATTAGAGTTTACTACAATAAGAGAGTAGTCCTAGATCCTAGGAAGAAAAATGTGAGAATCTGAAAGACATTTTAAAAAGAAGACAGAACTGGAGTTCCCTGGTGGCCGAGTGGATTAAGGAACTGGCACTGTCACTGCTGTAGAATAGCTTTGATTCCTGGTCTGGGAACTTCTTGTGGCCAAAAAGAGGAAAATAAAAAAAGCATGAGAATTGGTGACAAATTGGATACACAATAGAATAAAGGGGTGAGAAATGACTTTGGACTTAGATCATTTTGAAATTAACATGTTATTGAGCAATGTTTTTTTGTTAATTCAATGATGTGGTTGTCATGAAGGAAGTAAACACAGTTTTGCGCACTTGATTTGAGTCCCCTACCGTTTGGCCTCAGCCAGTGATAAATGCGTTCCAGTTGGGTAGAAGCCACCATCCAGAACTTTAAATTGTAAGGAATGGCAGAATTCAACAAGTAATTCATGAGAGAAGAGAAATTGAATTTCTTCCAGTTTTTGTTCAGAAAGTTTTTTTTTTCTTACTCCTCAGCTAAATTTACCCTTTTAGTACTGTCAAAATTCTCAGTTATATTTTTCTCCTTACTAATCTTACTAATTCTTACATGTGTTCTGATATGCAATGGAAAAGCTTATCTTCCTAAGTCAAACTCCAGATATATAATTTAGTCATAATACAAAGAACCCACAGTGTGTTTGCCATCTCAACTCAATATACAGATACATGCAAGTTCTCACATTATGAGAATCTGAAGTAAATTCTATATTTACAAACCCATTAAACTTCAGTATCTATAACTTATGAATAAATAATAACTAAAATCAAAGCTGCTTTGGCTTTTCCATGAAGCAAAAATAATCACCCTGAAATCATTTTAGGAATCTGCCTGGAGGGTTGAATTGACAGGATAGAAAGCTGTGTTCTTTACCCATGCCCCTCACACCACTCCCCCCCTGACACTTTTTTTGGCTAAATCTCAAGGAGATGTTTTCTGAACAGATTTTCCTTTAATGTCAGTGGTGTCCCTGTGTTCAGATTAGCTGTGTAAGCGCACAGAAGAATAAGAAATAGCCTCATGGGTATAATATCCCTGAAAAAAGAGACATTAATAGTCCAAATAAACCCGACTGTCCTGAAGAGATAAGATAGGAAGAAATGAGTACAAGGATGAATATAGATTGAACAAGTGACACAGGGACATGAAAGACTATTCTAGGGAGGAAACTACCTAGTATTTTCCATTTGAATACACACAGTTTTACACACTGATGTAGTGATTTACTAGAGCAAGCCCTGCAAGGTTGATAAGAGTTACTGTATCTTCCAAAAGCACATATCCTAAGTCTCAAAACATCTATCACATTACAAAGTCAGTTGAGAGAGCACCATGTAAAGTAATTCTCCAATTTTCTTCCCTTCCCAGTCCTGCTGAGATGTCATCAGCTGAAGCAAGGGGACTTCACATTCAATGGTAAATAGAAAATATTTTGGAAAGTAAATCTGTTTCCAGAAAGCTCAAAAGGTGCAGCCCCAGATAAAATGTATATTTTTAGAATAGTTATGATTTTGGGTCTTAGGCTGTGTTGTTATTTGTTTTGTGTGGCATATACGGGACAGGATTAAGCCTTGTTAGGATGGCATTCCATACACACAACTGCTTACCTGTTCTGTCCACTCAGGGTGCCAACATCTTGACCCTGACTTCATGAAACTGTTTGTATTCAGTCCCTTATCAAAACGGGGAGGGCTCTTTAATGTATGAGAAGGACAAAAGAAAGACTTAAGAATTATGAAACATTTCAAGTGCACACATATAATGAACTGGAAAGTAGTTCAATGGCTTTTGATGTTGATTTGCTGTTCTAATAACCATTGGAGCTGATAATAATCCTTAAGCATGTACTAAGCATCTCCTTTTGCTTTTCTCTGTGTTCTCTTTTGGGTTGTACTCTGATGTCTGCTTCTTTCTTTAGGTTCTAATGACTTGTTTTGTTCCTACTTTGGCTCATGTAAGAGCTTTTAGCAATTGATTTCCACAGAAGCTGTATTTTACTCCCTACCTTTTGCTCAATGCTTGCTTCCTATATTTCATATTATCCAAAATAGCTGTGGATTCCTGCAAGCTTTAATTCCCTCCCTACAGCCTGTGGCTCTGCTCCCTGTCATTTGTGTCCTTTCTGTGAGATCAGTATTATCCTAGGTGCTGTTGAGATGAGAAGGGCATTTAAAAACCTCTTCAGTAGGAAAAATCATTTTCTGCTGGGAAACTTGACAGAAAATGGGCTGCAATCTAATTTAAGCCAATGTAAGATGATGATTCAAAATTCTGAGGTTCCTTTTTGGTTGAAACTGGGAGGTCTCCAGTACCTTGGAGGTGGTTGAGAGCTGTAGGTATCTTCCTTAACCTACTACCTCACCACCAGAAAACAAATTCTGCTATACATAGCATGATTTATCAGCAAGTGTGCACAAAAATAATCATAGGACATGTTTGGTGATATCGTTTGGTGATAACACATGTGGTCCTAGTGTTAGCACATGTTCCTGTGCCTGAAATATGGTGAGGCCAAACAAACCAGAACGTTGGAGTTTGGAGCAGAGAAAGTTTTACTGCAGCACCATGCAAGGAGACAGGTTTATCATGTCCCCCCAAAGTCCAACCTCCCTGAACCTAAAATTGTAAAGACTTTTAAAAGCCAAGTGAGGGAGGGGGGTGCAGGATAAGTGATCAGTTTATGCATAGTTCTCTTACTGGCTAATGAAGTAACAGGGCAGTGTCACAGGGGTTAACATTATAAATCTTTAGGCACCAGTAGGTTTGAGGGCTATATGCTCATGATCACCAAACAATTAATTTCTTCTATCTGGTAGTGGTTTCAGCATCTGTAAAACAATTCAGAAAATGTGCATGGGATACCGTTATCTAGGTACTTCAGAGAGGAGCTACAGCAGAGGATATGGGGGAGGAGTCTGCCCTAGGAAGGCCCCACAGGGTCCTTCTTGGCTACACTAGGTCTCTGTCCATTTTGTTGTTCCAGTATCACCTTACATGACCAATAGAGGCAGAGGTGACATCATTCTAGAGGCAGCACTAACATAAAGTTATAGTTGCAGCAGATGTCAAATTCTCAGAGGGATTTCTCATTGTGGCTGAGCAAGTTACAAACCTGACTAGCATCCATGAGAATGCAGGTTTTATCCCTGGCCCTGCTCAGTGGGTTAAAGATTCGGTATTGCCATGAGCTGTGGTGTAGGTCACAGACGTGGCTCAGATCCCACATTGCTGTGGCTGTGGTATGGGCAGGTGGCTATAGCTCTGATTTGATCCCTAGCCTGAGAACTTCCATATGCTGCAAGTGCAGCACCCCCCCCCCCCAAAAAAAAAACCCAAAAAAACAAAACTCAGGTAGATGGTCATGATGGTTAATTTTGTATGTCACCTTGATGAGCCATCGGGTGCCCAGATATTTGGTCAAACATTATTCTGAATGTCTCTGCAAGAGTGTTTTGGATGTGTTTAATGTTTAAGTCAATAGTCTGAGTAAAGCAGATTGTTTTCCCTAATATGGGGTGGGACTCGTGCCATTAGTTGAAGACCTGAATAGAACAAAATGTCTGCCTTTCCCCCAAATGAGAGGGGAATTCCTTCTGCCTAATTGCTACTGAGCTGAGACGTGGGCTTGATAATGACTTTGGACTCACAGTGAAACATCAGCTCTTCCTGCTGGCTTTCAAACTAGACCTTACACCATCAGGTCTTCTAGGTCTCCAGCTTGCTTCCTACAAATCTTGTATCTTGTCAGCACCTATAGTTGCCTTAGCCAATTCCTTGTAACAATTAGATATTCTAATATCCTTGTTCTGTGTCTCTGGAGAATGCTAATATAGTGATAAAATACAGGCCTAATTATAGTAATCCTAAACAGATTGTTAGCACAAGTCCATGTGCCTGACATATAAGTGAGGCCAAATAAATAGAAATGTCTGAGTTTGGAGCAGAGAAAGGTTTATTGCATGGCCAATTGTGTCCCCCAAATATCCCAAACTCTCTGAACCAAAATTGCAAAGCAATTTTATCTATTTATTTATTTTTTGGTCTTTTGTCCCTGGCATATGGAGGTTCCCAGGCTAGGAGTCAAATCAGAACTGTAGCTGCTAGCCTACACTATGGCTACAGCAATGCAGAATCCAAGCTGCATCTGTGACCTAAACCACAGTTCACGGCAATGCCAGATCCTTAACCCACTGAGCGAGGCCAGGGATTGAACCTGCGTCCTCTTGGATACTAGTTGGGTTCTTTAACCACTGAGCCATGATGGGAACTCTGCAAAACATTTTTAAAGACAAGGTGGTGGTGGGGTGAGGAGGTGGGGGTGGTGGTGATTGGTTCTTGCACACTTGATACAGAAATCCCTTGTTCTTGTAGCTGCTCATAGAGGTTAGGTCATGGTGTTCCTGTAAATCTTGAACAAGATACATGTTATACACAGAGAGGAGCCAAAGCAGAGGATATGGGGGAAGGGCCTGCCCCAGGGGAGGCCCCAAAAGATACTGCTTGGTTACACATGACAACATTGTATAGAATTGGGCCTACTGGTTTTGCTGATTCTTACTCTCTGTCCTTTTAAAGGTGCTAGGGTGGAACCTGCTACCTTGAGTAATAACTCTCCTCCACACTTATCTTAAGTGCCACTCAGTTCACTGATGTATCATCCAGTAGGTTACCTTTTAAGGGCCCTCGTGGTGATTGGTGATTGGAGATAAAGACAGCTAAAGCCTCTGGACCAGGGATTTACAGGGTCATATGATGGTATATTCTCCATCAAGGAAATTTAAATGTTCATTAATTCCCCTAGGTTATAGATTAAAAATAATATACATACACACTGTGCTGAGGTAATTTTTAGTTAAGTACAGGCAATATAACAAAACAGGCTCCTTAATGCAAGTTCATGGGCAACAGAACCCTTCCTACATAAGCTAATAATTTCCTCTCAGCAGCAATAACTTGAGACCTTCCTGTTTTAATAATCTATATCCTATATTATGGGGCTGTTCAAGAAATATGACATTTCATATTTTGCAGAAGACTGAATCTTTAGATTCAGATTCTTATTATTGATACTTTTAAGACCATTTAGAGGCAGGTGTCTTAATGTGGCACCTTCTTACAGGCTTGTATTCAGAATCTTCACTCACAAGCTTTTCTGAAGATAAACCATTTCATTGCCCAAGTATAAATGCATTTTGCAGCATTTCATGGAAGCAAATTGTATGGCTTTTGGATTCTTTTGAAGATGTGAATTCACAGACACAAAACAGATATTCATTCCGTATTACCCAACCTCTCAATTGGATAGCTCTTTCTTTAAAATGATTGCAATTACTACACACTTTCCTTCATATTCATATTTATTCCTTTGAATAAGAAAGTAATATATACTTCTCAGTCTCTTTACAGTGTTTAAAAAAATACCATAGGACATGGGGCTGATACTCACTGCCACCTGTGAAACCCTGGCATAGAGATGGTATCATTTGGGGACTAAAATCTTTTCTCTTTTGATTAGAGCCTTTGTATTTTAGAATAACTATTGATGATCACCCCCTCAGTGTTGACTCAGCTTAGCAATGCCATGGAGGCATTTGCTTTGATTATCGCTAACCACTGGCTAACCACACTGGTTTTCAGCCTCAAATGCAGTGGCCAATTTAAATTCTGCATATATGCAAAACACTGCTTCAAGCCAAAGGCCATACCCAAATAAAGTATCTCTCTTACCAATTTGGTATTCAACACAAGAAAGCAATACATTAAGGGAACTTCATAGCCAAACCTGAGCACTTCCAGGCAATGATTGGATCTTTCTCCTGGATCCTTCTCAAGTCACAACAGGAAAACTTCAGCTCCATTTTGGGGTTTTTGGTTTAATAACAACATCCTCCTTAAATAAGCTCACAGCTTATTTTCAGGGATAAAATGTAACCCATTTTACTTGGATACAATTTGAAAATGGAGGTATTGGGCACGTGGTCTCCAGGTTCAGTCAACTAATATGCAAAAATAGTTCTCATAATTTCTTCCTAACAGGCCAATGCACTAAAAACAACAGGCCAATGAGTTACTTGACTGAATTAGCCTGTTTATTGAGTTTAGCAGCCTGGTAGTTAAGTAACCTGGGAACATCAAATTAAATGGGATCCCTTCCAGTGTGTTTGAAACCACCAGCAATCTCATGGCTTAATTGGAGAGATTGTTACAGCACTTTCTTAATTTGATGAGACAACCAGTAGGAGAGGAGACAGAGTGATTCTATGATTAATTTTGCTCTAGCCTCCTCCTTCCTCTCTCCAGAGTGATATTGGAAGTCTGGAGAGGGTGCTAAGGGCTAGGAATATTAATTTTTTTCCCAGTGAGTGTTTTATTCTGTGTCCCCAAATGCCTGGAGGGCATGGGGAGAGGAAGTCAGGGCTACAACTTCAGACCATCTTTGGTCTTGGGCAGAAAAAGCATCTAGAAGTAAGATTTCTAGGGAAGAAAAAGGAGAGCAGAGCGGAAGTGTATGTGTGTGACAGAGAAGACGTTAGAAGCAGAAGGGAAAGAACATAATGACTTGGGGTGACTAGGTGCTGCCCCAGATACCTGCCAAAGTGACAGAGCTGAACTGGTTGGGAGAGATGAGAGGACCTGCTTGGCCAGCAGAGTGAAGCTCGTGTTTAATAATCAGATCAGTAGAGGCCTGTGCCCTTCATTAAGGAAATACAAATATGACAGGATTAAAGGGGGAGAATAATGCACAGTGTCTTCAACTGACAAGTTGGAATTTTCCTCTAGGACTGGGAAAGGATCAGCCTTCTAAGGAACACACTTCTAAAAATACCAGGCAGAAACCTTGGGCTTTTCAAGCTGCTTTGAAATCTCTGTTCCTTTTCAGTGTTTCTCATTTAAAGGTGCACTCAGCCTTGCTACTGTTGTTAAAGCAACAGAGGAGGAGGAGCTGAACAAATAGGCATGTAATAGGTTGAATTTCCAGGTCAGCACTTTGGAAACTATAATTCAGGCTATTTTTTTTTTTTTTTTCATTTAAAGCAGTATTGGTAACTGTTCAGAAGCGTTCTGGTATCATATGGCCTAGATTGACATTTTAGTTCTGCCCATCCACTGTGGGACGCTGAGTCATTTACTTAATTTCTCTGCCTTGGTTTACTCAACCTATAAAATAGAGTCTAATGATCCTGGAAGGATAAAATTATGATGGGTATGGAGGGCTTTGATGTTCTTGGCAGCCGGATTGATCAACAAATGTTTGTTATGATTTCTCATGACACCCACATCCTGAATGTGCGTAGGCTGAAAGCAAACCCTTATAATTCCATACTTTCCCTTGACAGTGAGAGTGTGCATGGTGGCGTGGCTCCTTTCTCTATGCCTTTTTTTTGTATTTTATTGAAGTATAGTTGATTTACAATGTTGTGACAATTTCTGCTGTACAACAAAGTGATTGTTATATACACACCCATTCTTTTTCAGATTCTTTTCCCACATAGGTTATCACAGAATATTGAATAGAGTTCCCTGTGCTCTACAGCAGGTCCTCATTGACCATCCCTTCAATATATACAACGATGTGCCAATCCCAAACCTTGTCTGTATCCTTTTTTTAAGGGAGGAATTTGGATGATGATTTCAGGAAGGAACAGGACAAATAGACCCCTGGATGGAAAGGGGACCCTCAAGGATGTCTGTTTAAAGAACTCCAGGCTCCCCACACAGACAGGATTGGAGGATTAAGCTGTTTTGTCTTCTTTTCTTCTTTCGTATTTAACTGAAACAACAAAGCTTCTTAATGCCCACTCTTGGCATTTTCATCACATGCATTTAGCTGGTTCCGGGTGTCACAACAGGATTTCTTGGTGGTGCTAAGCTATTTCCAAAAATCTGTTGGAAAATAGCTTTTGAAAGAAAGAGGTCAAGCACCTCACACAGCTAAACTACTACAGGTATTGTGAGGGGTCCAAACCTTTGGCTCAGCTAATGAAGTAACAGTCTTTCACCTATGGCTTATATCACCTTGCCAGTTCAACTTTCTTTCTTGTCTATTTCCAGTTCAATTTTCTTTCTTGTCTATTTCCCTCCAGAATGCAAGGCTGCCATGAGTGAGCTTCATTTTGTGTGTGTGTGTGTGTGTGTGCAGACACCTTTTAATATTCATTTAGTTACCGTGTGGCATTTTTATGTCAGGAAAACCATATTGCTGTCATGAAATGACCTTAAGGTAACAAACCATGAATTATCTTTAAAACCTGGTAAATGATTTTGAAGTTATAAACAAGCAATAAAATAATTTGCAGGTGCTGTTATTTCCCCACGAGATTTATCCAAAGAGACTATTTTGTGGCAAGATCGATTTATTACACAAATCATGGTAAAGCTGGTGAATGGCTATTCCAATTTTCATTTACTTTACATTCAAACTGAGATCTGTGTGTGGAAGATGTGGGGGAAAGCTCCAATATCAAGTTCACTGAATAATTAGAGAAATAATTTAAAAGTAAGCTCTTTTAAGACCTCACATCATGTTTAATGTAAATATGGAAAATTGCTTTGAATCTGGCGTGGAATTAAATGAAATGCCATGCATATACACTGACATTTTATGCCAGCAAGTGGTATAACATGCTAAGAAAATTGCTGAGATCAGAGATGTACCAAGAGAATTTCTATTTTTTTTTCTGTTTTTTTTTTCCAGTAATGCATGTTCTTATTTTGTAACAAAAGCTCTCTCTAAAGAACACTGATCAAGTGTGTAGATGTGTGTGTGTGTGTGTGTGTGTGTGTGTATAGCCAGTTCACTGATACTACTAGTCATTGTGTTTGCCTGCTAAACTGTCTCTTCTTTGTATTTTCCAAATTTCCAGTTACTGAGGCATTTGGGAAGGTGAGAGAGGGGGAAAAAATCAAATAATAACTGATTTTTTAATGATGTGATATATATTTTAAAGTACATAAAATAGAAAAATAGATTAAAGGAGAAAGGGAGGTGAAAAAATAAGGGGGGAAAAGCAAAGGAGAAAGGTAGAACAAGAAGGAAATTAATGGGATGTTGAAGAAAAAGAATTAGAAATCAGGGAAAGGAGGTAGAGAAGAAAGAACAAAGAGACACAGTCTCTCAATTATCCATGAGTGAGAGGCTCAGAAATAGTTCCCTGAGGGAAGACCGTCTTGGTTAAAGAATGGGAGAAAAAGACCAGAAGGAAATGACTACTGCCTCTCATGATTGAAGAGATAATGGAAAAAGGAAATCGTGCCAACCCTCAACTCAAAGGACAGAAAGCAGCTTTGAAAATAGTTTTGAAAAATCATCATCTCTTGTACTCCACCTCCTAAAAGACATAATTTGCTTCCTTTTTATTTATTTATTTTTCCCTGAGCTCTGTAACTATTATGGACTGAATTTGTCTGCCTGGTTTCCTGTCACTTAAACAAACTGGAGATTTATAGTACCTTCACACAAGAAGTCTGAAGGTGGGTACTTGCAGGCATTGGTCCTGCTGCTAAAAGGTATCCTTGTCCAGGTTTCTACGACTTTCTTGGCTTTTCATCAGTGGTTTTAAGATGACTGTTCCAGTGCCAGCTCTTATTCTCACACAAGGCAGGAGAGATGGCAATAACAAAGGGTAAAAGGTCATGAATCTGCTGAGAGTCTTCCCTTTAAAGAAACTTTCAAGGAAGAGCTGGCTAATTACTTGTACTTGCATCTAGCTGGTCAGAATTGCCTGACCTGGTCATCACTGTTTGAGAGATGGACAAGATAATGCAGGGCTTTTTGTTGGTTCGTTTAAGCACAGCCCTTTGTTGCTGCCCTCAGAAATAGCATGTCAGTGAAGAAGAAGAAGAGAATTTATACTAGGTAGATGGCCAGTTTCACATTACACATGTTAAATATACTGAAATTTAAAAGTTTTCTATTTTTTACTGACTACTTATATCTTAGGAAAAAATAATTCATTCTAAAACATAACTACATGTTTATTACTGTCTGCATTTTCTTTCTTTTTAATATACTCCAAATAATCACTGTATAAATTTGAAAAATAGACTTAAATATGGGTAAATGAATGAATTACCTACATGAATGAAATCAACAGGAATAAAAAATCATAAAAGTGCTTTCATCAGTGATATGAATATCCACAAAACTCTGGAAACACTTAGGAATCATTTGTAAGTAAAACTCTCTTTTTTTAAATAATAATTTTTGGCAGTTTTTAAAGGAGTATTATGGTAAGAAATAAGTTAGGACTGGTTTGGCTGCATGAAAGAAAATAACCAAAATGTCAAGGATATAAAAACTCATAAAAGGTCCAGTCTCATGATTTGATGAATGACTCAGACATCTAACTCCTTTTGGTTTTCTGCCCTCATATCTTTACTACAGGCGTCTATTTTCACTTAGCTTCATAGACACAGATGACTTCAAAGATTAAGCCATATTATCTTCAATATAGAGAATACAGAAGTGGAAGGAAAGACAGAGAGGCTGTGGAACTAAGTCACCTCCCTGCTAAGCAACTGTCCTGGAAGCTACATTCTACATACCTGTACAGGCTGTGATGTAGTCATGTGCTCATACTTTGTGGAAAAGAAGGCTGGAGAAAGTAGTAGAAAGTTGAGTACATTGGCACTCTAAAGATTGAGTTGTGTTTTTACGGAAGAAATAGAGAAAGAATATTGTGTGGCATCTGCCAGAGTGAGTTAAAACTACTCCACTTCTGGCAGCCAGCAGGATTCTTGACACACCATATACCCCAATAAATAGGGATGTGGCTACTCAGCCCAATTCATGATTAGAAATAGCAACTTCATGGCATATATAAAACAACAGTAACAACAAAGAAAAAAGGTTTTGGAGCCACTGTAACATGTGAACATTTGTGGCCTATGCTCTGTTTTGTACTCATGATCAGGTTGGGCTTAGCTTTGGATATGCAAAACCCTGTCTCAAATATCCAACCTTGAAAGATTTGCTGCATAAGAAAGATGTCAGGAAAGCTTATATGGGCAAAGAGATGATGATCCCTGCATATCCTGTAGGAAATGTCCCTGGATTCTGCTTTAAACCATTTGGTCTTCATGGATGTTTCCTCCTGGTAGCCACATCTCCCCTCTTCCAATCCTTTATTCTTGGGAAACTTCTCCTGCCTTCTATTTGGACCAAATTCTTACTCAAACTTCCAGAGCCTTTATACATCATCCACGGCAATACCAGAAGCAAGCCTAGAGGTCCTTCAAATAAAGACCATTCAATGTCCCTTATTTAATCTCATTACATTTTTTAAATGATTTTTATTTTTTCTATTATACTTGGTTTACAGTATTCTGTCAATTTTCCACTGTACAGCAGAGTGACTCAGTCACACATACACACACACACACACACACACATATATATATTCTTTTTCTTACATTATCCTCCATCGTGCTCCATCACAACTGACTAGATATAGTTCCCAGTGCTATACAGCAGGATCTCATTGCTTATCCATTCCAAAGGCAATAGTTTTTATTTATTAACTCCGGATTCTTAATCCATCCCACTCCCCCCCGCCCCTGCTCCTTGGCAACCACAAGTCTGTTCTCCAAGTCCATGAGTTTCTTTTCTTTGGAAAGGTTCATTTGTGCCATATATTAGATTCCAGATATAAGTAATTAAGTGACATCATATGGTATTTATCTTCTCTTTCTGACTTACTTCACTTAGTATGAGAATCACTAGTTCTTTCCATGTTGTCCAAATGGCATTATTTTCTTCCTTTTTAAGGCTCAGTAGTATTCCATTGTGTATATATATATATATGTATATATATGTATATATATACATATATATATATATATATATACCACATCTTAATCCACTCATCTGTTGATGGACATTTAGGTTGTTTCCATGTCTTGTGAATATTGCTGCAATGAACATATGGGTGCATGTGTCTTTTTCAAGGAGTTTTTCTCCTTTGTTTCTTTCTCTTTTTTTGGGTGGGGGGTTGGATGATTTCCAGTTACTTTATACTAGTGTACTTTTTAGTTTTCATGAACGTAACGTTTGGTTTTGATTTGTGGTTGCCCTGTTTTTTAAGTAAGTTAACCCCTTCCTATATCTGCTTGCTTTAGGCTGATAGTCATATAGTCTCAAACACATTATTTAAAAAAAAAGAGTCTAGATTTGCTTACTGTCCTTCCCCCACATTCTGTGATTTCAAAGTCCTTTTTTAACATCTTCATGTTTGTCCTTTTGTTGTTTCTTGTGTTTATCGTCACATTTGCAGTAGGTTTTTGTAAAATAGGTTTTCCCCCTTTTAGATCTGTATACTGGTTTATTTAAGTGATTACTTTCCAGTTATGATTTCTTCCATCTTATTTCTTCTTACTTTTTTTTTTTAATTTAGAGAAGCCCTTTCAGCATTTATTTTAGAAAGGGTTTAGTATTGCTATACCCTTTTAGCTCTTGTTTGTTGGAGAAATTCTTTATTTCTCCTTCTATTTTAAATAATATTATTGCTGGATAGAATATTTTAGGTTGCAAATTTTTCTCTTTTAGAACTTTGAATATGACTTTCCACTCTCTTCTGGCCTGTAGTGTTTCTGTAGAGAAATCAGTGGTTAGCCTTATGGGGATTCCCTTATAATTAATGCTTTGTGTTTCTCTTGCTGCTTTTAGAATCCTCTCTTTAACTTTTGCAATTTTTATTATAATATGTCTTGGTTTGGGCCTGTTTGGGTTCAACTTGTCTGGGGCCCTCTGTGCTTCCTGTATCTTGATATCTGTTTTTTTAGGTTTGGAAAGTTTTCAGGCATAATTTCTTCAAATATATTTTCAATTCCCTTTTCCTTTTCTTCTCCTTCTGGAATGCCTATTATGCATAGATTGGTCCCCTTTATATTATCCCAAAGATCTCTTATATTCATGTTTTTTCATTTGGTTTTCTGTCCACTGTCCTGATTGGGCGATTTCCATTATTCTGTCATTCAAGTCACTGATTTGTTCCTCCACATTATTCATTCTACTCTTTGGTGTCTTTAGCTCAGTTTGCATCTCTACAAATGAGTTTTATAATTTTTCTTGGTTCCTCCTTATATTTTCTAGTTCCTTTCTAGAGTAATCTGCATTTCTGTTTATATCTGCCCTTAATTCTTTGATATTCAGCCTTATTTCCTTCAGTATTTTCACTATCTCTTTTTTGAACTCTGTGTCTAATAGACTGCAGGTGTTTGTTTCATTGTTTGCTCTTTAAGGTGAATTTTCCTGTTCTTTTAAGTGGGAATGGTTCCTGAGCACCTGCATTTTGCTTATATTTTTCTTTTCTGTGAGTTTAGGGAAACCAAACTGTAGTCTTGGAGGGCTATTTCTATGCAAGTGTGCCCCTTTGTATTTTGTAGGCACTTACTATTTATTTTTGATGTGGGAATTTGGATATTTGCTGTCTCTTTCTTGGTTGCAAGCAGGCCGTTATCCCCAGGGTGCTGAGTGTTTCCAGAGAGAAGGAGGCAATGGGTAGGGCTAGTAGTCAGTGCCTAGTTGTTGGGCTCTTGACAGTAGCAAGGACCTGCAGGAAAGTGGTGCAGGCTACTCCTAGTTGCAGGGCCCTGGGAAGTGGTATTGAGCCTCAGGAAGAGTTAGGAGGTGCCTGGAGCATTTGGTAGTGGCAGTGGACAGGGTGTATGAGTTCCCAGGGGAGTGAGAGCAGCAATGGTTGGTGTTTGGTTACAATGCCCTCTTCTGTGGTGCCCTCTGAGGTGATTGGGGCTTCAAGTGGTGCCTATTCATGGACCCTTAGTGGTGGCAGGCCACTCCCACCTCTGAAGTCAGTCAGAGATAACTGCAGTCATTTGCCACTGCTACCTGTAGTCCATGCAAGAAGCACCCTGTCTCACTTAGCCCACATAGGAGGTGCTGTATAGGCTGCTCCTAGTTGCAGGATCTTGGGATGTGACAGTGATCAAGCTTGTGTGGGCACCACCTGGAGCATTTGGCAGTAGCAGCAGCAGTCTGGGTATGTTCCCAGGGGGGTGGGGGCAACAATGGGTAGTGCTCAGTTGCAGTCCCCGCTTTTTTGCTGACCTCTGTGGTGACTGGGGCCACAGGTGGAGCCTGTTCACAGACCCATAGTGGTGGCAGTCCACATATTCCTCTGGTTTCTAAGATGACAGCTGTGGTTTGTCCCCACCACCTTTAGATCACTCAAGAGGCACCATGTAGTGCTTAGCTCTCCACTGTCCTTAGCCCACACAAGATGTGCCTGGCCACCTATAGCCCATGTAAAATTACCTGGTCTCTTAAGCCCGAGCAGGTGGCCTCTTGCCACCTATAGTCTGCTCCAGAGGTGTCCCGCCCTCTGAGAGTCTGCATGTGTGCAGTGAAGGAGATTCCTATAGTGGTCCACTCCTCTTCCTCTTGCCCTCCCCAACAGTGGCACCTGGCTTCTCCTGCAGACCCAGACCTCCTCCTGAGTTTCCTCAGCTCCTCCTCCCGAGTTTCCACTTCCTGGCCCATGGCCCACTGCTCCCTAGCCCCTCAGACCATCTCTACCCAGCCAGTCCTAATTATCTTCCAAGAACTGACCTCCAGAGCTTGAGTCTCAGCACCCAGCCCCAACCTGAACATCTCAGGCTGTGGTGTCTGGGATGGTGGTGCAGATGATCTATGTGGGTCTCACTCTGCTTTGTCCCCCTGAGTCCATCTGCTGCATTTTTCTCCATGACTTTGAGGTCCTTTGGTCTTGGCTGATCTCCCTGTCAGTTAGGTGGCTTCCCAGGGTGCGGGTTCATTTTCTCTTTCACAGCTCCCTCTCAGGAATGCTAGTCCCATTGTCCTGATTCCTTTTATCTCTTTCTTTCTTTTTTTTTTTCTCTTTTGTTTTACCCAGCTATTTGGAGGGTTTTTTTTTTTTTTTTTGCCCTTTTTGGAGGTTTAAGTTCTGACAGCATTCAGTAGATGTTTGGTGCAAATCATTCTACACATAGATATGTTTTTTTGATGTGTTTGTGGGGAAAGGTGAGCACAGCATCTTATTCCTCCACCATCTTGATCAATCAGACCAATATCTGGACTCACAAAGGTTCAGGTTCATAAAGAACCTTGGCACAGAAGGAATTCACTGAAAGAAAGTAATAGGCAAAAATAGATTAAGATAGGATGCTTGTGAGAGATGCAAGCAGGTCACTACATTTTAACAATTGTTTGCTAATAGATATTATTAGATTCTGTATTCTTAGCAGAGTACAAATACATATAAAGCATGATCATGGGGCTCCAGATATTTGAACTTAAGTGTAATGTAGAGTGTCAATTCCGTGAAGACAAAGACTTGCTTTTCTTCATTAAAAGTGAGTGCTCTGACCACCATTGAGAAAGATCATAAGCAAGGTTCACCTTTATTTCTAATGGGATGCAACATACCTTTTCTGCAGCTAAGTATTCTCTCCTTGGTGGCTTCTTTCAACAAACGTTATTCTGAAATCTATTTTTGCTCACATTTTTCTGGTTTCTTTTGTAATTAATATTGGGTAAATTTGATTTTGTTTGTAACAGTAGCAGAAATTGCACTCCCCACAGGTCTAATAAACATAGCTACATTTATTGCACTTTTATGTGTGCCAGGCACAGGGCTAGGTGCATCACAGGTGTAATTTCATTTCATCCTTTAAACAGTCCTTTGAGCTAAGTCTTTTAAGTAGAGTAAAACTAAAATTCTTGAGGAAGAAAGGAGCCCTGACTGAAATTTTATATTATTTTCATTTATACATGAAAAAAATTATTTCATAATTTATGTGGATTTTTTTCTACCTTTGACAGTTTTATTATAGTCACTATGATTAAGATATTTTCTACCCTGCAATTCCTGGCCTGCATTTTGGAGGTTCTTTCAACCTGGACTACATATACTTTACCTAATATAATTAACATGTCTGCAAATTATAGATGAAGAAGCTAAAGCCTAGAGGTAACAAGTAACTCGCCCAAGATTATGTAATTAGTAGCAGGACAGGAGTTTAAAACAACTGGTCTACTAGAAAGCTCAGTCTCTTAATCATTATGCTTTTCAGTTTTTAGTTTCTTAATATTAGAGGAAGGCTTTTCCTTAAATGAAGATTTAAAACTCTTTGGGGTTAAATCTTGAATGACCAGATTACTTATTCAAAATACTATGCTGGCAAATGTTAATGACCAGCTATTGAGGAAAAACAGCCCTCATTGTTAGTATTTCTGTTGTATAAATACTCCTTTCATGGCTGATTTCAAGTAAGCAATGTGACAACATCAAAAGAGGAGCAGGGAAAAGATGTGTACAAGAGGCTCTAGTTGGCCAGTGGGGAGCCAGCATGTCACTGACTCTATGATAATTATTGTTAAAATCAAATATAATTATTTTAATAATTAGTAGCAATTAACTAGGTCATTAACCAATTCATGAATGAAAAAAGGCATTTTGTTAGGTGGCAAAGACGTAGACTTTTCAGCCAAGTCAATCAGACTTGAATTCTGGCCACAATACTAAATAGCTTCATGCCTGTGTGATTGTGGGCAATTTTTTCACCCTCTCTGGGCTGCACATGGAGATAATACCACATACCTCAGGAGATTTTGTGAGTTTTTAATATGGAAATTGTCTGGTATAGGGTGAATTTTAAGTATATTAGTTGCTTATATACTAACATATTTCTCTTCATTCATTTCATTGGTGAGCATTTATTGATTACTAAAAATAAAATAATCATATTTAATGGCTTTATGAAATATTTTGTTTTTATAATTAGAATTCTTATGTTACTTTTTATTTTCCAACCTTTTAAAGAGATGTTAATATAAGAAATATTTTGCTATTTTTGGACTTATTAATGATGGCCGTCCTGACTGGTGTGAATGCTGGAGGGGGTATGGAGAAAAGGGAACCTTCCTGCACTGTTGGTGGGAATTTAAGCTGGTACAACCACTATGGAGAACAGTATGGAGGTACCTTAGAAAATTATACACAGAACTACCATGAGACCCAGCAAACCCACTCTTGGGCATATACCCTGACAAAACTTTCCTTGAAAAAGACACATGTACCCACATGTTCATTGCAGCTCTATTCACAATAGCCAAGACATGGAAACAACCCAATGTCCATCAGCAGGGGATTGGATTAGGAAGATGTGGTATACATACACAATGGAATACTACTCAGCCATAAAAAAGGAAAAAACAATGCCATTTGCAGCAACATGGGTGGAACTAGAGATTCTCATATTGAGTGAAGTAAGTCAGAAAGAGAAAGACAAATACCATATGATATCACCTATATCTGGAATCTAATATAAGGCACAAATCAACCTTTCCACAGAAAAGAAAATCATGGACTTGCAGAATAGACTTCTGGTTGACAAGAGGGAGGGGGAGGGAGTGGGATAGATTGGGAACTTGGGGTTAATAGATGCAAACTATTGCTTTTGGAATGGATTAGCAATGAGATCCTGCTTTGTAGCACTGGGCACTATGTCTAGTCACTTATGACAGAGCATGATAATATGAGGAAAAAGAATGTATACATGTATGTGTAACCCGTTCACCATGCTGTATAGTAGGAAAAAAATTGTATTGGGGAAATAACAATTAAAAAAAAAGAAATATCTTGCTTTCTTCTAGTGCTACTATTAAACAAACAACACGCAAAACAACAAACAAAACTAGCACAAATTAAATAGTGACTGTTACCTTGGTCTCAGATCCTGCCAATTACTACAAGACAACATGAAGGCTCAGAACTGCCATATCTATCTATTTTTCTGAAAAACCAGGAATCTTTTTAATGAAGCCTCCTAATTTTAAAGTATCTTTTAGGACACTATAAAACTAGTGTTGTGTAAGCCAGATCTGACAGATTGACTACCAGTTTGTAGCTTCTGAATTTGTGGATGAGTAGGGTTTGGGTGGTATAAAAAGTGGAGAGAGGAACCTGAATGAGGAAGAGAGGAAGGCATGATGAAAGAATGGCTTCTTTAGGTAAAGTAGGAGTCTGCTCTTCTAGAGAGAAGCACTCTGGTAGTGGACAAGCTTGGACCACTAACTTTGGGACAAATTGAGCATGGTCTATTGAGAATTCTAAGAAATACGATTTTTGTTCCATAAAAAATGAAAAATTTTTTTGGCAATGGAACATGATATAATTAATCTGATAGTAGTTGGAGATGAATTCAAGAATGGGAAACACTACATGTGTTTTCAGAGCCTCGTTCTTGGCTGTCAAGCAGCTTGTGTTTATATCTGACTCACCATGTTATAGTACTATTACTGATAAGGAAGACATTTTATCCTTCTGGGTCTCCTGGTAATAAGTTAGTTATGAAGATTAAATGAATTACTAATTATAAAGTGTTTAGGCAGTGCCTAGCACATAGGAAGCATTCAAAACAAAGTTATGTTATTGCTAGTGTTCAAATAAAGGAAATGAGCAGCAGGAACACTAGTTAAGAGGCTCCTATAAATTATAGGTATAAATTGCTCAGTGAAAGAATCAAAATTATTTGGCTCCAGAAAGAGAAGGAAAGGAAAGTGTAATAGTAAGGACAGTTGTTTTTTTTTTAACATTTTTAAAAAACATGGCTAATAAGCCCTACCTTGACAAACAGAAACACTTGTAGATGAGGATTCTTATGATCATGGGAAGATGTATTCAACTTCAGATGTGAGTAGCATTTACATTGCAAATTTAATAATCACCTAAAATAAAATACACTGTCAGCAGTTGAAGATCTAGGACAAGAGGTAGATTGCAATTTAAATACGACACATTTACTGAACAGGGAAAGATATGCAGCACCTTATATTCAGTGCTTTAGAAACAAACCAGATAGGTAAAATGCTGTCTATGCCCTTCGTCAAACAATATGTGGTTTATTTAACATGGCAAATTAAATAAGAACACACGTGGCCATTCCAGGAGGTTAGCACTGAAAAAAAATGGTAGCCACGAGTGCTCTGGGTATTCACAGGAAAGTATGTTGGAGGTGGAGAAGCATGGGGGTGGGGGAGGCTAAGTGTTCCTATAGGTTATGCACCAATGTGGTGCAGTTTGGAGGGAAGAAAGTAAAGACATGCTGGGAAATATATAAGTGCATTGGGGATCAAATATTAGGTTAGTTTGGCAGGAAAATGGTGTTTCTTTGGGTATACACATTGTTGAAGCAGCTTAGCGGCACATTAGAGAGTGTCCTTCCGTCATGATGAGAACTTTCAATATATAAGAAGAGTTTGCCTTGTTTTTGGCAGCGTGGTAATAGAAGGAATTTCTGCTTTTGAAACGTCATTATTATATAGGATTGAGTAGATAAACAAGGTGAGTATATGAGGTATAGCACAATTTTGTACTATGGGAATGTACTTGAAGGAGATTAGAAGTGCCTTTGAGAAAAGCAGCGGAGAAGTTCCTGTTGTGGCTCAGTGGAAATGAATCTGACCAGTATCCATGAGGACACACGTTTGATCCTTGGCCTTGCTCAGTGGGTTAAGGATCTGGCATTGTGGTGAGCTGTGGTGCAGGTTGCAGATGTGGCATGGATCTGGAATTGCTGTGGCTATGGCATAGGCCAGCAGCTATAGCTCCAATTTGACCCCTAGCCTGGGAACCTCCATATGCCTCAGGTTCAGGCCTAAAATAAAAAGAGAAGCAATACACTTCTTCCTGTGTTGAAGTGGATTAAGATTCTGTCTGCAGTAAATTTGGTCACTGCAGGGGTGAGGGTTCGATACGTGGCCTGGGCCAGTGGATGTAGGTCACAGCTGGCTCAGATTTCAATCCCTGGCCCAGGAACATCCATATGTCATGGATGATGACAACAACAACAACAAAAAAAGCAGCAAAATTTTGTGTCTAGGAACATATCTGTAATTCAAGAAAGAGAATGGGATTTACATTGAAAATTTAATAATCACCTAGAAATCATGGTTGAAACCAGAAAGTAAATGAAATTTTCACAAGAGCATATTCAGAAGGAAAGAGATTCTGTGTTAGTGCCTTGGGTGATACCCACATGGAAGAAATGGGAAGAAGAAAACTTAGTGACAAGAACAGAGTAAAAGCATCATCAAGGTGGAGGAAGAACTGAGTCCTGTCATGAAAAAACAAAGATACCAGCATGCTTGACAGCAGAGAGCCAAAATCATGTTTGGACATTAGCTCCTGAGCTGCTTCCACTCTTATCCTTCAAAAGAAAATAGTCAAGGGACCCCTGAGCTCAGCCTACTCTGAGGAAGGCCCTACACTGAGGGGACAGTGTAGGAACAGTCAGAAAGAATTCAGAAGTCCAAAGTCTTCCAATAGTTTTATTTATTGGAAACATCTATGTGATATATGACTATATAAATTAACTTATTTAGATTTTTAAAATGTGTTTGCTTTTAATGGAAATGCCTGTTTCTATGTGGACATATCTTGATAATGTAACTCCATAGCACTATGGAAACAATTTTGTAGTTCACAATTTATGAACCTTAGCACTACTGACATCTTGGATTGGATATTTTGTTGTATAGACTGTTCTGGGACCTGTAGGATGTTTAGCAGTATCCCTAGGCTCTGTCAATAAGATGCCAGTAGCACTCCTCAGCAGTTGTGACAATCCAAAATTTCTTCAGTCGCCATTGCCCTTTTCCCTACATTGAGAAGAACTGCTATGTAATAGATGCCAAAGGAGGCATGTTTTTTTTTTTTCCCCCTTCTTTCCCCATGCAAGAGGAAAGAAGGCATAACTAGGCAATGAATTTCCTGGAGTAATAAAATTAATTACCATATTTATGACATAAAGATGTTTTTATGTATGACACATATATACACATAAGCATATATATATATATATTTGCAAAGAGAAAGTTAGGCTTTCAAGTATGGAGTGAAAGAGGCTAAAGTTATAAAACCAAAAAATAAATTAACCATTATATCTAAACAGATATGCCGGAGGGTGGTATTTTCATTTAGCGGCAAATACAATTAAACAGACATTCAGTTTAAGGCAAATAAAATCCTCCATATATCCAGTGGCATCTTTATACTGATATAAATTGCAGTGAAAAGCAATTTGTATAAATCAGTAGTATTCCAGAAAGAGATATATAGACCAAGCAAATCTAATGTGACAGATGTTAAAAATGTCATCATTATAACATTTCTTTTCAATTCAAACAGTTCATAGACTTCTGATTATATTAAATAGGGGATTGGAGCTTCATTGTCAGAAAAGACAATCGCCTTGTCACATAGCAAATTTGTTTAGGTTGAGCTTTTTTACTTTTTTGTGAATAGAGTGGGCTCCATTATACCGTCTTCAAAGCAAATACCTTGAATCAGAAATAGACTGAGAATCTATCTGAAATAACAGATTAAAACAGAAAAAGAAAGAAAATCTTTTCAGTATATAAACAATTTAGATATCTATGTAAAACCATAATGGATTTTATATTTTTTCATATCAACAAATGTTAAAATAGACAATATTTGTCCAAATCAATAGTTCACAAATGTCTCAATTCTCATATGCAAAGAATATAAAAGTTGTGGCAGAAGTTCGCAATTTCCTTTTTTTTAAATTCATTTTTATTTTTTTGGTTGTATAGCTCTTTTATTATTATGTTTTTAATAGTTATTTCCCAAATACATTTTTTTTCCTACTGTACAGCGTGGTGACCCAGTTACACATACATGCACACATTCTATTTTCGCACATTATCATGCTCCATCATAAGGGACTAGACATAGTTCCCAGTGCTACACAGCAGGATCTCATTCTAATCCATTCCAACGGCAATAGTCTGTATCTATTTATTCAAATGCAATGGATGATGTAGGGTGGAATTTATGTATCTGTAAGGCTATTTTCATGCGGAATATTATTTCCGCTTCAGCTCTTTTCTAAAATACCAATATGCTGCTATCTATTGGCTAAAGAGTCTGACTTCCACATCTGTGGGTTTCTTGTCTGCTATTTCATGCAAATGTGAATAATTGAGTTAGTGGATGCAAAATCAGTGGTGGATAGAGGGCTGGATAGCGGGCTAAGGGTCAACGGTTTTCATTGCACTATAGCATTTTATGTAAGGGACCTGAGCATCTGGAGATTTTGGTATTCAGAGAGACTCCTGGAACCAATACCTCACAAATATAGAGGAAAGTCTGATACTCATTTTTCGTTCAAGGGAGTCGGGGGAGTTTGAGGAGTTTATTTTAGGTGAATACAATTTAAAATAAATAACAGAATGATTTACTATTCTTTTGTTTAAGGAAGGGACATTGACCTAGAATATTATTTCAGATATACAACATAGTGATTTGATATTTTTATACATTACAAAATGATCCCTAGTGATCTGTTCACTATGAGTTCAATCTCTATCTAGCAACAAATTTAGTATATTACTATTGACTACACTGCCTATGCTATATCACAGTGACATACTTGTTTTGTAGCTGAAGGTTTGTACCTCCTTATCACTTTGACCTATTTCACCCATCCCTCTGTCCCTCTCCCATCTGGCAATGACTAGATTTTTCTCTATATATACAAGTCTGTTTATGTTTTATTATGTTTTTTTAATTTATGTTTTGTATATGCTACATAAAAGTGAAATCATACAGTATGTGTCTTTCTCTGTCTGACTTATTTAGTTTAGCATCATGCCCTCTATGTCCATGCATTCCTTATAGGGCATATTATTTGCAAATGTATTATCCTTCAGTAGGTGGCCTTTTCATTTTGTTGATGGTTTTCTTTCCTGTGTTAAAGCTTTTAGTTTAATACAGGTCAATTTGTTTATTTTTGTTTTTATTGCCCTGGCCTGAAGAGATCCAAAAAAATATTGCTAAGATCAATGTCAAAGAGCATACTGCCTATGTTTGTTTCTAGGAGTTTAATAGTTTCAGTTCTTACATTAAAGTCTTTAATCCATTTTTAGTTTATTGTTGTGTACAGTGTGAGAAAACGGCCTAGTTTTATGTTTTTAAAACATGTAGCTGTCCAGTCTTACCAATACCATTTATTGAAAGGATATTGTTTTCTGCATGGTACATTGTTGTCTTCTTTGTCATACATTAATTGACTATGTAAGTATGGGTTTCTTTCTGGGCTCTTTATTCTGTTCCATTGATCTATGTGTCTCTTTTTCTTCTAGTACCATACTGCTTTGACTTTATCATAGTAGTATAGTTTTCAATTGGGGAGCATGATACCTCCAGCTCTATTCGTCTATCTCAAGGTCGTGTTCCCTTTTCAGGTTTTTTGTTTGCTTGTTTGTTTTTGTACTTCAGTAGAAATTTTAAGACTTTGTTTTCATTCTATGAAAAATATGATTAGGTAATTTGATAGGGATTGCATTGAATTTGTACATTGCTTTGTGTGGCATGTATATTTTAACTATATTAATTCTTCTAATCCTTAGACATATTGTATCTTTCCATTTATTTGTGTCATCTTTAATTTCTTTAGTTAATATCTTGTAGTTTTCAGAGTACATGTCTTTCACCTACCTGATTAAGTTTATTACTTTTCTGATGCAATTGTAAATGGAATTATTTTCTTAACTTCTTATTATGATAGTTCATTATTGGTGTATAGATATGCAACAGGTTTCTTAATATTTATTTTGTATCCTGCAACTTTACTGAAATGATATATTCTAATAGTTTTGGGGTGGAGTCTTCAGGGTTTTCTATATATTATGTCATTTGAAAGTTGTGACAATTTTAATTCTTTGCTTCCAATTTAAATTCCTTTTATTTCTTCTTCTTGTCTGGTTTCTGTGGCCAGAATTCTAATACTATGGTGAATAAGAGTGATGAGAGTGGGTATCCTTGTTTTGTTCCTGATCTTGGAGATAAAACTTTCACTTTTTACCTCTGAGTAAGAGGTGTGTGTTTATCATATATATCCTGTATTATATTGAGGTATATTCTCTCTGTACCCATTTTGTTGAAAGTTTTTAATTATAAACGGATGATGAATTTTGTGAAATGCTTTTCCTACATCTATTGAGATGACCAGCCATGTGATTTTTATCCTTCCTTTTATGTGTTGTATTATGTTGGTTGATTTGTGGATATTGAATCATACCTGTATCCTTAGAATAAATCGCACATGAGCATACATAGTTGCATTCAGTTTGCTAGAATTTTTCATCCATGTTCATTAAAGATAATGGAGTGTAATTTTCTTTCTTTCTTCCTTTTTTTTCTTCATTTCTTCCTTTCTCCCTCACTCCCTCTCTCCCTTCCTTCTCTTTCTCTTTTTTTTGTCTTTCTTTTTCTTGTCTTTCATCTTTGTCTAGTTTTGGTATCAGGGTAAGGTGGGCCTTGTAGAATAAATTCATAAGATTTCCTTCCTCATTTTAAAAAATAATTTGAGAAAAATAGGTATTAATTTTCCTTTAAATGTATGATAGAATTCACCAAGGAAGCTTTCTGGTCCTGGGCTTTGGTTTGTTGTGTGTTTTTTGATTACTATTACTGGATCAACTGTATTACCGGTAATTTTTCTGTTCATATTTTCTATTTCTTCTTGATTCAGTCAAGAAAGATTGTATGTTACTAGGAATTCATCCATTTCTTCTAGAAGGGTTGTCTAACTTTTTAATATATAATTGTTCATAATAGACTCATGATTTTATTTTTGTGGTATTGATCATAAATTATTTTATTTCTGCTTTTGAGTTCCACCTCCTTTTTCCTTGATGAATCTGAATAAAGGTTTGTCTTTCTTGTCTTTTAAAATAAATAGTTCTCAGTTTCATTGATCTTTGCTGTTGTGTTGGGTTTGTTTTTATTTTCATTTCTTCTGCTTTGATTTTTTCCCCTTTTAATAATTTTAAGCTTTGTTCTTTTTCTGTTACCTTTAGCTATAAAGTTAGGTTGTTTATTTTTGTTTGTTTGTTTTTTGAGGTAGGCCTATATTGCTAAAAACTTGTCTCTTAGAATTGCTGTTCGTGTATCCCATTGATTTTTGGAACATGGTTTTTCATATTTGTCTCCATGTATTTTTGTTTGTTTTCCTTGATTAATTCACTGACACATTGGTCTTTCAGTCACATGTTGTTTAGTCTCTACATGTTTATGTTTTTCGCAGTTTCTTCCTATGATTGATTTCTAGCTTCATGCCATTGTAGTCAGAAATAATCATTAATATGACTTCAATCTTCTAAAATAGTATATACTAAGACTTGTTTTGATGCCTAGCATGTGATTTAACCTGCAGAATGTTCTATGTACACCTGATAAAAACAATCATTCTGCAATTTGGGGGTAGAAAGTTTTGTAGATAGATATCTATTAGGTCATCTGGTTTAATAATGTCATTATTTCCTTATTAAATTTCAGTCTGGATGATCTATCTACTATAAGTGAAATATTAAAGTCACTTACTATTACTGTATTCCTCTCTGTTTCTCTATGTAGGTCCGTTTTACATGTTTAAAGTTTCTCTAATGGGTATATTATGTCCTCTTCTTGCATGATACTTTTATCATTGTGTAATGCTTTTCTTTGTTGTTATAGTCATTGTTTTAACATCTCTTTTATCTGTTATGAGTTGCTACCCTCATATTCCTTTTGTTTTCATTTGCATGGAGTATCTTTTTCCATTCACACAATTTTAGTCTTGGTGGGTATTTGGTAAATCTGAAGCCAGTCTCTTGTAGGCAGCCTATAGATAATGTCTCATTTAAAAAAATACATTCAGGAGTTCCCATTGTGGCGCAGTGGTTGACGAATCCGACTAGGAACCATGAGGTTGTGGGTTCGGTCCCTGTTCTTGCTCAGTGGGTTAACGATCTGGCATTGCCGTGAGCTGTGGTGTAGGTTGCAGATGTGGCTCGGATCCTGCGTTGCTGTGGCTCTGGCGTAGGCTGGCGGCTACAGCTCCGATTTGACCTCTAGCCTGGAAACCTCCATATGCCGCAGGTGTGGCCCAAGAAATGGCAAAAAAAGAAAAAAAAATTCATTCAGCCACCCTTTATCTTTTGTTTGGGGCATTTAGTTCATCTACATTTAAAGTGATTATTGAAAATTTTGTAGTTATTGCCATTTTGTTAATTGTTTTCTGGCTGTTTTTGTTGTTCTTATCTATTCCTTTCATCTTTTAGTTTCTTTTTCAGTTTGATTTTCTTTAGTGTTATGCTTGGGTTTCTTTCTTTGTATATCTATTTAGGTTTGGGGTTTGCTGTCATTGCAGTATTCATATACATCAACCTACATATTTAGTTGTTTATTTCAAAATGACAGTTGCTTAGGTTTGAATGCATTGTAAAATGACAACAGTTTTACTACCCCCACACTTTTTATCTTTTTGCCATCACATTTACATCATTTTACTTTTTATATCCCTTAAAAACTTATTGCAGTTATAGTTAATTTTACAAATTTTATCTTTTAACCTTCATATTGGCTTTTTAAGTGGTTGACACACTACCTTTACTGCTGAGATTTTTTTCTTATATATATATATACATATATAATTTCTAGTTACATCCTCATCTTTTCTACTTAAAGAGAACACTTTACCTATTCTTATGGCCATACCCATGGCATATGGAAGTTCCCAGGGAAGGGACTGAATCAAAGCTACAGATGTGACCTATACCACACCTGTGGCAACACCAAAAGTTTTAACCCATTGCAGTGGGCCAGGGAGTGAACCCACACATCCACAGTGACCCAAGCCACTGCAGTCAGATTCCCAACCTACTGCACCACAGTTGGAATTCCCCTTTTAACTTTTTTTGAAATGCTGATTTAGTAGCGATGAACTTAGTTTTTGCTTACATGAGAATCAGTCTCCTTATTTCTCCTTCAATGTTTTATTATATATAATGATTTTTATTTTTTCCATTATAGCAGATTTACAGTGTTCTGTCAATCTTCTGATGCACAGAAAAGTGACCCAGTCACACGTACCTGTATATGTTCTTTTTTCTCACATTATCATGCTCCATCACAAGTGACCAGACATAGTTCCCAGTGCTATACAGCAGATCCCATTGCTAATGCATTCCAAAGGCTATAGTTTGCATCTATTAACCCCAAATTCCCAGTCCCTGCTACTCTTTCCCCTTTCCTTTTGGCAGCCACAACTCTGTTCTCCATGTCAATGATTTTCTTTTTTGTGGAAAGATTCATTTATGCCCTATATTAGATTCTAGATGTAAGTGAAATCATATGGTATTTGTCTTTGTCTTTCTGACTTGCTTCACTCAGTATGAGAGTCTCTAATTCCACCCATATTTCTGCAAATGGCATTATTTTGTTCTTTTTTATAGCTGAGTAGTATTCCATTGTGTATATATACCACATCTTCTTAATCCAATCTCCTGCTGATGAACATTTAAGTTGTTTCCATGTCTTGGCTATTGTGAATAGTGCTGCAATGAACATGCAGGTACATGTGTCCTTTCCAAGGAATATTTTGTTGGGGTATATGCCCAAGAGTGGGATTGCTGGGTCATATGGTAATTTTATGTATAGTTTTCTAAGGTACCTCCATACTGTTTTCCATAGTGGTTGTGCCAGCTTACATTTCCACCAACAGTGCAGGAGGGTTCCCTTTTCTCCACACCCCCTCCAGCATTTGTTATTTGTGGACTTATGAATGATGCCCATTCTGACTGATATGAGGTGGTACCTCATGGGAGTTTTGATTTGCATTTCTCTAATAATCAGGGATGTTGAGCATTTTTTCATGTGCTTATCGGCCATCTGTACATCTTCCTTGGAGAAATGTCTGTTCAGGTCTTTTGGCCATTTTTCAATTCGGTCATTGGTTTTTTTGCTGTTGAGTTGTATAAGTTGTTTGTATATTTTTCCCCTTCAATTTTGAATGATAACCTTGCTGAATAGAGTATCCTTCATTGTAAATTTTTTTCCTTTCACCAGTTTAAGCACATTGTGTCACTCCCTTCTCATGTGCAAATTTTCTGCTGGAAATAAGTTGATAAGTTTATGGGAATTTCTATGTATGTGAATCATTGTTTTTCTCTTGCTGCCTTTAAAATTCTCATTATCTTTTATTTTTGTCATTTGAAATTTGTGTCTTGGTGTGAATATCTTTGAATTCATCTTGTTTGAGAATCTCTATGCATCCTGAACCTGGATGTCTATTTCCTCCCTGGGTTAGGGAGGCTTTTAGCCATGATTTCATCAAATAAGTTTTTTGCTCCCTTTTCTTTTTTCCTTTTTGGTCTTATATAATGCAAATCTTAGTATGCTTGATGTTTTCTCAGAGATCCTTTAAGCAATCCACATTTCTTTACTCTTCTTTTTGCTGTTCATATTGGGTGATTTCCCCTATTCTGTCTTCCAGATCACTAATCATTCTTTTGTATCATCTAATCTGCTGATTAGATTCCCTCTAGTGTATTTTTCATTTTGGTTACTGTGTTCTTCAACTCTGATCGTTTCTTTTTATATTTTTCAAGTCTTTGACATTCCCATTTTTATCTTGAGATAAGTGAGCATTTTTTTGACTGTTATTTTGAACTCTTCATTAGTTAAATTACTTATTTTCATTTCATTAGGATTTTCTCCTCTTGGGTTTTGTTGTTTTTATTGGAAAACCTCCTCTTTTCCTCATTTTGTTTGACATTCTGTGTTTGTTTCTATGAATTAGATAAAAGAGTTACCTTTTCTGGATTTGAAGGCATGGCTTTGTGTAGGCTTGAACCCCTTGCTCCTTAGGGAGAACCTACATGGTTGTGATATCCTATCCTGTGGTTTGAGTTCTGACTTGATGATGTCTTTGCTTCTCCTACCCATCACATTGTGTTGTTTTCTTTTTATATTCTTAATTGTAGAAGAGATGTCTTGCTACTCTTTAGGTTGTTCTCAGAGTGAGTTGCTGTATATATGGTGGTGGTTTTGGTGTGTTTGTGAGAGGAGGTGAACTTAGGACCTTTCTATTCCATCACCTTGATCCTGTAATCTTAATAGTAAAATGTGGACTTTATTTTGATATCCTTTTCAGAATCATAAGTATAATATTAATCATATGTAGAAATATATATTATATAATAATACTTCATATGATTAATTTTATATATATGTAAATAAAGCAAGATTAAAGATTACTCATTTGACAGAGCAGTTATCAATGATGTCCAAGAATCCTGAACTTGATTAGATCTTATGGACTGGATTGTATCCCTTCTAAAAGTTGTATGTAGAAACCCCAACCCACTATGACTATATTTGGAGATATGGCTTATGAGGAAGGAAGGCTAAATGATGTCTTAAGGGTGAGGCCCTAATTCACTATAACTAGAGTTCTTATAAGAGGAAGAGACATCGGGGATGCACATGCTCAAAGAAATGACCATGTGAGCACACAGTGAGAAATTGGCCATCTGGAAACCAGGGAGAGAAGCCACTGGAGAAATTTAATCCTTTGACACCTTAATCATAGACTTCCATTCTCCAGATCAGTGAGAAAATGTTTGTGTTGTTTGAGACACCCAGCCTGTGATTATGACAATTTGTTTTGGCAGTCCTGGCAGACAATTACACTAAAGAAAGTCACCTTTGCCTGAATTTCCCAAAAATTCTGGGATCACTGCTACCATCTCTTAGATTTATAAGAACACATAGATTTCAAAAGATTCTGCCTCTTGAAATATCTCTAGAATTTTCTAGGAATGCATATGTTTCTATCTACAACCAAAAATGTTGTAGACTTGCTGTTCTCTCCCAGTAGAATAGCAATGCATATGTGCCTGTCAAGATAGGACTCTATAAAACATTTATTTAATGATTATTTGCCCAGGAAAATTTAGGCTACTACCATCTTGTTCATTGCTCCACAATAATAGTCATGTAAAATCTGACACAACTGCTACTGTTCTTGAGGGACTAATTTAGAAATTTTCTACAGAAATGAATGGGGCTGCTTCTACCACCTCTGTGGTAGTTGTTGGGCACAGATCTAAAAGCTTCAGGGGCTGGAGTTCCTATTGTGGCTTGGAGGTTTAAGGATCCAATGTGTCTGCGTGAGAATGTGGGTTCAATCCATGGCCTTTCTCAGTGGGTTAAGTATCCAACATTGCCACAAGCTACAGGGTAGTTGGCAGATGTTACTCAGATCCAGAATTGCTGTGGCATAGGCCAGCAGCTACAGCTCCAACTTGACACCTGGTCTGGGAACTTCCATATGATGCAGTGCAACTGTAGAAAGAAAACTAAATAAAAGCAGCAGGGACAAAGCCTCTAGTCACATGGAACTTGTAATCTTATAAGAAAAGCAGCAATTAAGTAAATTTTCTTATAATTAAAATGAGAGAATTTTCATGTAACTGAAGTACCTAATGTAATCTTGGAATATGGGGAAGTCTTCTCTGGAAAAGCAAATTTAAGGCTGAGATGAGAATGATGAAGAGTTAATCATGAAGAGAATTAATGAAGACCTGAGGAAGCATAGAGTTTGGGGAGCTCAGGGATCAGAATGCTATATGCTAGACCATAGTAAGCAAGTACAATGGGGCTGGATATGCAGTGAGAGAAAAGTCAGATAAGATTACATACTAGGGGTGGACAGAAGGAGAGCTTATGTGACATGATGCTTTCAGACCACTTTTTGTATCTGGCAAAAAGTTAAATCTACTTTGTAATGCTTCCAGGTGATTAATTTTACTATGCCAAGTAATTATAAAACAAATTACCATGAAGTGATGATTTAACACATGTACTGGCAGTAATTGAATGGTCAAGTGAGATTAATTCAATTGATTTCAATATGTGAGAGTATTTCTTTGGAGCTAGTGAAGAGACTACCTGTATTGGATCTGTTGCTTGAAATATATGCTTATGGAAAGCATTTAAGGTGTTGGAGATGGAGCTAGAGTGTGTGTTCAAACAATATATAAAACTCTGTGACTTTTGGTAAGGGTATCCACTTGCCCAGAAAATAATGAAGTTGTCTCATAATTTTTGAAGAATTGGAGTTTCTAAGACTAAATTCTTTGCCAAATCAGAGAGTTGCACACAGTTTGAGAGTTGAGATTTCTAGGACCAGAACTCCATGTTTCTGCCAGGTGCTATGTCTCCAGCAGGAAAACAAAAGTGTGGTTCTCTCTGCTGTGTTGAATATCCCACTTAGTCTTAAATACAATAACTTTGTCTTTGATGACAGATGAACAGAACTAGTAAATATATCCTCAATTCTCATTGCTAGTAAGAAAAGTTTCCTGTTTTACTTTAGAAGTCATTTCTAAATCAAAGTAGCTTTTGAAAGTCTTAAGCAGCAGGTGACTCAGACACCATTTATTTATTATAACCCAGCCTGATAATTAATTTCAGCAAATGAGTCTTAAATGCAAATGGCTCAACAATGCCTTTAGCCTGTAATTTATTTCTAAGACACTTATTATTGTCTACCCCAAAGCTATTGAAATTGTTTAAGCTAGAAAAATAGAGATGCCTTTAAAAATGAAAACTAAGTAATTAGGGATGGCCCTCAAATATCCCCTAGGTAATCATTAGATTCATAAAGCAAAGATAATTGGTGAAATGAGACTTTAAGTCTGTATCATTGTTGAACCGGTTGATAGCTTCTACAGCAAAGATTGGAACATTATAGGTAAAAGAAATCTTGATTTGCCCCAATTTTATTCTTGCCTATTTCTCACTAAACTATACACTGATTTTTTTAAATCAATTTCTTCTAGATCACACGCATGGTACAAACTTCAGAAACTTATTACTGAACCCTGACTATATAAGACAGACACGTACTAGGGGCTGCCTGTATATGAAAGGAAGACAAAGATAAATAAGAGCAACACTTTTTCCTTGAGAGAATACCATTTAATGGAAGACAAAGATACATTAATAAGTAATATAGAAACTGTGAACTGACAGGTACTAAAAGTGAGGAATGAAAAGTGACATCAGACCAGGGCTTTGGTACTAGTTGATCCTGAAATAAGAAAAATAAGGAAAGTGTATAGAAATTTTTCATACAGTTAAATATATTTAATTGAAAAAACTCAAATTCTAATATAAATCTTCTTGATTTCTTTTGAGGTGAATATAATTCTTTATGAAAAGATGGTGATATAGATGGCAAGGTAGAAAATTCTGTGATGGACTCAGAAACTCTGCTTTATTGGATAGAACATCTAAATATCTGAGATCTACTGTTTCGAGAGCCAAAGAGGAGCCATTTCAGTGCCTAGATTTAAGGATGTCTTCATAAAGGAGGTAGCTTTGAGTTGGGTGTGCCTTGAATGGACTACTTAGAATTCTATTCAATTTTGTCCTCTGTGGATCATGATTCAAAAGTAAAATATTATTGATAGAAGAATAGATGTTGAACAGATCAATCTAGTCTCCTTAATATTCAAAGAATACTAAAATGTTCTTTATAATCAAGAAGTGTAACTCTACATATTGTATTCTTAAAGGTTCTTTTGTTAAAAAAAAATCAAGGCAAGGAAAATGTAAACACTAAATATAAGAACACATAAGTGTTCTCTAAAGCCCCCAAACAGAAAAAAACTGCAACCGAGCCTCAACAACAGAGTAGCAATAACAACAAAACTACACATAGCCAAAACCACAACTCCCAAGATCACTTGTTCCAATTCAAATTATAAGCAGAGACTAACCTCATCCATCAGTATAAATTCCATGTTCTAAGGAGATCATCTGCTTAACTAAGCATGAAAGAGGCAGTCCTCCCTAGTCAAACTCATTCCATCTTGGAATGAATAAGGGGAAATGCGCCCATAGATTTATGTACGATAAATAATCATATGTCAGATACTCTCTTGAAAGTAGTACATGGGAGTGTTCCTTGTGGCTCAGCAGATTAAGAGCCAGACATAGTGTCTGTGAGGATGCAAATTTGATCTTGGACTTGATCAGTGGGTTAAGAGTCTGGCACTGCCAAAATCTGTGGTGTAGGTTGCAAATATAGCTTAGATATGGCATTGCTGTGGCTGTGCCATAGGCCGGCAGTTCTGATTCAGTCCCTAGCCCAGGAACTTCCATATGCTACTGGTGTAGCTGTAAAAAGAAAAAGAAATAAAAGCCAGTACTTGTATCATTGTTATTTAGTTGTATTGGAGAATTAGCATTGTATTTATTATTTAATCTACTCAGCAAGTGAATGAATAAATATTGTAATCATAACCTCATTTTTGAGAAAGAAAACTTAAGTCCCAGTAAGATTAAGATCTTTGTTCAATATCATACAACATTTAAGTAGAAGAGCTTGTATGTAAACTTGTGCAGCTTTGCTATAGGACCAAAATTTGATGTAACATGACTCTTGGGCTCTCAGGCCTTTGGGTATGAGAGCATTTCCCTCAAAAAAGGGGATCATTGTGAGCTGGAGAGAAAATATATGAAAAGTATTCTAACTGCAATCACTGAAGACTGCAATCATCCAAATGTCAGGAAAAATGCTATTTTTTCAAGACAACTGCAAATAAAAAGTGTATTTTTAGAATGTGCAATTAAGATATGATTGCGGGTATGGCATATTATTAATCTTGTTCTCCTTTTGATCCAGTTGGGTAAATAAGTTCTACCTGAGAGAGAAAAATCAATTACCCAATATCAAAATACGGGTAAGATAACTGTCATGCTAAAGTCTTTTTCATTGAAATTACAGTATTTTTATAATCTTAAAATTAAGAAAGAGAATAAAAAACATATAGAGATTTTAATAAACATAATTTATTAAATTCTGCTGCTTTGGACACTGGAATATATCTTGATCATATGCTTTTTTCGTTTTTTTTTTTTTCGTTTTTTTTTTTTTTTTTTTTTTTTGTCTTTTTGCTATTTCTTTGGGCCGCTCCCGCAGCATATGGAGTTTCCCAGGCTAGGAGTCGAATCGGAGCCGTAGCCGCCAGCCTACGCCAGAGCCACAGCAACGCCGGATTGTTAACCCACAGAGCAAGGGCAGGGACCCGAACCCGCAACCTCATTGTTCCTAGTCGGATTCGTTAACCACTGCGCCACGACAGGAACTCCGCTTTTTTCGTATTTGAGTTATAAATATCGTCATACTAAATACCATAAGACAATACGAAAGATGATTAGAATGAAAGACAATATCCACAATGAGCTGGAGAAATGTTATTTAATAAGATATAAGATAATTTACCACCTATATATACATATTACAAATTTATATTGATCCTGGAAAATAAGATGAAGTGGAATTTACTATGAAAAAACTATGATGGGAGTTCCCGTTGTGGCGCAGTGGTTAACGAATCTGATTAGGAATCATGAGGTTGCAGGTTCAATCCCTGACCTTCCTCAGTGGGTTAAGGATCCAGCATTGCCGTGAGCTATGGTGTAAGTTGCAGACACAGCTCAGATCCCGCTCTGCTGTGGCTCTGGCATAGGCTACAGCTCCAATTACACCCCTATACTGGGAACCTCCATATGCCATGAGAGTGGCCCTAGAAAAGGCAAAAAGACCAAAAAAAAAAAAAAAAAAAAAAGAAAAAGAAAAAAGGAGTTCCCATCATGGCGCAGTGGTTAACGAATCCGACTAGGAACCATGAGGTTGCGGGTTTGGTCCCTGCCCTTGCTCAGTGGGTTAAGAATCCGGCGTTGCTGTGACCTGTGGTGTAGGTTGCAGACGCGGCTGGAATCCCGCGTTGCTGTGGCTGTGGCATAGGCCGGTGGCTACAGCTCCGATTCGACCCCTAGCGTGGGAACCTCCATATGCTGCGGGAGCGGCCCAAGAAATAGCAAAAAAAAAAGATTAAAAAAAAAGAAAAGAAAAAACTATGATGTACCTTAATGCCTTAAATGAATATCTAAGAAAAAGTAATCAATAAACTGAAAGGTGAAAAAAGCCAGTCATGTTCTTTTATATAAACATAAAAGTAGGTTAAGTAGATTAAATATATATAAATTCATATCAAACAGTGATTTTTATTATACAATGGAAGATAAAATAAAGGTTATAAAAAAGTGGAATCCTGTATATATATTTATTAACCAAATAGACATATATTGACTATTTCAGATGAGAGGTAGCTCAGTTGAAAATACAATTTCATTGGAATTAGTAGGTAAATGTTTCAATTATAAAAATTCTATCATGAAGATATTTTTATAATGTATTAAAAAAAGTTGGGTAAACTTAAATAGTATGAAAAGCATACTTTCGGTCAATCTAAAGTGAGCATAAAGAAGTTTTTAACCCAGTGGAAGTTGGAAATAGGAAAACAGCCCTATTTGTTCAGCCTGAAAAGGAGGTAGGTTCCCCTTTTCCAGTGTTGCAGGTCTCAAGATCTTGGCCTGCTGATCCTACAGGTACATCAGATTAGATGTACCCCCAGATCATCTCATCATCTTTTCCTCAAACAATATCCACATAACTTTTAAGTTAATCTCCTTTTTGTTTTCATAGCAACTTCCTCCTTGCAACTATTACCCTAACCCTATTACATGTTACCAAAATATAGATCAGAGTAATGTTTTGCTTAAATACATTGAAGGGATCTCCAGACCTTCAATAACTTCCCCACTGCTTATTATGCTATGGTTAACTCTACAATTAAGCTTTTTTCCATTTCTCAATAAGTCCACTCTATAGTTTCACTTATATCTATGCTTCTGTAATTCTTATCTAATTACAGTTTTGAAATATTTCAGGTACCTAATATCTCCATGATATTAGGAGATATCTCTTTCATCTGCCTGGAGTGCCATTCTCCGATCTATCTCAAAACTTAGCTTTAAATGCTTTGTGAAGACGTCTTCTCCTCATTCCAGGCAAATTTAGCATATTTGGGCCTGTAATATATTCTGAATATGCGTTTATAATATTAAATATTTTATTGCTAAATCTTTTACTATACCATACCATTTATGAGCCTTTCATCCCCATAATAAACTATAAGTTTCCTGAAGATAACACACATCTATTTCATCTTTCTGTTCTCAACACCTAATGCATAACATACATACTAGTATCCTAGCAGTTGTGGTTGCACCATATCCTAGGTAAACTAGAAAAGACAGACATTCCAGACTGTAGTGACTTGTGAAATTTTATTTCCCCAAAATAAGACACTATCAAAGCAAATAGTAGATGAAACTCTCATAGCTTATCTCAAAGGTATGTATTTTGACATAAGTTTATATCAGAAAAAAAACCTCTCCCTTTTATTAAATGAAAATTTGCTTATGAATTTGGCCTTTATATGTTAACAATCCTGTTATTTTTAATAATGACAGTATCTTTCCATTATTTATGTTTTCCTATCTTATCACACAGAATAGGACCTTTAGAATAATACCAAATAGTAGCAGTCATGCTGTGCACCCTTGACTTATTCCTGATTTTAAGAATACTTCTGACATCTCTATAGCAATGATAGCTCATGTAGATGACTCATATTAGGCTAAGGGAGTTCCCATTTATTACTAATTTGCTATCATTCATAGGTATTTAGTCACAAATTTTTCATCTATTTTGAGATAATGTTTCTCTAATATTTAAATATGGAAATTTACAGCTATAAATTAATTTTTAAATGTTAAGGATCATGAGTTGTTTCTAGTTTGGGGTTATTGCTTATAGTGTGATTATAGGAGCTCCCTTGTGGTACAGCAGTTTAAGGATCCATTGTTGTCACTGAAGCAACATATGTTGCTGCTGTGGATTGGGTTTGATCCCTGGCCCAAGATCTTCCACATGACACGGGTGCGGCCAAAAAGAAATAGTGTGGATATACATTCTATGAATGTATCTTTTAGTGCATGTAAGTCTACATATATATAGAAACAGAATCAATGGGTCACAAGATGCGCTTTTATCTCACTTTAGTGGAAACTTTTACAAAATCTATTTAAAATTGCTGTACCAGGAATTCTCATTGTAGTGCACTTGGTTAGAAATCCAACTGCAGTGGCTCAGGTCGCTGTGGAAGAGTGAGTTCAATGCCTAGCTTGGTGCTCTGGGTTAAAGCATCTGGCATTGCCACTTCTGCGGCATAGGTCACAGATGTTGTTTGGACTCAGTTCCTGGCCAGGGAACTTCTATATGCCTAGGGTGCAGCCTTTAAAAAAAAGTTGCTGTACCAATTTACATTGCTAATGATAATATATGAGTGTTCTATTGTGCCACATTCTTAACATTACCTGATATTTGCTTTTAATTTTTTTTTTTGAGGTGTTTGGCAAATGTGTGATGATATCTAATTGTTGTTGTTGTTTCCTTATTTAGGGCCGCATCTGCCCATATGGAAATTCCCAGGCTAGGGGTTAAATCAGAGCTGCTGCTGCAGGCCTATGCCACACCCACAGCAACTCTGGATCCTAGCCCATCTGTAACCCACGTTGCAGCTTGTGGCAGTGTTGGATCCTTAACCCACTGAACAATGCCAGGGATCAAACCCGCATCCTCATGGATACTATTGGGTTATTATCCCACCGAGCTGCAAGAGGAATTCCTTTAGTTATGGATTTAATTTCAATGTGTTGATGACTAATAAACTTTAGCACTCTTTAATTTATTGGCCATTTTGATATTCTCTCTTGTAAATTTATTTTTCAGGTCTTTAATTTATTTTCCCACTGTGTTACCTTCGTTTCATTGGCTCGTAATAGTTCTTCATATATGCTGGATACATATAGATTGTCTACCTCTTGCTTTACAATTTTCACTCTCTGTAATGGTATCTTTTGATTAATGGATATTTTAAAATTTAATATAGTTCATCTATCAATCTTTCATTTCATGGTTTGTGTTTTTATGTCCAGAATAAGAAATCTTTCCTAAGCCCAAGCTTATTAAGACATTCTAACATATCTTCTTCCAGAAGTTTTATTGCTTAATGTATTACATTTAAATTTATAGTCCTTCTGGAATTGATTTTTGCATATGGTGTGAGGTACGTGTCAAGATTAAATATTTTTCTATATGGATATCAAATTGACTCAGCTTCAACTATTAAAAAGATGATTCTTTCCACACTGTATCACAAAGTCAACTTTGTTGTAAATCAAGTGACCATATATATGTAGAGTCTTTTTTTATTCTCTATTTTATTCCTTTGATTTATTTGTCTGCCTTGCACCAACACCACATAGCCTTAATTGAGATAGCTTTAGGGTAAGTTTTGATATATGGTAATAAAATTCCTCCAGTTTTCTTTTTCTTCTACAGATTTGTCTCATTCTTAGCTAATTGCATTACATATATATTTAAGAACTAGCACATAATTTTACACATATACACATATTCTGATTTCATTTATAGATCAATTTGGAGATAATAGATATCTTAACATTTCTCAAGAGTACAATTAATAAATCTCCATTTACTTAGGCAAGCCACTTAATTTACCTCAAAAATATTTTGCAGTTTTTTTGTGTTTATGTCTTAGACAACTTTGTTTCACTCTTTGATATATGATGGTTCTTGATACTAATGTAAATGGTATCATATTTAAGAAAGCATTAGTTTATAATTTTATCTGTTATTACATAGTAATATATATTTATATATTTATTTTTTATCTAGAGATCTTGTTAAATTCATTTTCAATTCTTTTTTTTTTTTTTTTTAGGGCTGCACCTGTGGCTCCTAGGCTAGGGGTCAATTCAGAGCCACAGCTGCCAGTCTACCCCCACAGACACAGCAATGTTGGGTCTGATCCAGATCTGTAACCTAAAGCACAAATCATGGCAATGCCAAGTTCTTAACCCACTGAGCAGGCCAGGGAAAGAACCTACATCCTTATGGATACTAGTCTGGTTTGTTACCACTGAACCACAATGGGAACTCCCCAATTCTATTTTAATAATACTTTGGATTTTCTCTATTCACGAAAATTTCACATGTGATTTATGACCATTTTTCCCCTAATCTTCTCCTTTTTTTTCCTTGCCATGTTGTATAAGAGAGACCTTTTTGCAATGTTATACAATATTGGGTAGAAGCAGAGGTAGTAGATATCTTGATCTTATTTTTGATTTCATGAGGAGAGCTCAATTGTTCTCTATTACATAAAATGTTTGTTATAGATATATTTTTCATTTTTAAAGTTTTATTAAAGTATAATTGATTTACAATGTTGTGACACTTTCTCCTGTACAACAAAGTGATTCAGTTATACATACACATATCCATTATTTTCCCATACAGGTTATCACAGAATATTGCATAGAGTTCCCTGTGTTGTCAATATATTTTAACATAAGTTTTCATTTAGTTAGAGCACATACAATGAAGTGTACAAATATTAAATATTCAGCCTAATTAAGGCTTACAAGTGTACATACTTTTGGAACCACCACTGAACACTGCATGTATCTTAGAAGTCCCAGATATGCCCCTCCTATTCCTACCAGTGCATCTGCCCTAGTAACTGAACCCAACTGGTGTAAACTGGGTAAGGAGGCTCATTGATGAAATTTATAAATCATTTTCTGAAGCATAGAGTATGATGGAGAAACAAAGTTTTTTTGTTTTGTTTTGTTTTGTTTGTTTGTTTTTGTCTTTTTGCCTCTTCTAGGCCCGCTCCCACAGTATATGGAGATTTCCAGGCTAAGGGTTTAATCGGAGCTGTAGGCGCCGGCCTACACCAGAGCCACAGCAACGTGGGATTTGAGCCGCGTCTGCAACCTACACCACAGTCCATGGCAACGACAGATCCTTAAACCACTGAGCAAGGCCAGGGATCAAACCCACAACCTCATGGTTCCTAGTCGGATTCGTTAACCACTGTGCCACAACAGAAGCTCCGAGAAACATAAAGTTTAATCCTCATCAGAATTACCTTTCCTCTTTTGTTCTGTTGGAAAAAACACGTTCTATACAAAGTCCGTATTATCCTGAAACGATATGAATCCAGTCATACTTCTTTCTGAAATCTAAAACACTGCTCTTTGTTCTTTATATAAGGCAGCAATAAAAAATGTATGTTAAAGTTTTGATCTCAGGTAAGTCATAGATAGTCACAAAGTCAATTGATCACTCTGTAACATAATACAAAACAGATAAGCTTTAAAAATATATACCTTTAAAAGTCATCAAATAGCAGTGGGCACAAGGAAGTCTAAATAATTTTATAAAGATGATAGCCCTTCAGATATGAGCAAAGACCAGCAGCATTCTTTATTTCTTAATGTATTTACTGAGTCTAAATTAACAATTGGGTAGAAAAATAAGACCATTACAAGCAGAAAAACATTAAGGTGAAAAGAAGAGATTCACTAAAATTTTACCACTACAAAATGGCTGACCAATTCTCCACATAAAGAATTTAGGTGACTAAGCATTGGTCCTGGGAAACTGAAGGCTGACTGGGAAATAAAGGGAAGTTGCTTAATTTATCTTTGATTAAATTTCAAAGCCCTGTTAGAAAGCAGGGCTTGATCTCGCCATGTAGAACCAGAACACAAATCACCTAAACTACTGATTTAAATTCATAACAAAGGGACAAAGCAAGTCCTTTCTGGAAGAATTTATTATCTACTTCAGTCTCTACTTCTATTTTATACCTAAAGTACAGTGCATACACAAAAATCTAGAAGACATGCAAAGCAGAGGAATGCTATGATTCAAAAAGTAAAAATGTTAAAAGAAGCAGAACCACAGATGACACAATTGCAGGAATTAGTGGGCTAAAAATTAAGTACTTTAACAAATTTAGAGGAAAATATGGATGAAATGGTATAAAGATGAAAAATTTCAACAGAAAAAAGAAAATAAAAAAATATAAATTCTAGAACTGAAAAATGTAATATTGTATTGAATAACTCATTTGACTGGCTTAAAACTATACTGAACAAAAGAAAAAGATTGTTAACTTCAAAGAGCATCATTTGGAATTATCTAAAATGAACCACAGAAAAAAATTTAAAAAGAGGAGATCAGAGCCCTTTAAGAGATTGCAAAATGTTCTTACATATTTTAGTAACAAATTAAAAAATAAAATTGTAAAATGAAACAATTCTAACCCTACAAAGCATAAAATACTTAATAATTTTAAAGAACTATGCATGACACCTACATATTAAAAATTGTTGAAAGAAATTAAAGCATTAAATAGATTATGGTCATAAGTTGGAAGTCTGAATATTAAGAGAAAGGGAAAGAAAGAAAGGGAAAGGAAGGAAGGAAGTATTATAATAAGAACTGGTTCAGACCGTTATGGAGGCTAAGTCTCCCACTCTGTATTTGTACTATCTGCAAGCTGGAGAACCAGGAAAGCCTGTGTTGAGGGAAAAGATGAGGGATGAGGTGAGGAGCTTGTGTAGGTTCCAGGGTTCAAAAGCCCCTGAACCAGGAGCTCCAAGGTCTGAAGACAATTAAAGATAAGAAAGAGCAGGAGAGAGGGAGAGGTAGAAAGACCTCCACCCTTCCTTTATTCTTTTATTCTATTCTGGCCTTTTGGTGGATTAGATAATGTTCACCCACTTCAGGGAGGGTGGATATCTTTATGCAGCCTACTGAGGCACATGCTAATCTCTTCCTTAAACATCCTCCTAGACACACCCAGAAATACTGTTTTAACAGTTATCTGGGCCTCCCTAAGCCCAGTCAAATTAAGACATTAAGTTTATCATCACAACAAATATTGCTGTAAAATTGGATATCCAGAAGGAGAAAAAAAGATTTTTTTTCCCCTGCAAACTCAGTTACTCTTGACCCCCCCATTCTTATCCCTGACACCTAAATCAATTTAAAAATGGATATAAACCTAAATGTTAAAGCTAATATTTTAAAGTTTCCAGGAAAAAACATAGATAAATCTCCTGGTGTGGGCAAATATTTACTATTTATTAATTGTGATTAAAAAAGGCACCACTCATAAAAATATTGAAAATTGGATTTAAAATCTTCTAAACACCATAAGATATAGTGGAAGTAATGAGACAAGCCACAGAATCAGAAAGTATATTCACTCAACATGGATCTGGAAAGGATTTATACCCAGGAAACATAAAGAAATCCTACAAATCAACAATAAAATGACAACTGTATTTCTTCAGGTAAGCAAAATATTTGGATGAACACTTCAGAAAGCGAGATACTGTACCAGCCACTGAGAATATGAAAAGTTTCTCAATGCCATGACTAATGCAAATCATACTCACAGTGAGATTTTAGAATTAAAACAAGCAAAAACAAACAAAAACTACATCTATCAGGTCAGCTAACATTATAAAGACTGAAAACTCCAAGGATTTGTGAGACTGTTAAGCAACTGAAACTCTTGTGTTGAGTCTTAACATTGTACAACCATTTTGGAGAATCATCTGCTGGTCTCTCATAAACATAACCAAGCTTTGATCAGATGAACAAGCAATTCCACTCTCTATAAGATGTTATGTCTTGCACAAATATGTTCATTAAAACTTATGATAGTTCATAACTGGAAACAAACCCAAATTTTAAGCCATAGATGGGTAAATGAGAACCCCCAAGACCTCCAAACCCATTGACTCCCTAGCTGCTGTGAAATTTCTTTGTGATGTGATTTGGTGAAATCCTAAGAGGAATCCTATCATGCAATGGACTGAATATTATTTGTGCCCTTCCCCATCAATTCATATGTTGAAAACTAATCCCCAGTGTAATGATATTGGATGGGTAGAAGGGCTTTGGAAGGTGATTAGGTCATGATAGTGGAGCCTTTAGGAATGGGATTAAATGTCCTTATAAGGGATACCCCAGAGAGCTCCCTATTCACATCATGTTGAGGTTAAAGCAAAAAGACTGATGTCAAGGAAGTGAGCTATCACCCTACATTGAATCTGCTAATGCCTTTATCTTGGACTTCCTAGAGGTGTAAATGTTTGCATTTCCTAGAACTGTAAGAAATTTCTATTGTTTATAAGACATACAGTCTATGGTATTATGTCATAGCAGCCCAAATGAATCAAGACATAGCCCAACATTTTGATTTTGCAACCTGTTCATGGGAGATACCATTGCTAATGTAAGACAACCTAAAGGGGCTTACTGCATCATCAGTCTCCTAAGCAGTTGTTGTTACCATCCATAAGCAGATCCACCATTCATTTGAGCCAGCTTCTTTTGGTTTAAGGAAACATAGAGTAAGACTTGTGAATTTAGTAAGCTTCTTGTCACACTTAATGGGCCATGCAATGAGTTTCCTAGTTCAAGGGGAAATTTTGTGGCATGCCTGAAAGATAATAATACATTCTCTAAGTCCATTAATAGAGGGGCTGGAAGAGGAAAGGGGTAGTAAATCTGACGGCAGGATATATTTCTATCTCTATAAAATCAATGCCTTCTTCCCTCTCTAATGAAAGTTCTGTTAGAAGCAATCAGCTATTTGGTTGCTAGCCGGTTTCCTTGGAAATGGTGGCATTTGGAGCTCAATGTCAGTCTTTGTTATAACAATGATGAGCTTTGGTGAGAGAAAGTATAGGTTATTGGGCTATGTACAGCTTCCACCCCTGTTCTTTGAGTAAATATCATAGTTCCTGGGAAAAGAAGCTAACTTCAGAGAATGAATCTTGTGCATCTAGTTATTGAGAGTATCTGATGATGTGGATGTCCTCTGGTGGCCATTTACGTAGAATAACTTTATGCCAAGATATTTATCAACTTCACTGTTAATTTTATTCAAGTCCCTGATTTACCAGCCAGGATATGGTGTCATCTCTTGGTACCGATTTTTATTGCAGACCTCCTCTATGTTAGGTACCTGAGAAGGTACCCATCACCACTGTCTTTCTTTTTTCTCCTTCCTCTTAGGTCAGATCACTCTGTAGTTGCATTAGTAATGCAGATCTTTCCTTTTTCCCCCATTAACTGGTCTTACAACATTTTCCATGAAGCTGTAAGTTGGATGAGGAAGAGAGAGTAAAGCAGAAGTAGTAAGCACTAAAATCTGAACCACTTTGTGCCCCATGCATTCTGGACCTGCTAAGTGCTGGATTTTGTGCTACTTCCACTGAACAACACAACCACTGCAGAAATTTTTTCAGTTTTATGACTGGCAAATTATATAACACTAAACACATAATAAGTAAATTAGATTGCATAGAATTGGTGCCCTGTAGTCATGTACTCAGTTAGCAAAGCAGATCTGCTTTTCAAATGGAGGGTACTTGTCCAATAGAGAACATCGATTGCATGTAACCCAATTCAAAGGTCCCTCAGGGTCTGCACTGTTGTTGTTCTATGGGAGTTTGCTAGACATGTCATTCAGTATCTCTCTAGCACAGATATTTCCAAAGCAGTGTGACTACAATTCGCAAGTCCCAAATGACAGGGCACCTGGCACTGCATTGTCTATTTGCTGCAGAGACTTTTTGCTTGAAGGCCCCACTCAAAATCAGGAGGCTTCCAGTTAACACAGTAAACACCTCAAAGCAGTGCATCTGAATAAATGATAGGTTACTCCCAAATCTAGAGTATCTCTACCAATGGGTCATTAGTGAGCAGGTAAATTATAGTCACCCATCCTTATCATTGGCTCCCAATCTGTAGATTCAATGGAATCCTCCAATAAAGAGGGCCAGCTGCACCACACCACTTATAAGTGACGTGAACACCCACAGATTTCAGTATCCCCAGGGTCCTGGAACCAAACCCTGTTGATGACAATGGATGACTGTGTAGCAGGATTTTTTGGGTTTTGGTGGTGTTTGGTTTGTTGCTATTGTTTTGCGTTTTTGTTTGTTTTTTGTTTTGTTTTGTTTTAACTATAGAAGATTTATGAACATGCTAAAGATCATAGGTTCAGAAACCTCAATGTGGCAGGCCTCTACATGTTGATGGATATTTATTGCCCACCTCTGGCACACGTGATACTTCCTACGCATTAGGTACAATGAGGAAAATGTTAATACAATGGTTTCTTTTAGGCTATCAGGAAAATCAATTTCCCTTTGGAATATATTATATATAGAGAGCATGAGGGTTAATATAGCTCAGTGATAAGAGAATAATAAGATATAATTACCCTAAATATGTAAAGACAAACAGCTTCTAACTAACTTTGCTCAGAGCAATAAGGGAAAATATTAAGCAAATATGTGTATACAGAGAAACACCTCTTCCACAGAGATCACTGTAATTGGCATCACTGCATCAAGTTGGTGCTGATATATGCTGGAAGACATGATGGCTTTTGCACTTATTATACAAGGCAAAAGGGAATGAATGGCCTTTATTACATGGGTCAGAAGATCATCTTTTGAGAACCACTGATTTAGAATACCAACTGGTTACCTGAACTAAAGAACAAGCATTGCTATCACTTAGAAATTTAGACATGCAGACTGATGAGCTCCATCAAAGACCTTATGAGGCGGAGACTTTGGGGGTGGTACCCAGAAATCTGTCTTTTAACAAATCCTGCAGGTGGCTCTGGTGTATGATAAAGTTTAAAAACTACTGTTCTCTACTTGTTATACCTGTACCAAGTCTTAATTCTTGGAACAGGGTAAATCACCACAGGATATGTTTTAGCTTTCACTAGACTCATTGAAAGATGGATTGGAATCAACAGTTGACTCTCCATCTGACCTGTGTAATTCCCCACTGTGACTTGTAAAACATATTAATGTTTTCTGTACCTAGAGATTATCATTAGTGACTAGCCAGGACCTAATTATGTCCAGGAGGTCTGTGCATTTCCATTTGTGTTGTGTGTAAAGGGGTTGGGAGGTAGTCACAGGTGTTTCCAGGAAAGAATCAAGCTATGATTTCTAGGATACTGTTCTGGTGACATTATAAAGTCTCTTTTTTTCTATCAAGGAACTCGAGGTCCCTTAAATTAGTTTAAGTCTGAATATTGAATAAAAGGCCACAATTCTCTACTGTAGTTAGCTCTGTGCTACCAGACAGAATGTTTTTCCCTGTATATGTAAAGCAGTGCCATAATAAACTTTCAATCTATTTTTTTATTGAAGTATAGGTGATTTATAGCATGTGTTAGTTTCAGGCGTACAGCAGAGTGATTCAATATTTTTACAGATTATATTGCATTATAAGTTATTACAGGATATTGGGTGTACGTCTCATACTATATAGGAATATACTTTATTGTTTATTTATTTTGTGTGTCATAGTTTCTATCTGTTAATACCATGACCCTAACTTGCCCCTCTCGTACTCCCTCTCCCCTTTGGTAATCACAAGTTTATTTTCTATGTCAATGAGTCTGTTTGTTTTGTATATATTTATTTGTATTGTTTTTTAGACTTCACATATAAATTATACAGTATTTGTCTTTCTGATTTATTTCACTAAGCATAATATTTTCTAGATTCATACATGTTGCTGCAAATGGCAATATTTCATTCTTTTTTGTGGCTGAGTAATATTGCAGTGTATATACGTATGCGTATATGAATGTGTGTGTGTGTGTGTAATAGTGCTACCATGAATATCTATCTAATGGATAGCTGAGCAACTTTAAAGTAGTTCCATTCAAACATCTCTATCTCCTTGAGCTTTTGTCCTCTACTAGAACATGTTTAATCCATCATTAAGTCCAAGCTTAGATTAGCCATTAATAGATGTCTATTAATATGACTCCTAGATGCTCAAGGTAACACATTTAATCATGAATTCTAGGGGACAATACAAACTCGGGTTGATGAAATCATATTGTTTTGCACTTTTGATATAGCATCCCTAGAATCTCCTCACATGAATGCTCCTCAGATTACTGCCTAAACAAATTTGGTGAATATTTTCATTTTTATTATCAGGTCTGTACTTTACATTCTAATTCTCCTATGAGTTGATAGGAAGTAAGTGGTGATGATAATTGATCCTGAGGAGAGTTGACATCTTCTACGATACAACTTTCAGATGTTTTTATGCAGGGAGCAAGCTAATTCCTTTAAAAAATGGCAGTAGAGGAGGTGTCTGTTGGTAAAAGAGCCCTAGGGGTGTTTGATAGTTTAAAGTTCACAGTATCATTTGTGTCTGCTTTAAATGCCCCCTCCATATATCTCAAAACCCCACTTCTTCCAGACCATTGGATTTATTTCAGTGTAACATACCTACAATACTTATGACTTGGGCTTATGTCCCAGCTGTAGTTGTCCTAATTCACCAGCTGTTATATAGGTGTTCTAATTTTTCACTCAAATTCTAAGTTGGCATTCAGGGCTTTTGGTTTTTTTTTCTTATTTGTGCTCTCCTGCATCATTGTAATCACTTTTGTCGTCATAACAGTGAAGGCATAGATGATATCTCAATGTCTTGCATTCTACTTGAATTCCATAACATTCTACCATGGGTGTTAACCTGGGTAATTGTGAACCCATTGCATGACTTCTATTACTAGAGCAAGAAAGTATTTATGTTCTCCTTAAACTTATGAGTAATGCAATACTAGAGTCTCATTTCCTAGGGTCATTTGTATGAATTACTTGATCACTCTGAGTTTAAGCAGAAAAGAAGTGGCTTACTCAGACATGTGATTAATTTGAATTTAATAATAATATTTTAAAATAAATGAGCAGGATTAAGGGAAACCAACAGTTATGAGCAAGTATCTCTTTTATGTCTTAAGGGGCAAAAGACAGGAGACAGAGGGATTGGGAACTAGAAGCAGGAGGGAGAATCTCTAGTCTGACAAGAGAGTCACTTAACAGAAGCTGTGACCTTCATTAGAGGGATGTAATCAATCCATGGAAATCCAGCAGGGAGGCAATTGGATGAATACATACTCTCTATTTGCTCTCTGATCTCCTGCCAGTACCTCTCATTGGCTGATGTCTAAGAGAAAACAGAGTTCAATGGAGCCCATTATGTAGGCCATAAATTCAGTCTTCCAGAATTGGCAGTGAATTGAGAGTAGGTCTGAAGAAAAAATGGAAAACCTCTAAGACATGCTCTCATTTATTGAGATTTCTTCATAACCTCTAAATAAACAGTTATTCTACAAAAAGTTCTTATATATCCTTTGTTGAATTTATTTCTATTAATTTTGGTGGGTTACTATTTCACATGGCCTCTTTTTCTTGCATTTCTAATTGTAACAAAGAGCTACAGTGGACATCAATATATTTTTATTGAAGTATAATTAATATATAACATTATACTGGTTTCAGGTATGTAACATAATGATTTGGTATTTGTACATATTGCAAAATAATCACCATAATAAGTCTACTTAACTTCTGCCACTATCCATAGTTAGACATTTTTTTTATATATAATGGGAACATTTAAAATTTACTCTATTAGCAACTTTTAAGTATGCAGTAATTATTGACTGTAGTCACCATGCTGTATATTACATTCCATGTTCTATTTATTTTATAACTTTACGTTTTTACCTTTTGATGACTTTACCCATTTTATCCAACCCCCAAACCCTACCTCTGGTAAGCACAAAAAACATTCTTGGAATCTATGAGCTTGTTTTTATTTTATTTTTAAGATTCCATATATAAGAGAGATCATATGGTATTTGTCCTCTGTCATACTCATTCACTTATAATGCCCTCAAGGTCCACCAATGTTATTGCAAATAGCAACATTTCATTATTTCTCATGACCAAATAATATTCCATAGCTTGGATATACCACAATTTCTTTATCCATTCTTCCATGGATGGACATTTAAATTGTTTCCATGTCTTGGCTATCTTGGTAAATAATGTTACCATGAACATGGGGATACAGATATGTTTCAAGTTAGTGTTTTCCTTTTGTTTGAATAAATACCCAGTAGTAGATTGCTGAAATACTATAGTTTTATTTTAAATTTCTTAAGGAACCTCTATACTGTTTTACATAGTGGCTGCACAAATTTACATTCCCACCAACAGTGCATGAGTGTTCCTTTTTTTTCCACATCCTTGCAAACACTTGTTATTTACCTTTATTTTTTAATAATAGCCATTTGAACAGGTATGAGGTGATATCTCATCTTGATTTTGACTTGAATTTCCCAGATGATTAGTTATGTTGGGTATCTTTTCACATACCTGTTGGCCATCCAAAGGCAGCCTATAGAAAAAAAGTTCTATTCAACTTTTTAATTGGATTGTTTGTTATTTATTGGTTTGTTTTTTATTCCATTATATATGTTCTTTATATATTTTGGGTATTAGTTCATTATTAGTTGTGTGATTGGCATATATTTTCTCCTATCTTATAAGTGGCCTTTACATTTTGCTTTTCCCTTGTTGCACAGAAGTTTTTTTTTTTATTTTTATGTGGTCCTACTTGTTTATTTTTGCTTCTATGCTGTTGCTTTGAGGAGAGACCAAAACAAAAATTAGCCAAACCAGTGTCAGGAAGCTTACGTGACACCTACCTTCTAGGAGTTTCATGGTTTCAGAGTTTCATGGTTACCTTCAAGTCTTTAATTCATTTTATTTGATTTTTGTGTAAGGTGTAAGATAGGAGTCCAATTTCATCATTTGGCATGTGGCTGTCCAGTTTTCCCAGCCCATTTACTGAAGAGACTGTCTTTTACCATTGCATATTCTTAGCTACTTTGTCATAAAATAATTTGCAGTATATGAGTATGTTTCCTTCTGTGCTCTCTATTCTGTCTCACTGACCATTGCATATAATTTTATGCCAATGTCAACTGCTGGGGATTACTGCAGCTTTGTAATAGAGCTTGAAATCAGGGAGCATGATGCCTCCAGGTTTGTTCTTCTTCCTCAAGATTGCTTTGGTTATTTAGTGGCTTTCTTGGTTCCATACACATTTTGAGATGATTTGTTCTTTTTGTGAGAAACACCATTGGAATTTTTGATATGAATTTAATTGGATCTATAGATTGTTTTTGGTTGTATGGGCAATTTAACAATATTAATTTTTCACATCCATAAGTACAGAATATCTTTTCACTTATTTGCGTTTTCTTCAATTTCTTTCATTAACATTTTATAGATATCAGTAAATAGGTCTTTTACCTCCTTGATTCCATTTATGCATAGGTATTTCATTGTTTTTGAGGCAGTTTATAAGTGAGATAGTTTTGTTAATTTGTCTTTCTGATTATTCCTTGTTAGTATATAGAAATTAAACTACTTTTTGTATATTGATTTTGAATATGATTTTTGTATATTGATTTTGTATGTTGAATGTCACTAATTTCTTTTATTCTAACAGGTTTTTTGGTGGACTATTAGGGTTTTTACATATAATACATCATTTACAAATAATGAAAGTTTTACTTCTTTGCAATTAGAATGACTTACATTTCTTTTTTTCTGTCAAATTGTTCTGGTTAGGACATCCAATATTATGTTGAATAAAACTGAAGAGCGTGGACATCCTTGTCTTGTTCCTAATCTAAAGGAAAAGCTTTCAGCTTTTTACTATTGAGTATGAAATTATATTAGCTGTAGCTTCATTATATATGGCATTTATTATGTTGAGTTATGTTCCCTCAATAACCAGTTTGTTGAGATTTTTTTGTCATAAATGGATATTGAATTTTGGCAAATGCCTTTTCTTTCCCTATTGAGATGATCACATAATATCATTTATTTTGTTAATGTGTATATCATATTGATTGTTTTTTTAGGTGTTGAATTATCCTTGCATCTCTGGAATAAAGCCTACTTGATAGGGTGAATTTGTATTGCTAATATTTTGTTAGGGATTTCTGTATCTATGTTAATCAGCAATATTGAACTATATTTTTTTGGGGGGGGGATTCCTTATCTGACTTTGGTATGAGAGTAATGCTGGCCTGTAAAATGAGTTAGGAAGTGTTCCATTTTCTTATGATTTTTTTTGGAAGACTTTGAAAAGGGTTGGCATTAATTCTTAGAATGCTTGGTAGAATTCATCAGGCTCTAGACTTTGTTGGGAAGTTTTTTTTTACTGATTTAACATCTTTACTAGTAGTCAGTCTGTTCAAATTTTCTATTTCTTCATGAATCAGCTTGGTGGGGTCTATGTTTCAGAAACGGATCCATTTCTCCTAGTTTGCTGAATTTATTGATGTATAATTGTTCATAGTAGTCTCTTATGATCCTTTATATTTCTGTGACATCTGTTATAACATCTCTTGTTGTATTTCTGATTTTATTTTATTTAGGTCTTCACTGTGTTTACTCATTCTTATCCGAAGTTCAGTGAGCATTCTTATGACCATTACTCTTAACTCTTTATCAGGTAAATTACTTATCTATGTGCCATTCAGATTTCTTCTGAGTTTTTACCTTTTTCTTTTGTTTGGAACATTTCCTTTGTTTCTTCATTTTACCTGACTCTTTATGTTATTTGTATGTATTAGATGAAAAAGCCAACTCTCCCAGCCGTGAAGAAGTGGCCTTGTATAAGAGATTAACCTTATTGTTCGACCCTTGCCCAGATCTAAGTTTTCCTTCAAATATTTATAGTTATCCAAGAAGCCTATTGTATTTTATTTTACTTTATTTCTTTTTATTAGCTGCACCTGTGGCATGTAGAAGTTCCCAGGCCAGGGATCGAACCTATGCCACAGCAGCCTCCCAAGCCACTACAATGACAATGGTGGATCCTTAATCTGATACACCACAAGAAAACTCTCAGCCCATTTTATTTTTAATAGTCTCCAGTACTTGATTATTTGCCAAAACTTGTCAATACCTCAAAAGGGAAGATCTCAGTTACCACCTAGATTCAGACTAACCAGACCCTAAGGCAGTGACTTTTAAACTTATCAAATATATACAGTCCTATGGAACAAAAATTGTATGCTCCACTGGTCACCAGAGCCAGGCTTCTAGAGCTGTCACCTGGGTGTCAGTAGGGAAAGTCCAGGCTCCAGGAAAGTGTATAAACTCCTTCCTGGGTAACACTGGGGAGCTGTAGCAAGGCAGAGGGAGAGAACAATCATGACATTCATTGGCCTACATTCCCTCAGAGCATCTCCACAGGCCTCTCATTGTGTGCCCAAACCAAAAGCCTGACCCTCAGGCTGAAACCCCAGAACAAGCACATAGGCCTCTTTTACAGAAAAACCCGGGTGTGTTTCAGTCTGCTGTCTTGCAGTGCCTGCCAAGAACTACAGGTGTTGTTATGTCCCTGAGATCCAGTAATGGAAGGCTCTTGGCCTCTAGAGGTGGGTGGCATTCTTAGAAACTGGGGCACCAGATGTGTTGGCAGATGTCCCCTCTGAGAGACATTGGTGCTCAGGAGCACTGCACAAGGAGAACACAAAGATAATGCTGGTTCTCCAAGGTCTCTGGAAAGGATTATAATCAGCCCTTAGATGTGTGTTTAATTAGAATTCTGATCCTCAGGCTGCAGCTCTGATGAGAAACTAAGGGGCTTCTTTCCCAGAAAGATTGAGCTCCTTAGTCTATCGCCTTTTGCTGAGTCCTGGGAGTGGTAGCTGTTTAAGAATTTGTTCATTGGGTATAGTCCTGTGGTACCTGTGAGCATAAGCTCTAATGGCCACCAGAGCCAGATGATGAAGAGATATCCTTTGGCAGCAGCCACTAAAATTGGGGTGCCAGACAAGGGTATAAATTCCTTTTCATGAGATATGGGGGAGCTGGAGTTAGGCAGAGAGAGAGTGAATTGATTGTCTCTATTAGCATTTGTTTTTTGATATCCCCTATGTAGGCCCCTAGATATGTGCCTAACCACAAGGCTGATCCTTAGATCAAAGTTCCAGGAGAAGCATATAGGGCTATTGCTCAGAAAGATTGGGGATAGGGTTTTAGTCTGTTCTCTGTTCAGTGCCCTGGGGGGTGATAATCTGCTAAGAACTGTCTGTCTCATTGTTACAGTACCACAGGACTGTCTCCTTGACCTCCAGAGCCATGTGATCAAAGAGCATGCTCAGGGTGGCACCCACAAAAATCAAAGGCAAAAACCCAGGACACCAGACATATGTAACATTTCCCCTCTGAGATATGCTGGTACTCTGAAATGTGGCAGAGGGACAGTGTACAGATGGCAACTGCTGGATGGAGTAAGGCAGAGGGACAGGATAGACCCACTAGAAAGAGAAAAAGGAGATGTTTTCTGGTTGGAGAGAGGGGGAGTAGAAAATGGCATTATCCAGGGGGCGAGGGGAAGAGCCTAGGATTTTAGAAAAGACAAAAAGGTGGTATGCAAAGATGGTGACCACATGCCTCCAACCCTAGAGATGATCCCATCAGATTCCCACATATGTGTTATTCTCTTTCTTTCTTTCTTTCTTTTTCTTTTCTTTTTTTTTTTTTTTTTTTTTGGCATTGAACGTCCCCAGGCCAGAGATCAAACCTAAGCCATAGTAGCGACTTGAGCCACTGCAGTGAACAGTGGATACTTAACTTTCTTTGCCACAAAGGAACTCCCAAAATGTGTTAATTTAGATGCCTGCCCCTCTGGCTGATGCTTTTAGATGAGCACAAGATCCTCTTTCGTGTAACATCTGGGCAAGATCAGGTGCTTCCCTGGGGCAAGTGTATCCAAGTGTAGGAACCCTTGAAAAGTCATTTTTCAGATTGCTATAGCCTTGTGGGGGTCATGGTCATGAGTTCCACTGGTTTTCCAAGCTATATATTTTGGGGGCTCATATCTCAGGTGTAGTTCTTAAAAGTTGAGGTGCCCAACGTGGGGCTCAAACTCTTCAGAAGACTCTCCTGATGGAGTCACTACAGGGTGGGTGGCAGTTGTGGCAAGATTGTGTCTCAGCTTCTCTTACCCACTTTAATGTGGATTTTTTCTGGTTGACTTGATGTGTATTATTGCTTTGCTAGTTTTTAGGTTTTTCTCAGAGAAAAGTGTTCTATATGTGCTGTGGGAGGAGGCGGGGTTCAGGATCTTGCTGTGTCACCATCTTGAACCGGCAGCATCAATATTTTTATTTCCTACCTAACTTGCTAAATTCTCTTACTGATTTTAACAGTTTGCCTATAACTTCTTTTTCATTATCTATCGAGACAGCTTTTTTCTATAAATAATATTCTTTCTTATTTCACAATCATTACTTTTCCTCCCATCTTTTTTTGTTTTCTCAGTGCCTCTTTGATCAGATCTTTATTCAAATTGAGCTGTCCAAAATGATTCTATTTTTATGGGATAAAAGCATTTAAGTTGATGCAGCAGGCCTCTTTTCTCCTATGGTAGATTTCTTTTCTGCTGGCTTCTTTTCAGCTACTGGTTTCTTGGTAACTGCAGCCTCTTTCTCCCCACAAAGGTTTTGATGCCAATAGCCTTCTTTTCTTCTCCTCTGTTACTGGAGATCCCACTTCTCATCCCAGTTGGCCTCTAATGTTCCCTTATCCACCTGGAGTTTGTGATTCTTGGCCTGGTGAAGGATGATGTTCCAGTGTGTGCCTTTTGTATATGAGTTTAGCTTCAACACGATTCTAGGTTTTTCAGTGGATTCTTCTGTGGGAGTTTGTGATTAATCTTCTTGTGTGGTTCTTGGAGAAATCTTTGGATCTTTGGGCTTTTCAAGGTTTTGCTAAAGTCTGTATTGGGCAACTTGTACAGTCACTCTTGAGGGAGGCAGCTTTACACCAAGTGTCATACACATTATCTAACTTGTGGAAGGCACTTGAAGTCCAAATGCAGAAATATGTCCACCAGGAGCAGTTTCAAAATGTTCAGTGTGCTTCTATTAAGCATAGTTATAGTAGGAATGTTTCTGAAGGTCTTGATGATACAGGGCCCCCTGTGCTGGATACAGTGACAGCTTCTCATTTTGCTTTGACAGCTATCATTTGCTGAGAGGTATAGGTGTTTTTTGTAACACCCTAAATTTCTTAAGCAAGATAGTCTCCTTGGTCTTCTGATAGCCTTTATCTTCATTCACCAATGGAAGTTCAGAAACTTCCTCAATATGATGACCTTTAGACAGGACTAGTTCTGGCAAGGCTGAGACAGGGCACAGAAAATGGCACATCACTTCTGTGTTGTGTTCACTTTGTGGTTGTCAGTGGTGCCAGGTTTTGATGTATGCAAACATGCAGCCCCACAAAACATATTTCCAAAAGCACTCTCCACATAATCATGAGATAAATACTCAATACCTTTTAAATAACACTATTATGTCACTTTAAAACTTTGTGTCATCCCTTGTGTTTTCTTTTTAAGACAAACACACTTATCAGAAATCTCTTCAAAGAAAGGATTGGGCTTACTGGGTGCTGGTTGTGGAGAGGAACAAGCAAGATCATGTTACTCTAAAGGAGAGTGAATTTGTTGACCTTGCCAACCCAGAATTATTATTATTTTATTTTTGGCCGCCCACAGCATGTGGAAATTCCTGGGCTGGGAATCAAATGCACTCCACTGTAGTGACTGAGCCACAGCAATGACAATGCCAGATCCTTAACCACTAGGCCATCAAGGAACTCCCTAACCCAGAATTCTTGATGACTCTCTGAGGGACAAGTACCAACACTAGAACCAAAACAAACAACAAGTGTAAATCCCCTCAAAATTTGGGAACTGGACCAATGACCAGATGAAAAATAAGTTGGCTGCTAATGTGTATGCTTTGGAATGACTGCCTGAGGCCCACAGGAGTTTTCTTTCTTCCTTCCTTCCTTCCTTCCTTCCTTCCTTCCTTCCTTCCTTCTCTCTCTCTCTCTCTCTCTCTTTCTCTCTGACAATCCCACAGCATATGGAGTTGCCAGGCCAGGGATCAGATCTGAGCTGCAAGTGCAGCAAAACCACATCCTTAACCCACTGTGCTGGGTAGGAATCAAACCTGAGTCCTGCACTCCCAAGAGGCCACCATCCTGCTATGCCACAGTAGGAACTCCCTGCAGGAGTTTGGAGGCAGTGTCTTAATGGACATTCATTGTTTACTATGTGTATGGTCTGGTAGGAAAGTAAATCAGCAATTGGTACCCACTGGCTTTCGTCTCTTGATCTGGAATCCCATGGTTTACTAGGAGGAAGAATGGTGACAGAGTCTGATGATAATTTTCAGCTCATCCCAAAAAGCTAACTCTTTATGGTAATATAAACCCATCAACCATGGTCTGAGCATAGCTGTGAAGAAAATGTCAGGTTATGTACTTATCTTAGTGACACATTATTTAATGGAAACCACATTTCTGTTACATTGAGTCATCCACACTTATTTTTAAAACATGAATTTCTCTTATTTTGTAAAGATACTATTGGAATAGGTCAGTTTTCAGCATCTAGTAACACACCATTCTGCCCTATCGCTCTTGAATTTGATATTAGTGAATATTTTCCTTAAAAAGCTCATAATAACACATTCTTTGCTCCCCAGCCCCCAGGGAACAGGATATTTTAATTAACATATACATTATACAAATATCTGCTCATCTTAGCTTTCTGCATGAAAGGGATTGAAATTTGTTCCACCAAAGAAGCAAAATCAACACACTCAAAGGCTGGGTGCGAGCATATTAGCATTTCAGAGGCTCAAGTGTCATAACTGGTTTAACTAAACAAAGCCATAATGTACATTTCAGAAAATTGCCAGGAAGGAAAATCAATTCTGTATCTGAATTGAATTCAAATAAATCCAGCACCATGTATCTGCACTCTGCATAGGCCTGATAGGACATCTGCAAATAATTTGCAATCAAAATCTTAACTTGTTTGAAAAGAGGCATAAGTTCGCCATTTTCCTTAAACTGAAATTATTGTCCTAACATATTTATGGAAATATTTTGCATCCTTAAAAGTGGTTGATGTTGACATGCTATTTATCAATTTCTACCCCTTTGAAAAATTTTAATCTTTAATTATAAATTTACTCATTTTGTTTGGGAGATGGACTAAATGAATTGGTAGTGATGTCTAATGCCTAGAGTCAGATGAACCAATGGAAGGAAAGAAAGCACACCAACTATCAAGTCATGTGTACATTTAGTGTTTCTGTAAAATGTAGGAGATTGATCTTTTAAGGGAAATGTAGGAAGCAAAGGAATTGGGTATTAATATTTAGTACTTAAAGTTATTTTTCATTTTTTTCAGAATCTTTGGATGAGGCAAGTTACTGGAGCAATGTCATAATATTAGAAAGATACAGTGTAGGTGAAAAGCTGACAAATTTGAGATCTTAAAGTTGTTCTGTTTAAAGAATAAAATAAAAATAAAGTTTTCAGTTAAAAATTAAATTATAGGACTAATTATTTTTAATTCATCTGTTTAGTGCTGTGTCTTCCTTAGAAAACATTTTCTCTTATTCATTTAAAATATAAAATTAATTTCTTTTAGCAAGTACTAACACTAGAAGCACTTTTTCCACATTGTCAAATTATGAAGCCCATCAGGGCTGCAGCATCACATAACTCCAGTTAGAATTGTCCGCATAGAAAACATTAAGAATGACAGCTCTGCTGTGCAGCTGCTTATGAATGAGCTGCCTGGTGCTGGGCAGTTCCCTGCAGTGTCCATGAGGGTTGTGAATGTTCACCTTTTGTATACAAAGAGGGGGGCTTGAAATTCTTCCTTAGTTTTCCATACTCTTTCTCCCACTGTTGACAACTTACTGCCTGAGTATCTTCTCCATTCGCCTGGAAGTGATTAGCCTCATCGGCTTGTCCTGTCATTGTTACAATACAGAGCCCTTAAGAGGCACTAGCCCCCTTTTCTGTTAAAAGACTGGGAAGAATTAATCAGTATTCTTCGGTGACCCTGCGTGGAGCACAGTCCATGTTCTTGCTTGACATCACAAAAAATCTATATGAAGATTTTTACACAGCCATTCTTAGCATTGGTTAGGCTAGGAGATTATACATTATTGCCTGTCTTGTTGGTTAAAAGATGTATTGCCTAGGTACTTACAGGCCTATTCTAGTGGATTCTTTACAACTTATTGATGGAATGTTTCAAAGTACCTAACCTCTTCTGGAAAATGAAAATAATTCTTTTTTGCCTAATGTAGTGACTCTACAATGTATAAATATATTAAATCTGGTCTCAGATCCTCTCTAGTTGGTCTTAAATTTGGGTTCCCTGAAAAAAATTATACATACCTATCTATATGTATGTGTGTATATATATACATACATGTATATACATGTACACACATCTGTATATGTGTATATGTATTCTCAGTTTTAGTTATGAACAAGACTTTCATAATTTGCTCTTGATGGCAGTGACTATGGATTCTTTCAATTTATGTTGTAACAATTAGTTGTCAAATATTTCTATTTTTTTCCAATTTCTCTGTGATTGTTTGCCATCTCATATCCGTGTTTCAACTTTGTGTTTCCTGGTAACTTTTTTTTGTCACATATAAGTATGATTATGTTAACTAAATGTTAATGAGAGATGTTTTGGCAAAGGATCTGATAATGGAAAACATGGGAAACTGTATATTACTCCATTTTAAGGACACCCTCTATAAAAATGTCTATACTGAACACACTTACTAGGGGTGAGTGGTCACACACAAAAAGTCCTTTGACTGCTCCCCTTGTGCTTTTAAATATGTAGCAAATCAATAGTGTTTGATAGAAAGATATTTGGGTGATTTGAGAAATAAATTGAAGCTCTATTTTTAGGACCCAAAACAACAACAACAAAAAAATGAGTCTCAAGTGGTTATTTATCCTTGAAATGAAAAACAAGCCCATGGAAAATAAACATGGAAAGTTAAAATCCTGATGTACTGATGGCTATGTATGGCCATTCAGAAACATAATTCTGATTGACTGTATATCAAAATTTCTTAAGATTACATTTACCAGATTTAAAATCTATAAGGAAAACACAGCAAAATAGCATCCGTCAGCTATGATGTTAGCTACTAAAAGCAGTTCATATTTCAACATTAGCTTGCACTACATTTCTTTCAATGATGTCATATCTTTAATAAGCTGGGTTTTCCTTGATTGTCATGACAAAAATAAATGGTGAACAAAATTGATATGGAATAAGAAATGAGGGTTGCAGCGTCCCATCTGATGCCATGATCTGATATGAAATTTTTCTAGGAGCACAAATCCATTTAGTGTATAATTGTAGTTATTTAAACATGAAAAATACTATATTTTCTTTTAATTTATGTACATTGTTCATTCAAAAGATTACTATATTGTTAAGATGTAAATGATTAAGTTTTTGAACCTAACTACTTCATAAACAGAATGATTAGGTATTGCTTTTGACCTATCAAATATCATGGAAATGTTACTGTGTTGCTGAGGTTCCTGTAAACCAAGCAAGTCTAGGAACCTCTGACTTACACCATTTTGTTGACCTTGTTGAACTCTTTGAATCTGTGATTTTCCTTTGAAAATAATCTACAGAGGCCAAGTGACACTCTAGGATGGAATTTTGAGCTGTGTATGTTTCTAGACTATGGCTAAATATTCCTCAAATCCCCAGTCTCTTAACTCCCAATGAATTGAGGCAGGGTTTTCTTAATGAGGTAGTTGTACATTCTACTTTCCACAGCTCCCACTTCTGGCTTGAGATTGATAAGGATGCTCCATAGTAGACATAGGATATAAGTTCTTTACTAGGGGGACTCCTTGTGATTTGTTTCTGAGAAGCCCAAATCTAAGGAGGTGTAAATGGAAAGGCATTTCACACTGCTTGATGAAGGAATTGTCAAATCTCATTTTGGGCTGATTCATTCTAGGACCAACCCAAGAATGTGAAAATTACTCTCACCTTGGTCCTCATTCCAAAGAATGTGAAGATTATCTTAAATCTCTGGGGCAGCAATACTGAGTCAATTAGCGGTCACTTTTCCTCTACCTCAACAAAAAGTCTTTCACTCTTCAGTGTAGAGCTGAAATTGCATTTTCTTCCCAAGCCTCTCCTTAATCCCCCAAAAAAGTTAGTCAAGGCTTATTGTCAGTGTTCCTTATTGCATATATGAGCTTTCCCTAGTCTGTAAATTCATTAAAAATAGAAATATACTTAGGAAACCTTTGTCCAGTTGTCCTAATGAGCTTCAAAATCTCAGCAGTAGCCACAGACTCAATGACTATTTTTGTCTTTTGGAAAACAAATGTCATTAACAAGTTATAATTTTTGCTTACTGTAAGACTTCATACCCTTATGACCTTTGTATAAAAAGGTGATAATTCCGTAACATATCAGGATAAGTGGATGAGAACATGACTGACTGAGGGGGAAGGTGCTAGTCACCCCCACTACAGTGGGGTATTGATAGTGAAGCACACCTGTAGCCTGGGGGGGCAAACCAGTGCACTCTAGTGTATTGGTTGGTCAGTTGGGTTTTATTGTACTTTGGTTACAATACCATCTTTGCATGCATTTCTCAGACAACTTCTAAACACTATAACATATAATACATAAAATTTACAAAACTTCCATAATATCTGTTTCAAATCACTGAGCTTGGTAGTTAATGTTAGTGAAGAACTGTGCAGCACTTGCCAGTAAACACACCACTTCTTGGGGCTTCTGCCCACAGAGGAATGTTTTGAGGCAGAGTCATTAAACACTAGTCTTTCGAGATTCCATTACCGTAGTCGTTTCTCATTCAGGGACTATTTGCTGGACTGAGAGCTGGAGCACAGTACAGGGAAGGAAAACAGATGAATGGACCTGAGTCAGTTTCAGGTGAGGAATGTAGGAAGTCAAAAGTCTTGGTGGTCTGGATGATATCCTCTTACTCCATTATGTAAAATCTTCCTGTGGCTGCCCATTAATTTAGAATAAAATTCAAATTCTTCACCATGACTTCCATGGCCGTATGCTACATACTGCTTATTTCTCTAACCTCACTCAATCCTGCAATAAATATTTAGTGAGTACCTACCATATCCCAATCATATGGGATACATATAGGAACATAATTAAGATCTTCACCCTTATGATATTAACAACCTTTTTTTTTTCTTTTTGGTCTTTTGTCTTTTCTAGGGCCACACCCATGATATGTGGAGGTTCCCAGGCTAGGGGTCTAATCACAGCCACAGCAACTCGGGATCCAAACCACATCTGTGACCTACACCACAGCTCACAGCCACGCTGGATCCTTAACCCACTGAGCAAGGCCGAGGATTGAACCCACAACCTCATGGTTCCTTGTTGGATTTGTTAACCACTGAGCCATGAAAGGGAAAGTAAGGGAAAAATAAATAATAACCCATAAAATAAACAAGTATAGGGAAGAGAATTTTAGAGGTGATAGGGCTATGGGAAAAATAAAATGTTGGGGAAGTCAAAGGGGATTGAGAGTAACAACAGGAATGGAGTCAGCAATTTTTTGTGTGTAAAAGGCCAGATGGCATTCTAGGCTTTGTGGACCATAGCGTCTCTGTTGCAACTGTTCAACCCTGCCCTTAGCACAAAGGCAGCCATAGATGATAAGTCAATGAATGGGTGTGTTTGTGTTCCAATAAAACTTTATAAAAACAAGCAGTTGATCTGATTAGACTGGTGGGCTATAATTTGAAGACTTGTAGTGAAAGTGTTAAATTATCACTGGAGAATGCCTCATTGAGAAAGTAGGATTTGAGCAAAGTTACTTTCTGTCCCATTGTGCTATATAATTTTAATCACAACATTTACTATCACATTAACTTTTTAATGTTTTATTGGATGTTTGTGGGCAAGCTTTGCTTCTGTTTCTCCTAATGATTATGTAAGTGCCACGATGGCAGTGAGATGGTTTCCTTTTTGCTCAGCACCTGGAATAGTGATGGCACATAGTAGAGATCCAGTAAATATTAGTGAAGTGAATGGGTGGAGAGTGAATGTCATTTCTAAAGAGAGCAGCCTATATTTAGTTCCAGCAAATTGTAACCATGAAAGATCAAGGTACTTCTTACTAGATCTTCTGGGTTTTCAAGAGAAGCTAGAGATCCAAATTTTTATGTAAATTCTCTCAATTTCAAGTGATTGCAACTAATGAAAAACATAAAATCATTTTGCATGTCAGACTAAATGATTCTGCAAGCTAGTCATCCAGGACTTCTATATACATTTATGGAGTATATACATCAGTAGGTCTTTTTGAATTTCATTTCTATACTTAGTGGTGTGAAAGGTGATTTAAGTGACTTATTCATTGACTAGTATGTAGTAATATAGACCACATTCACATCTTAAGACTTCCTACCACTATTCTATGACTATAAGAACTACACGTGTTAATATTTTATATACTGTAGGGGTAATATGCTCTCCTAAGGAAAGGAGTTCACAGATTTCATGCATAAACTTTTGGAATCTATATATACCTATGGAAAATACTCTTTCACTTGCTTTACTTGGCTTTGCTCTAAAGGAGTGAAATTCCCAACTCTTTGGATCTGTGTGGTATAATTTTCAAGTAAAGTAAAAGTAGGACGGGATTATATTTCATTTATTCACAGTGTATCTCCTTGCACTGAGCCTAACCCATGGTAGATATTTAATAAATATGTATTGTTGGAATGAGAGAATGAAATCTGCATTAATTATGATATTTGAAAAATAGGTATAACTAGAATAAACATATTTTGAGTAACTATTATTTGAAAAATTATTGTTCTCAAGCCATGGTTTTTGAAAATCTAATATATTAACACAAATTCAATACATGAATGATTGTTGAATCTATAATGAATGAAAACTTCAGTGACCTAAGGGCCCTAACTGAAAATGCTATATAGTACTATTGTAGGTAATATCTATTACACTTTTGATATGTAGTAAATTCAAATTATTTTATATTTACTTTTATTACAAGGTAGGGAATTTATTAATAAAACCATGGTTATGGCAAAGTCATATGACTCATACAATTTCAAGAAACTATGGCAGGAAATCACTATGAGTACCCTCAGATATACTTAGTAGTATGGCGAGCATGTTTCTTAGTATTTTTTTTTTTGTCTTTTTTTGTCTTTTCTAGCGCCGCACCCAGGGCTTATGGAGGTTCCCAGGCTAGGGGTCGAATCGGAGCTGTAGCCTCCAGCCTAAGCCAGAGCCACAGCAACGTGGGATCTGAGCCACGTCTGTGACCTACACCACAACTCACTGGAACTCTGGATCCTTAACCCACTGAGCAAGGCCAGGGATCAAACCCAAAACCTCATGGTTCCTAGTTGGATTCGTTAACCACTGAGCCACAACAGGAACTCCTGTTTTTTAGTATTTAGCATTATTTGTTACAGATCATTTGCAAGATAACAGAAAACAAAGCAAATGATAGTCTAACCTATAAAAAATGAGGCAAGAGATTTAGCACTGAGATTTTTTTCCTTTATGATGCTTTGGGATCAGGTTTAGAAAAGCATGAATGATGTGTTTTGGTATTCATTTTTTGTAATATGCTTATGTATGGGTGAATTTATTTGTACTTTAAGGGACAAAATTATTACAGATACTTAAAATATGTAGATAATATTGAGGATTATTTTTTAAAAATCGCATTATTAATCTTATGATTAGAAAATGGTAACAGGACTATTAATCCATACTGATAATTTGTTTTTCCTATGTTTTCCTTTTTTTCTGAAATTGAGATAAAATTAACATATAACACTAGGTTAACTTCAGGTACAAAATACAATGACAAAATACAAAATACAATGTATAGACTGTGAAATAATCACTGCAGTAAGTCTAATTAACATCCATCACCACATACAGTTACAAATTATTTCTTGTGATGAGAACTTTTAAGATTTACTCTCTTGGAGTTCCCACTGTGATGCACTGGGTTAAGAAACTGACTGCAGCAGTTTGGGTCACTTTGAAGGTATGAGTTCAATTCCCCACCCAGTACAGAGGGTTAAAGGATCTGGCGTTGCCACAACTATGGCACAGGGCACAGCTGTGGCCTGGATTCAATCCCTGGCCCGGGAACTTCCATATGCCACAGGTTTGGCCATAAAAAAAAATAAATAAAAAAACTCTCAACAAATTTTAAATATGCAATACCCAATTATTAACTATGTTCACCATGCTATGGATTATATCTCCAGGACTTAATAATTTTATAACTGGAAGTTGGTAACTTTTGACACTTTTACCTATTTATCTGACCCTAATAACCCCTACCTCCTAACTCTGGCAACTACCAATCTGTTCTTTTTTTTTCTCCCCTTCGGTAAGATTCCACATCTAAGTGACATTATATAGCATTTGTCCTTATCTGACTTACATCACTTAGCACTATGCCCACAAGGTCCATCTGTACTCTCACAAATGGAAGAATTTCCTTCTATTTTATGGCAGAATAATATTCCATTGAATAGATGTCACATTTTCTTTATCTGTTCATCTGTTGATGGATGGAAAACAGGTTGTTTCCACACCTTGGCTATTGTTAATAGCGGTAAACATGGAGTGCAGATATTTTTTTGAGTTAGTGTCTCATTTCCTTCAGATAAATATCCAGCCATGGAATTTCTAGATGATATGGTAGTTCTATTGTTTTGTTTTTTGAAGAACGTGCATACTATTTTCCATAGTGGCTACACCAGCTTACATTACCCCTAACAGTGCACAGTGGTTCCCTTTTTTCCACATCTGCACCAACACATTATTTTTTGTCTTTTTAATAAAGCCCGTTTTATAGGTATGAGATGATGTGCCACTGTGGTTTTAATTTGTATTTCCCTGATGATTAGTGATATTGAGAACCCTTTCATGTACCTATTGGCCATCTGTGTGTTATCATTGGTAAAAATGTCTAATCAGACCTTCTGAACATTTTTAATGAAATTGTTAGGGATTTCTTACCATTGATTTGTATGAATTCCTTAAATATTTTAGATATTAGCCCTTATCAGTTATGTGATTTGCAAATATTTTCTCCTATTTGGGAGACTGCATTTTCATTTTGTTGATGGTTTCCTCTGCTTTATAGAAGCTTTTAAATTCACTGTAGTCCCACTTGTTTATTTTTGCCTTTGTTGCCTTTGCTTTGGTGTCAGATCCAAAAAATACAAGCAAGACTGATGTCAAGAAGCTTATCACCTTTGCTTTCTTTTAGGAGCCTTATAGTTTTAGGTCTATGTCCAAGTCTTTAATCCATTTAGAGTTAATTTTTGTGTATGATGTAAAATAGGGATTCAAATTAAATCTTTCGTATGTGGGTATACAGTTTTCCCAGCACCATTAACTGAAGAGACTCTCTTTTCCCAATTACATATTTTTGGCTCCTTCATCATAAAGTAATTGGCCATATATGTTTGCATTATTTCTGGGTTCTCTATTCTGTTCCATTGATGTACATGTCTGTTCCATATCAATAATATACCTTTTTGATTACTAAAACTTTGTAATATAGTTAGAAAGCATGATGTCTCCAAATTTGTTTTCCTTTCTCAAGGTTACTTTGGCTAGTTAGGGTCTTTTGTCATTACATACACATTTTAGAATTGTTCTATTTCTGTGAAAAATTCAATTGAAATTTTGAATTGTGTTGAATTGTGTTGAATCTGTATATTCCTTTAGGTAGCATGCAAAGTTTAACAGTATTAATTCTTCCAACCCATGAGTCTGTAATAATTTCCCATTTATTTTTATTGTCTTCAATTTCCTACATCAGTGTCTTACATTATTCAATGTAAATATCTTGCACTTTTGGAATCTGTTGTCACTCTATGGGTTAAGAACCTGACTAGTATCCATAAGGATACAGGTTCAATCCCTGGCCTCACTCAGTGGGTTAAGGATCCAGCATTATTGCAAGCTGTAGTGTAGGTTGCTGATGCAATTTGGATCTAGAATTGTTGTGGCTCTGGCATAGGCCAGCAGCTAAAGCTCAGATTCAACCCCTAGCTCCAGGAACTTCCATATGCCATGAGTATAGCCCTTAAAAAAAATCTTGCACTTTGTTGATTAAATTTATTCCAAGGTATTTTATTTTTTCACAAATTGCAAATGGGATCGTTTTCTTAATTTCTCTTTCTAATAGTTTTTTATTAGGGTATAGAAGTGCAATATAATGATGCAAGTGACTTTTTTAATATATTAACTAGATTAACTGAATTTTTTTATTCTGTTTTTTTGTGGAGTCTTTAGGGTTTTATGTATATAATATCATGCCATCTCCAAATAGAGACTTTTTCATTTCTTTCTTTTCAATACATATACCTTTTCTTTTTATTGACTGATTTCTCTGGTGAGGACTTTGAATACTATGTTAAATAAAAGTGGTCAGAGTAGACACGATTGTCTTATTCCTATTCTTAGGGAAAAGTATTTCAGCTTTCAACCTTAAGATGTTAGCTATGGGCTTATCAAATATGTCCTTGTAATGTTGAGGTACAACTCCTCTATACCCAGCTCATTGAGTGTTTTTATTGCAAATAGACATTGAATTTTGCCAAATGCTTTTTCTGCTTCTATTGAGATGATCATGATTTTTATCCTCTGTTTTGATAATTTGATATATCACATTGATTGATTTATGGCTGTTGAACCAACTTTACATGCCTGGGACAAATCCACTTGATCATGGCGTGTGATCCTTTTAATGCATTTTAAAATTCAATTTACTACTAATATTTTTGTGGATTTTTGCATCAGTATTCACCAGGGGTATTTACCTGTCAATTACTTTTTTAATAGTGTTCTTGTTTCAGTAACAGGGTAATGCTGCCTTGTCAAATAAGTTTGGAAATTTCCTTTCCCCATCTAACTTTGAAATGCTATAAAATTGAGTTGTGGTGATCGCTGTACAAGTATAAATGTAGTAAAATTAATAAAAATAGAGTTTGATAAGGATTGGCCTTAGTTCTTACATTCACCAGTGAAACCATCTGGTGCTGGAATTTAGTGTGTTGGGAGATTTTTGATTACTAGTTTAATCTTAGAAGAAATCTGTTCAGATTTTCTATATTTTTTTTGAATTTTTGTCTTTTTTTTTCCACTGTACAGCATGGGGACCAAGTTACACATACATGTGTACATACTTTTTCCTCCTATTGTTGTGTTGTGATGTAAGTATCTAGACATAGTTCTCAGTGCTACACAGCAAAATCTATCTTTTTAGGGCTGCACCTGTGGCCTATGGAGGTTCCCAGGCTAGGGGTCTAATCAGAGCTGTTGCTGCCAGCCTATGCCAGAGCCACAGCAACACGGTATCCGAGCTGTGTCTGTGACCTACACCACAGCTCACTGCGATGCGGGATCCTTAACCCACTGAACGAGGCTAGGGATCGAACTTGCAACCTCGTGGTTCCTAGATGGATTCATTTCTGCTGCTTCACAATGGGAACTCCAAGATTTTCTATTTTTTATAATTCATTCTTGGTAGATTGTATATTTCTGGGAATTTAGCCATCTCTTCTAAGTCATCTGATTTGTTGGCATATACTTTTTCATAGTAATCGCTTATGATCCTTTGCATTTCTGTGTTATCAGTTGTAACATTGCTCTCATTTCTGATTTTATTTGTTGGAGTCCTATCTGCTTTTTTCTTGCTGAGTGGAGCTAAAGATTTGTCTATTTTATTTGCCTTTTCAAAGTAAAACAGCTCTTATTTTCAGTGATGTTAACTATTATCTTGTTAGACTCTTTCATTTATTTCCATTCTGATCTGTGTTATTTCTTTCCTTCTGTTAGCTTTGAGCTTTATTTGTTCCTCTCCTATTTCCTTGAAGGGCAAAATTAGGTTGTTTGAGATCTTTTTGGTTTACTAATGTAGACATTATTGCTATGAACTTCCCTCTTAGACTGACTTTTGCTGATTTCTGTAAGACTGATATATTTCCTTTTTTATTTGACTCAAGATTTTTTTTTAATCTCTTTCAATTTCTTCTTTGACCCTTTGGTTTTCAGTATTGTGTTCAATCTCCACATATTTGTGACTTTTCCAGTTTTATTCTTATAATTGATTTCTGATGTTGTGTTTGAAAGACACCTGATAAAATTTCAGTGTTCTTAAATTTATCAAGATTTATTTTGTGTCCTAACACATGATTTATCTTGGAGAATTTTCCATGTGCACTTGAGAAGAATGTATATACTATTGCTTCATATGGAATGTTCTCTGTATGTATGTAGTGTTCATTGCTCTAGTATGTCATTTAAGGCTAATGCTTCTGTATTGATTTTTATTTGGATGACCTATCTGTTGATATAGTGGGGTATTAAAATCCCTACTATTGTTATATTTCTCACTTTGGGTCTTTAATATTTGCTTTATATATTTAGGTGTTCCTATTGTGGGTGCATAAATATTTACAATGTTACATTGTTTTGCTGAATTGACATCTTTATTATTGGGTAATGACCTTCTTAGTCTCTTGTTAGAGTTTTTTTCTTAAAGTCTATTTTGTCTAATATAAGCATAGCTACCCCAGATTTCCTTTGGTTTCAATTTCCACAGAATATTTTTCCACCCTTTCACTTTTAGTCTGCATATGTCATTGCATCTGAAGTCTCTTGTAGGCAGCATACAGACAGTCTTTTTTTTTTTTTTTCTTTTAATCCATCTAGCCCCTTTGTCTTTAGACTGGAGAATTTGGTCCATAGACAGTGAATGTAATTATTGATAGGTATAGACTTACTACCATTTTTAAAAATGTTTTCTAATTAGTCTGTTCCTTCTATTCTTGTTCTCTCCCCTTGTGATTGCTTGATTTCTCTAGTGGCATCCTAAATTTCTTTCTCTTTAGTATATCTGTTATTGTTTTTTTGCTTTGTGGTTACCATAAGGCTTACAAATAACAAACTATATTTATAACAGTCTATTTTATTTCATAACATAATCAGTTTGAATACATTCTTGAACTCTACATATTTATTCCTCCCCTGACATTTTTTATATACATATATACACATATATTTTTTAAAAATTTTTGACTGCTCTGTGGCATATGGAGTTCCTGGGCTAAGGGTCAGATCTCAGCCACAATTGCAAACTTCACTGCAGCTGCAGCAATCCCAGATCCTTTAACCCACTCTGCCAGGCTGAAGATAAAACCTGCATTCTGGTGCTGCAGAGACACCACTGATCCCATTGTACCAAAGTGGAAACTCCCACATTTTACATTTTTGAGAGAACAATGTGCATCTTTTATCTTGCATATCTATTAACAAATTATTGTGATTATTTTTGCTACTTTTGTCTTTCAACCTTCATACTAACTTTACAAGTGAGTAAACCATCAACTTTACCACATTAGACTACACTGAGTTTTACTATGCTTTTGCCTCTACCAGTAAGATTTATATCTGCATATACTTTCCTGTTACTAATTAGTGTTATTTTGTTTCAGCTTTTAAAACTTCCTTATCATTTCTTGTAAGCTAGTCTATTGATGAATTCCTTCAGCTTTTGCTTATCTGGAAATGCCTTCTTTCTTTTTAATTCTGAAGGACAACTTTGCTGGGTAGAGTATTCTTTCTTGGCAGTTTTTTCTTCAGTACTTGACCTGGTTTGGGTCTCTTTGTGTTCATCCTATTTGAAAAACTCTGGACTTCATGGATGTAGATCATCTGTTCCCTTCCCTTAGTTACAGAAGTTTTCAGCTATTATTTATTTAAATGTTTTCTGGGCTTTTCTCTCTCTCTTCTTTTGAAATTTCTATAATGCAAACATTGCTCAACCTGATTTTGTCCTATAAGTCCCTTATGTTGTCTTCACTCTTTTTCATGATTTTTCTTTTTGCTGTTCTGATTGAATAAATTTCTCTGCCTTGTCTTCAAGTTTGCTGACCTATTCTTCCAATTCATCTTGTCCATTGTTGAACTCCCTTATTTTTCAGTTCAGAAACTGTACTCATCAGCTTCATTACATTGTTTATATAGTTTTATATTTTCTGTCTGTTGTTGAAACTCTGAATTTATTTATGTATCAGTCTTTTGACCTTGATAAGCATCTTTCTAATAATTATTTTGAACTGTTTGTCAGAAAAATAACTTAGTTCCAATTTGATTATGATATTTTCTGAGGGATTTTCTTGTTCTTCTTTCATTTGAAACACATTTCTCTGTTTTAAAATTTTCCTTGATTCTCTGTATTAGTTTCTAGGGATTAGGTAAAAAAATCATCTCCCCTAGTCTTGAAGAAGTGGTATTGTATAGAAGGTGTACCTTTTCATTCAATCCTACATTTTCCTCTCTCTCAAACCTCTTTGATTGTCCAAATAGATTTCTTAATTCTTAGTGGCTGCCAGTAGTTGAGGGTATGCCAAGACCTTTCAGTGTCCCACATCAGAGGGCATTATCACCTAGATTTAGGCTAAATGGATGCTGGATCTTCAAACAATAGATTTTAAGTTATACAGATATACCTCTTCCAGAAAATGACTGGAAGATGGACATTTCTGCTTTTTCACTCTGCACTTAGCCCCAGCGTGACAGATAAGAGCTATTTCTTTGTTTGATACCATACTATTGAGCCCATGAACACAAGCTGCACTGGCTATGAGAGCTAGGCTATCAAGGAATATGTCCTCTGTGTAGAAGCCACAAAATCTAGGCAGCCAGGCAGGTGTACCAGCTCCTTTTTGGAGATATCAGTGACAGGGGTGAGGTAGAGAGTGAGCCCAAAGATTATTCCACCAGCCTCCTTAGTCTCTGGAGAGGATTACAGTTGGCTCCTAAATATGTGCCTGCCTCTCAGGCAACAATTATAAACATAATTTAATTTCCTCTTTCATGGAATGCCTGGGCATTTCTGTCTGTGGCCTTTGTGCTGTGTCCTGGAGAGAGGTGAGCTAGTTAAGAAATATTTCTATTGTCATCCTGTGGGACCTGCTAATGTAAGCCCCACTGGCTACCACAGCTAGGTGATCAGGATGCCCTGATGCCTTGGTGGCAATGAAAAACCAGGGCACCAGATATGTGAATAAGCTCCTTACCAGGAGATAGTAGAGACCTGGGGTAAGACAGAGGGAGACCTTTAAGATGGTGCCCACCAGCCTCCAGGGCCTTTGGAGAGTATTTCAGTTAGCCCTTAGATGTAGATTAAATTAGATACCTGCCCCTTCCAGCCAAAGGATTAAGATATGCAAATAGGCCTTTTTCACAGAAATTCTGGACACTTTTCAACTGGGTGCCTCTCTGCTGGGCCCTGAGAGTAGCCATGGTGAGTTCATGCAAACTCTTTAAGAACTGTTTGTTAGCCATGGCCTTGTGCATCTCGTGGTCATAAGCCCTGTTGGTCTTCAAAGCTAAATGTTTTGAAGGCCTGTCTTTTCCGGTGCAGGTCTTAAAAGCTGAGGTTGCCAAATATGGGGTTCAAATATTTTAATTTTCAGAGAGAAGCTGGGCATTTTGAGTTTCTCCTGATATGGGTCATTGTTAACAGGGGTGGGGCTTATAGGGATTGTGTCTTAGCCTCTCCTAACCATTTTGCTGTGGGCTTTTTCCTTTTCTTCCTCTTTTAATTTTGTTGGGGTATAGTTGATTTACAATGTTGTATTAGCTTCAGGTTTACAATAAAGCAAATAAGTGATACCTATACCTATATCCATTTCTTTTTTTCTCATATAGGTTATTACAGAACATTGAGTAGACTTTCCTGTGTTATATAGTAGGCTTTTGTGGGTTTTTTCTTGTCTTCCTGATGTATAGGAGTCACTCAGCTACTTTGTGTTTTTCTTTTGGAGGATTGTCCCCTAGGTGGCTGTAGATTTGGCATATCTGTGGGAGGAGGTGAGCTCAAGATTCCCCTATATTGCCATCTTGAACCAGAGCCCCATTTTACATTTATTGTTCATGTCTAACTTAAGAGGAAAATGATTGCATTATCTTCATTTTGTGGCTCTGTTGTTTCTGAGGCAGAGGGAATTTATAATATTTGCATAGGATCTCACAGGCAATAAAGGGTACAGCTAAGATTTGAGCCCCAAGCAGCAGCTCTTGAAACTACCATGAAGACTACTGCAGCTTTCACTAAAGTGAATAAAAGGATAACTCTAGGAGTTGTTTCCTCAAATGTGATATTGACATAAGCTAGTCTCTTTCCATTTACTTTTTTCATTTAAAACCATGGTGCCATTGAATAAAATCAGTGTTAAAATGGTTAAAAAAAAGTCAGAGTATAAAAAACATCCTCTATCTTGCTCACTGTATCACATTTCTTACATTTCCATTTTCGCAGGCTTCTGAGTTCATTTACATATCAGTGTTTGCCTTAGGACAGTGGTTTGCTCCAATGTTACCTGAGCTTTAAATATTCCTTCAAAGCTACTCTGTCTAATCATGCTTGGGTCCATTTCATAGCATGACCGATAGTACTGAAAATGTGGGTTAAGATTCCTTTTCTCTATCAGTGATTTCAGTTGTCAAGCTCTAAAACAAACAGTGACACAAGGAAGCTGTTATTAAAGCTGTTTGATGGAATCATGGGCTCTTCAGAAGTGAATAAATCTAGAACAGTCAACATCACAGTCTCTTGAGCACTTTATTATAAATACAAGTAAATACCACAAGATGGCACCTTCTTACTTTTCAACATCAACAATTACAAACATTTATCTTCATAAAATGGTTTCAGCTTTTTCATGTGTTGTTTGAGATATTATTGAAACCTTTATAAAAGCAAGACTTGCTACAAACAGGATCAGCGTTCGATGTATATTAAATGAGGTCAGATAATTAAATTCAAAAAAAGAATTTATAAATATTCAGATAAGAAAATCGAAATTACAAAAGCAGAGTTTATCCTCATTAAACTGAATTACAACTGTGTGTGGTTAATGCTATATCTACATGGCTAAGTTTTTGTTAAAATACACAAATTTAGTTATTAAATAATTTATCTCATTCTCCAGTACAACCACCTATTTCATTTGTACACCTAACATTCAATACATATTTCATCCCAAACAGCCTAGCTTTCATCTAGTCCAGCAACTACATACATTCCATTTGTTTTCAATAGATGCAACCCATGAGGTGCCATCATCCCATCAGCTCCAAACAAAATATAATATTTAAAGGTACAAACTCAGAGAATTTCTGAAATGGCAACCCATTTTCTCTGTGTTCATGAAAATAGGCAATCCACTTTGAAAGTCTTTGAACCAATGTAAACGCTAGAAAACTCAGTGTTGAAGTATGGGAAGAATAAAGATTTGCACTAATATAGTGCATAACAATGCAGTGTCAGATTTGTCATTTACAGTAAATGCCTTGATTGGACTTTCCTCCAGATTGTCATCATGCTGCTGAGAATAAAGTTTACTCAAGTCTGTGGGAATTTCATCATGTTTTCTTCTTCCCATTTCCAAGCAGGAAGAGAAGGGTTTTTAGGTCCCTTGGGAAAATCAAAAAATTAAACACTCACACCCACAAGCAACTGGAAAGCAAAATGGCAGGCCTAATACTCCTTGACTCCATGTCCAAATGAAGTTGAGGCAAGATTACGTTTGCAGTATCTGTATTCTGCCCAGTATATCACATCATGAGATTCCTCAAAAAACTGAGAAGTCTGAGAGCTACAAAAGAGAAAGCAGTTAAGGCAGTTGATGTCTACATTTGGATTTCTTTTTCAGGTTACATGTCTAAGTCTCCATCGTAGGCTAAGGTCAGAGGCTTCTGTTGAGGAGGTGTGCTTTGATGTGCTTTTGGCTTCTTGCTGTAAAGGGAAAAGAGTTCCTGAGATAAAGTTCACAGAGCTCCATTTCATCTGCCAAAGTAAACTGTGAGGTACAGGAATTCAAGTGGTTAGACAAAAGATTCATTTCTCTGGACTGGTGGGTTCCTTTGTGGAATACTAGTAGCAGGAGAAGACTTTGTTTTTTTGTTTTTTTGTTTTCAAAATCTTAAAAATGGTTTAGTGGAAAGAGTAAATATGGTAAAAAGGCTACTTTGTTGATACTCAGCAATGTAAACATCTGGTGCTCACTAATTCCTACCTGATTGCAACCTCCACAGCATAGATGTTTCACATAGGCAGCTGGAACAGCAAGACTGCCATGTTTTACTCTGGCCTGGTCTGGTTTTTACTTTATTTTATTTTTTGTCTTTTTAGGGGCCACACCCAGGACATATGGAAGTTCCCAGGCTAGGGGTCAAATTGGAGCTGTAGCTGCGGTCCCAGGCCATAGCAATGCAGGATCTGAGCTGTGTCTGCAACCTACACCACAGCTCAGGTCAACTCCAGATCCTTAACCCACTGAGTGAGGCCAGGGATTGAACCCATGTCCTCTTGGATACTAGTTGGGTTTGTTAATGTTGAACCAAGACAGGAACTCCCTGGTGGTTTTTAAGTCAACACGCTTTTTCTATGGCCCAAAACCTGATATCTAGCTGCTAAGTCATAAGAGTCTGTCCAGAAAACCTCACTGATTCTGCACCAGGCCAAGCCCTGCTCCCTAGGTCTCAGTTCTCCCTGAGGCTGACAATTTTTCCAGGTCACAGAGGCGACTGTTCATTCCTTCTCCTGGAGAGAGAAGCTGAAGTCAAGTAATATTACCAAATCACACAGTGGTATCCCAGATCATTACAGCCCTTTGATTCTTAGTATGGGTGAATCTCAATTGGAGAGGATTTATAGTTTGAATTCTGCCACACAACTGCCCCACCCCCACTGTGAAGTCTCCCTTCCCTCTTCAGGGCCATGGATTTGCCACACCCTCACAGTCCAGCTCTTTTTGGGTTGTCCTTCTCCACAGGAAGCATCTCCCTCTCTGTCTCCAAATTTCTACGCTATTTATTTTACAGCAGCATCTGTTATTAATTGGGAGCACAGGAGTGCCAAGCCCTGTGCTGAGCATTTTACATACAATATCTCAGTGAATCCCACAACAGCACTGAGAAGGAGACATTAGGTTTGTCCTTACTTTACAGAGAAGGACTAGAGAGGTTATTTACCCTCCCCCAAGTCACTGAGTGGCATAGCCTGGAATCTAAGTTTATCTAAAATGCACAGGACAAATGCTTTTAATGCTTCAGGGCCTTCTCTTTGTATCAATGTAATTCATTAGGCACTTGGTAGAAATGTTTTTGTCTGTACAGGTAAGTTAATTTTTATGCGTTGAGTGAATGTATGTTAAAGACAGGCATCTTAATGTGCACAATTGAGTGGCCTTTGAACACTCACAATGTTGTCTAACCATCACCCCCAGGGTAAAAGTTTACCCTCTAAGCAGTCTCTCCCCATCCCCCACCCCCTCCCTGGCAACCACATATCAACTTTCTGCCTCTGGAGCTTCACCTATTCTGGGTATTTCCTATTAATGGAATCATACTATATGTACAGCTTTTTGTGTCTGGCCTCTTTCACTTAATAGTAAAGTAGAAAATTTTATGTGGATTCTACCATGATTAAAAAAAAAAAAAAGATGTTCGATAAAATAGTTCTAAGGAGAATCTCCTAGGTTAAAGTACTCAAATTCTAATTCGGGAAAAAAACTTTTTATGGTTTAATGTATGAAGCAATTAATAGATGCTAAAGAGGTAAATGAAATGATTTTTAAAAAACCTACCGAAAGCAATCATGGATCCCCACCTGGCACCCGCCGTGCACTGGGTGCTCAGCAGCTGGTGGCTGAGTGCTGGGCACTCGCAGGTAGATACCTTCTCAGCTGAGGAGGCAGAAACATGCCTCTGCGGAGGGACCCTAGGCCTGTGATTTCCAGCTTTTGAGGTCTCTTCTGTTCCCAAAAGAGCAGTTACTGCATAATTATCTGAATAACATTTAACTCAACTTTATATTAGTATTATATGTCTCTTATGATGGCTCTAGTCATATTTCCCGCCGTTGGCTCATGGAGGGTGGACCCAGTTTGTGTCCTGAGTATGCTAAATCTACAGCATTTAAAGGGACTAAGAAATCACACAAATGACAATTTAGGACATCTTGGAAGTGACATCTTGCATAACCATACTGGTGGTGCTAGTAGAGCTTGTCCTAAGGTCAAAAAGAGTGAGAAGAATTTCATTTCAATGACAATAGAGGTCTTCCCTCTCCCCCATTTCCTGCTGTTTTAGGGAAAGAGAAAAGAGGAGGAAGAAATGGAGGTGTTTCCAGAGTCTCTCACAATCTACTGTTCCCTGGCTTTGCTAAGGGCTATTTGACAAAGACATGGGAAAGCTGAGTCCTGGGACATGGGGAGGAAGGAGAGAGGTATGTGTGTGTGGGAGAGAGATAAATTAGGAGTTTAGGACTAACATACACACTACTATATATAAAATAGATAACAAGGCTCTACTGTATAGCATAGGGAACTGTACTCACTGTCTTATAATAACCTATAATGGAAAAGAATCTGAAAAAGCACATATTTATGCATAATTGAATCACTTTTTTGTACACATAAAACTAACACAACATTGTAAATGAATTACACTTCAATTAAAAATAGTATAATAAAATACCTCTGGCCAAATAATATTCCCTAGGATACATTTAAACTTGGCCAACCTCTAGAAGATAGGCCTGGAAAATTCTTCTTGAATATTGCAGATTTTTATACGTTTCCATGTATGGAATTACGAACCCTCTGTTCACCTCTTGGTGAGAAGAAAGAGGGAGCTCTTAATACGTTGGCCTGGGATTTTTGTGGGCTGTGGGGTGGTTTGGGATGGTTGTGATGAAGGCTTCATTTCATGATGACTCTTGTCATATATTGTAAGCTCTCAACTGGCAGAAACTGAAATCACAGCTATGAATATGTGAGATTTGAGAACCTCGAGAGTTTTAAAGGTCTCTGGTGTTGGCAAGCACTGAATAAGGTGGTAGTTTTGTTGGGCTGCTGTGGCTTTACAAAGCCTTCTGGCTGGTTACAAAGAACCCTAAGAAGAGGAGCTGAGTTGAGGGCTGACCACTGCCAAATCAGCATATAGGAGACTTATCTTTGGAGGCACCAGCTCCCTTTCTTTTCTCCCTTCCTGGTACTCATTAAGAAATTCATGAAGAAACCATTTTAAAAATCATTTTCTCTCCCCAGCTCTGCTATCAGGGGAGGTGTGACTCCCTCGCTCAAACTAAATCAAGACCCACAAATGACTGGCACATGGGCTGCTGCCACCACCAGTCATCCTGTATCCATGGTGAACATCTCCAATCCATCTCACTCTTCTTTCCTGGTGAGCCCAGGAATAGGCTCATAACCCTTCGTAATGGAGCACCCTTGACAGCCATCACCACTTTCAGTGTTGGTACAAGGGAGAAAACCACTACACAACCCTGACTGTGAGAGATCATTGCCTGACATATTTTAAAAGTGACCTCTTCCATGATTATTTGCATTTTAGCAAAGGATAAACCCATTAAGCCAGAAAAGCGAGCTCATTATGAACTAGCAGGCAAGCTGCGGGCACTTTTCAGCACCTTTGAATTTGAGCCACAGAGACCACCCTCAGGCCAGATGACTTAACAAGCAGCTACTCAGGAAGGTGGAGACTCTGGAAGTGGCAGCAGAAGGAGAGCCTCTATCCTGAGTTGTGCTGAACAAGGTAGAATAGATGTAGTTATCTGGAGTAAGTTCCATGCACTATGTCTAAATTAACTACAAGCTCACCCAGTGTTCATCCCCACTAAATTCACTCATGGATCTTCATTGCCAGTGAAGCTGGGGCATCAGTAATATTTTTAAAACTCCAAATGCTAATGACAATGTACAAAGGGTCATATCTAAACAAAGCAGCCCTTGAGGAGACTATTTTTTCTTTATTTTCTTAAAACACTTCCAAGTTTTATTAAAAATTATTTCATCTAAAGTGTTCACCTCATACCTGGAATATTATAGCCCCTCTCCTGTCCTAAGCTTTTCATTTTGGGGAGGAAATATAAAATCTCCAAAACTGGCATCCTCTAACTTTTTTGCAAGCTATTTAATAGAAGCAGATGCTGTGAAAATATCTATTTAGATTCTTTAGGAAGCTCCTATGTAATAGTAAGCAGTACGTGTTTTGATATTGATAGGTCTGGGAGTTCTTGTCGTGGCACAGTGGTTAATGAATCTGACTAGGAATCATGAGGTTGCAGGTTTGATCCCTGGCCTTGCTCAGTGGGTTGAGGATCCGGTGTTGCCACGAGCTGTGGTGTAGGTTGCAGATGTGGCTCGGATCCTGTGTTGCTGTGGCTCTGGCGTAGGCCAGTGGCTACAGCTCCGATTAGACCCCTAGCCGGGGAACCTCTATATGCCACGGGAGCGGCCCTAGAAAAGGCAAAAAGACAAATATATATATATATATATATATATTGATAGGTCTGTTCCCAAATCTGTACCTTACTCTATTTGGGAAATAAGGAGCCCCTAAAAATGTGAAAGATAGAGACATGCTTTGAGTCTAAAGAGTTTCTGGGGGGTGGGGGATTACTCAAGGGAGTGAAATTAGAGACTGAGCTGGTGGTCCAGTGGAAAGAGTATACATTTTGGGGTTAAGGCAAACCTGAAGTTGATTTTACCAGGCTGATGACCTCAGATAAGTTATTAAACTTTACTGAGGATCACTTACTCTCTCTTTATAATGAGGGTGATAATAGCAATGCCTCACTTGATGAATTGCAAAGACTAAATAAGGCAATGTATGTAAAGCACTTTGTTTGACATGCGAATATTAAAATTTTTTTCCTGACCTACATCTCTAAAGATTATGGGCACTGAATTATTTTTTTAACTTATCTACTTATTCATTTATTCATTTCTTCAATAAATATTTATATTCTCTAAAAAATTCCATAAAATATAGTCCACCTCTTCTTCTCCCCATCCCTCAGGTCCTTGGGGTTTGTCAGGAACATATTTATATGAATCACTACAATACCAGTGTGGAGTAAATGCCACAGGGGAGGAGGCGTGGACAAGTTATTCCAGACTGCTGGGTAAGGAAAATGTTGGCACTTGAGTTTTATTGGGAAGTACTGGTTGAAGGGCAATAGCTAATGATGAAAAATTAATTCTAGAAGAATGGGATAGAAGGAGTCAACCATGCGAGCAGAAACCTTCCTGTGAAATAAGATACCACCCTAAGTACCCTCATGTAAGGTAACTTTTCTCAAAACATTTTCCTTTAGAAAGAGCTTATAGCTTTACATTCAACTCCTATAAGTCTTTCATATTATGAGAGGCTACCTTTACATATAAAATTTTTAATGAAGATCTTAAATATAATGTACAGTACAAATAAAATGGTCAACTTTCCTAATATACAATAATAGATATTTGGGCCTTGGGATAAACCCTCTGAAATAGCAACACACATTCAAAGAAGAGCTATATCTCAAACAACTTGCATGGACATGAATCCAGTAAACTCCAAAAACTGAATTTGTGGAAAGGAAGACTAAACCAATCACAAAGTGATCTAAGAGAGAGATGCAGACTTTGAATAAAACTGTCATAGAATTAGAAAACATGAGTATTTCATAATGAAAGCATATATAGGATTGTTGATAGGGATATATGAGCATGTGGATAAAATGAAAGAGTATAAAATTTACTACTTCATTCATATAAAGCTAAGGAAGTGAAATTCCTAAAAAAATTTCCTTCAATGATGAAATGATTTAAATATCTATCTGAGCCTATACAACACACAGGGCATAGAGAAATAGTGGAAAATGAAGTTGAAAGAGTTGTTTGGGCTCAAATGGAAGACGAGTTGACTGGCAAGGCAGCTAGAACATGACTTTGCTTTTGCTGTCAATGGGAAGCCATGGCTGGTGTTGAAGTAAGAAAGGGGCTAAATTTTAGGAAGAGTAATCTCGCTATGGACTGCTGAATCCAACTATGGAGCTGTTGTGCTTCTTCTAAAGGGGAATTATTAGGCTGGGTATTGAGGAGAAAAAAAATAAGGCATGAGAAATACTATATATAAACATTCATATAATATAATCACTAAAAAGTAAAGGATTTTTATTTTTATTTATTTATTTATTTTTTGCTTTTTAGGGCCACACCTTTGGCATACAGAGGTTCCCAGGCTAGGAGTCAAATCTGAGCTGTAGCCGCTGGCCTACGCCACAGCCACAGCAACACAGGATCCGAGCCATATCTGTGACCTACACCACAGCTCACAGCAATGCCGGATCCTTAACCCACTGAGCAAGGCCAGGGATCGAAGCTACATTCTCATGGATGCTAGTCAGATTCGTTTCTACTGAGCCACGATGGGAACTCTGATTCCATTGATCTTTTATATTAAAAATTCTTTAGAAAATTGTTACCACAATTCAGTGAAGTACCTAATTAATCCCTAGAGCCTAGGGTCATACAGGAAGTGCCTCAATAAATATTTATTTATTGTTGAAGGAATGGATTAATGTTAACATAATTTTAAGTTGGAGGGAATGGAGAAACGTAAAAGGGCAAAATTTATGACTCATTAAATTTTAATTTTCATTCTTTTAGATATTCAAGGGAAGAAGGAACCATAGAATGTGGAATTCGAGGTGTGATATTAAGTAGAACACATCCATTTTATAGACTAATAGACTATTTTATGGTGTATTGGGCCAGGGCTTTGAGAGCTGTTTCTCATCTGTCAAAAACCTTCACGTTCTTTGTTGCAATTAAGACCTTTTCCATTTTCTAATGGTGAATGCTTCCTATCACTCTAAACCTCATGTAAGATTTTCCACTTCCTATTTGTTCATTCGGACAGGACATAGACAATACTCACAAAGCTTATCAGTTCAAGCATAATTGGCCAAATTGATTACAGGGTACCTGAAGGTGTTACTTTTTACTACAACACTGTAGAAACATGACTTGGATAGAAATCCAACTTCTGGAAATTCAATTTCTATCACCACAGGTGGTAGGAAGAATTAAAGTCACTTTATTTTCTTCACTAACTTTCACTGACCAAGAGCAATGATTTAAAAATCTGTGTAACCTTGGAAATGCAAGCCTAAAATACAAAGACTAGATTTGAACTGACATTAAAACTTGGGAAAAAATTCTCAAGAAAATAGTTGATGAGACAGATGATGAATATAAATATCTCGATTTAGAGAAAAAAGCAAAGTAGCACTTTGATCTCATGAAAATTAAAAAAAATTCCTTTAAATTCTGCCTAGGAAGTTAATAAAATATTCTCAGCACACTTGAAAATATTCTAATGTATTTACCTCTGTCTGGCTTCAAAAGGAGCTCTTCAAATAAAATATATTCTATCCAATAAACTAACCATCATTTTCTGAAAAATAATATATTTTTAGGAACTAGTTACTTACAAAATGGGGTTCCTGGAATGGAAAAATTTTCTCTCATAGCTGGTCAATATAGATAAACACTTGGCTCTATATTCGAAGCGTATGAATAGGTTGCTCAAACCAACTGGTGGATTTAACATAGCTGGTTCAAATTGGTCAGTTTGAGAAGAAAATTTAAGAAGTAGAATTTGTAGAGTAATGGCTCTCAGCCTTGGTTGCATAATAGAATTACCTGGGGGCACTTGTAAATATCCAGATAACTTGACCACATGGGGCTAGGACCCAAGTATCAGTCTCCAGGAGGTGTCAGGAAATGCCAGGTTTCCAGCAAAGCTGAAAACTACTGATCTGGATCAAAATTCTAAAATGGAAAAGCTCTAGACCACTCAGCCATCCTGACACCTTAACTTTCTAGAGACTTACATCCTGCCGAAACTGAATCAAGAAGAAATAGACCAACTGAACAGACCAAGCACTACAAATGAATTTGAATGTCATAAAAACACTCCCTACAAATAAAAGTCCAGGACCAGATGGCTTCACAGGCAAATTCTACCAAACACACAAAGAGGATCTGGTGCCCATCCTCCTTAAACTTTTCCAAAAGGTTGAAGAAGATGGAACACTCCCAAAGACATTCTATGATGCCACCATCACCATAATTCCGAAATCAGACAAAGACAACACCAAAAAAGAAAACTATCGGCCAATATCTTTGATGGATGTAGATGCGAAAATTCTCAACAAAATTTTAGTCAACCAAATCCAACAACATATAAAAAAGATCATACACCATGACCAGGTGGGATTCATCCCAGGTACACAAGGATGGTTCAACATATGCAAATCAATCAATGTCATACACCACATTAACAAAAGAAAAGTCAAAACCACATGATCATCTCAACAGATGCAGAAAAAGCATTTGACAAAGTCCAACATCCATTCATGATAAAAACTCTCACTAAAGAGGGTATAGAGGGAACATTCCTTAACATAATCAAAGCTGTTTATGACAAACCCACAGAAAATATAATGCTCAATGAAAAAAAGCTGAAAGCCTTCTCACTCAAATCTGGAACAAAACAGGGATGCCCACTCTCACCACTGCTCTTCAACATAGTTTTGGAAGTCCTGGCCACAGCAATTAGACAAACAAAAGAATAAGTCATCCATATAGGAAGAGAAGAGGTAAAACTGTCACTGTATGCAGATGACATGATACTACACATAGAAAACCCTAAAGACTCAACCCAAAATCTACTTGAATTGATTAACAAATTCAGCAAAGTAGCAGGATATAAGATTAACATTCAGAAATCAGTCACATTTCTGTATACTAATAATTTAATATTAGAAAAGGAATATGAAATACAATACCTTTTAAAATCGCACCCCAAAAAATCAAATACCTGGGAATACACCTGGCAAAGGAGGTAAAGGACTTATATGCTCAGAACTATAAAGCATTAATCAGGGAAATTAAAGAAGATGTAAAGAAATGGAAAGATATTCCATGCTCCTGGGTTGGAAAAATTAATATTGTAAAAATGGCCATACTACCCAAAGCAATCTACAGATTCAATGCAATCCCTATCAAATTACCCATGACATTTTTCACAGAACTAGACAAACAATCCAAAAATTTATATGGAACCACAAAAGACCCAGAATTCCCCAAGCAATTCTGAAGAACAAAAACCAAGCAGGAGGCATCACTCTCCCAGATTTCAAGCAATATTACAAAGCCACAGTCATCAAGACAGTGTGGTGCTGGTACCAAAACAGACATATAGACCAATGCAACAGAATAGAGAATCCAGAAATAAACCCAGACATCTATGGTCAATTAATCTTTGACAAAGGATGCCAGAGCATACAATGGGAAAAAGACAGTCTTTTCAGCAAGCATTGCTGGGAAACCTGGACAGCTGCATGGAAATCAATGAAACTGGAACACACCCTCACACCATGCACAAAAATAAACTCAAAATGGCTGAAAGATTTAAATATAAGACAAGACACTATCAAACTCCTGGAAGAGAACATAGGCAAAACATTCTCTGACATCAACCTTATGAATATTTTCTCAGGTCCGTCTCCCAAAGTAACTGAAATAAAAGCTGGTTGGAGTTCCCGTTGTGGCACAGTGGTTAACAAATCCGACTAGGAACCATGAGGTTGCGGGTTCGGTCCCTGCCCTTGCTCAGTGGGTTAAGGATCCGGCATTGCCGTGAGCTGTGGTGTAGGTTGCAGACGCAGCTCGGATCCTGCGTTGCTGTGGCTCTGGCGTAGGCCAGGGACTACAGCTCCGATTTGACCCCTAGCCTGGGAACCTCCATATGCCAAGGGAGTGGCCCAAAGAAATAGCAAAAAGACAAAAAAAAAAAAAAGAAATAAAAGCTGGTTTATTTTTACCAGTGGGACCTAATTAAACTGACAAACTTTTGCAAAGCAAAGGAAACCAAAAAGACAACTTACACAATGGGAGAAAATAGTTTCAAACACTGCAATCTGACAAGGGCTTAATCTCTAGAATATGCAAGCAACTTTTAGAACTCAACACCAAAAAAGCCAACCACCCAATGCAAAAATGGGCAAAAGACCTGAATAGACCATTCTCCAAGGAAGATATACAAATGGCCAAGAAGCACATGAAAAAATGCTCACCATCCCTGATTATTAGAGAAATGCAAATCAAAACTCCCAAGAGATACAGAATGACCACCATTAAGAAGTGCACAAATAATAAATGCTGGAGAGGGTGTGGAGAAAAGGGAACCCTCCTGCACTGTTGGTGGGAATGTAAGCTGGTACAGCCACTATGGAGATCAGTATGGAGGTTCCTTAGAAATCTATACATAGAACTACCATGAGACCCAGCAATCCCACTCTTGGGCATATATCTGGACAAAACTTTCCTTAAAAAAACCCATGCACCTGCATGTTCATTGCAGCTCTATTCACAATAAACAAGACATGGAAACAACCCAAATGTCCATTGACAGAGGATTGGATTAGGAAGACTTGGCATATATATACAATGGAATACTACTCAACCATAAAAAAGAACAAAACAATGCCATTTGTAGCAACATGGATGGAACCAGAGACTCTCATCCTGAGTGAAGCAAGTCAGAAAGAGAAGGACAAATACCATATGATACACTTACATCTGGAATCTAATATAAGGCACAAATGAACCTTTCTACAGAAAAGAAATAAACTTGTGGAGAATAAACTTGTGGTTGCCAAGGAGGAGAGGGAGGGGGAGAGAGTGGGGTGGATTGGGAGCTTGGGCTTAATAGATACAAACTATTGCCTTTGGAATGGATTAGCAATGAAATCCTGCTGTGTAGCAATGGGAACTCTGTCTAGTCACTTATGATGGAGCATGATAATGTGTGAAAATATAATATGTACATGTATGTGTAATTGGGTTATTATGCTGTACAGTAGAAAAAAATTGGGAAAATAACTATCAAAAATAATTAAAAAAAAGATAAAATGGAAAATCCCTGAGATTTACCACTTAAACCTTCTGATAGTATTTGAAAACCAAATAAAAGAATGTTATTTATTTATTTATTTATTTATTTTTTGGCCTTTTTTTGTCTTTTTAGGGCCACACCCGTACCATATGGAAGTTCCCAGGCTAGGGATCTATATAATCAGAGCTGTTGGTGCTGGCCTGCTCCAGAGCCACAGCAATGCCAGATATGAGTCACATCTGCGACCTACACCAGAGCTCAAGGCAATGCTGGATCCTTAACCCACTAAGTGAGGCCAGGGATCGAACCCACAACCTCATGGTTCCTAGTTAGATTCGTTTCTGCTGTGCCAAGATGGGAACTGCAAGAATGTTATTTCAAATAAGGACAAAAACATAATAATCTTCCACTTCAACTACTGTGTAATTCTACTGTTGGTGATTATTTCTGGGGTCAAAGGTCCTGATATAATGGCCAATGATCCTGACATAAGTTTTCTTTGAGCATAATATGTCACCCATGAAGATATGAAAGATAAACATTTTACCCATTAGTACTCACCAAACAAGGTAGGAAGTAAATACTAGGAAAATCATGATAAGAAAACCACCACCTGAAACGCCATAAACCCACATTTTTACACGGCCATCTGTTTAAAATAGAAAATAACAGGCTTAGTGTACAAAAGCTTTATTTCTATATGAATTAATTTATGACTTATTTCTCATCAGAATTCTAAGACTTGAATAAGTTAGAAGTGTAAGTGGAAATACTCACGTGTGACCACTAATAAATGTCAAAAAAGCAGGTGAAAATATAAAATTAAGATAGTTTATGAAGTTTTTCACAATGCCAAAGACCAGAAATCAGTACTTTATAGTATGTAACAATTAGTAGAATATTTTGAGTTTATTTTCATTTTATATATACTCGCATACATGTAATACAAAAGTATTGCCAAAACACCCACATGTGTACAAGTATATATTTTCTTTGGATTTGAAAGCTGCTAAAGAAAAATGGAATAAGTAGTCTGATCTATTATTTTATTTTTACTATGCAAGGTATATATAACTTTACATAACTTGACTGTATGTTTAGAGTGTGTGTGTAAACTTGAATTGTTTCTGGAAACCTCAGAGTTTTTGCTCTGTTTTACATGAGTAAACAGTTAACTAAATGAACTGGACTGACAATAGCAATGCCTTACTCTCCTAGAGGAATTATGTTCCTCTCTGAAAAATATACACACAAAAGTTCATTATACAATATGAATGCAATTAACTGTGGTCCAAGAACACCTATCAGCATCTTATTCTAAAGACTTTCGTGGTGATGAAAAACAATCAAAACCTATTATAAACAACACTTGTTTGGAATAAAATCACAGTTACTTTTAATTATATTATGACTACTTATTACAGTTTTTGCTTACAAGATACTTTCAAGCCTCAATCAGGTTATAGAATGAGGTTTCAATGTAGTAATGATATTTTTCTATCGTCATAAAATTTTGAACAAAGTTTTGATTCTGATCTCTTTGAAACACTAATGATGAAATTCCCTATTCCAGATTTTTCGTATTGGCAGTTAAAAAAAAAAAAGCCTTCCTGAGTGAAAATGCACCTTCCATCTTGGCCCTAAATCTCATAGAGCTAAAGTACTGGAAGATCCAGATCCAGTGCTTTTAAATCCCAAGTACAGAGGTACATGGTACGTGACCTTAAAGCCACATTACTTAAAGAAGAATTAATACAGCTTTTTATAACAGCATAATGGATAGGATCAAAGTTCAAACTATTAAAAAAAGATATGTAGTGAAAAATCACCTTTACCTGCCACCCTTTCGCCCTCTCCAAACAACCTCCATCCCCAGGAGCTACCATTCTACCAGTTTGGTGTGAAACACTTCATAGTTTTCTCTGCATATGCAAATATGCAAGTACATACACAAAATACATGTACTTAAAAAAAGACACAAATGGTGCATGCCACTCACTTTGGTACTTTTTTCCTCCTAAAAATATATTGGAAAATATTTCCATGCTGATTCATAAAGGTAGGTCTATCTCATTCTTTTTAGTACCTCTATGAGACATTGAAGTATTGTATCATATTTTTGTTTTTCTGCTTTTCTACTTATAGACATTTAGGGTGTTTCCATCCATGTGCTATATAATAAACAATCATAATGTCATTTACATACTTTTTGGTATACATGTGTATTTTTGGAGGATGAATTCCTAGGAGAAAAATTTTAGGTCAAAATGTATGACAGATTTTGCCTAAGTGTCCTCCGGAGAGGATGTTCCAATTTATATTTTCATTATGAGAACCCAGTGAAAGTTATAGTCTCTCCCTGACTAAATATATACTATATATATATGCTTACATTGATATGTACACAGTAGTGTATATGTCTGTATGTATGTGTGTGCACACACACAAATACATGCATATATATATATATTCACATACATGATACTGATGCTATAGTTAGACCTCGGAAGATTTAGGACCTCACTTGTGGATTTGAAAACTCACTTCCCTGGAACCTCAGCCTAATTCCCTTCCTGAAATAGGTTTTACAAGTGGTGGGTGAGCCTGGATATATTCCATATCATGCTTCCCTCAAATTTAAGTCTATTGTTGTCAATTAGCTAAATGTCATTAAATATCACAAAATGAATAAGGTATTTTTGAATATGTACAGCATGTGCAGACAGAAATGGGAATTAAACCTGAGTAAGATATTGTGATTGCCTTTAAAAGTTGATCAAGGGGTGTAGATCTTGTTTCTTCCACTAGATCTTGGGTCCTTGTTCTCTGGGTTTACTTCATTTCAGCATGGCATCAACGCACTTTGGTATGGCGAAGGCCTAGGGTCTGGAAGGAAAGTTCTCAGGGTGTATTTTGCCTGAGCTCTGTGTCTCTTCCCTCTTAATGCTCCTTTCATCAGTTATGCTATTTTGCTCATTTACAGGATTTTGTTTCCTAGAAGAGGTCTGTATGGCAGGCCCAGAAAATTTTACTTCACAGAGTGGGAAGTAGAGACCAGTGCTTTTTAAAGCCCCAATGACCTGCCTTTCAAACCTTTCTGCCCCTTGCTGGTGATGTGACCTTGGTCAAATTAATTTGCACAGCTAATTTCAGAATCCTCATGCCTAAAATAGGGATAACAGCATCTCATTATGTTGCAAGAACACAGTGAGATGAGTCAGGTACCATAACTAGCATAGAACCACAGAGTACATAGAAATCATCTAATAGATGTTTATTCTTGTCCTTAACATCCACTCATTTTTGAGTCCTGCAGGACTGGCACTGTGCCAATACTCATGACAAACCTGCAGGGCAGGTGCCTCTAGAGTGATTCATAGATGAGGAAACAGTTCCAGAGAGGTGAAAAAATTACACTCGGTCACCAAATAGGTGTCTTGAGCCATGATGCCAATAAGGTCTGTCATCCTCTGAACCTGCTTCTCTTAACTGTTTCCCTGGTGTTTCTTGAACCGGAAGGGTCCCTGCACATTCCCTAGGTAACTGCATGTTCCTGAGAATCTATTCCAATTTTTACTTTTAATTTCAATGGTATACACAAATCCACAGTTATATAAGCAAATCCTTTTGCAGAGGTAATTTACAGTTAAAATATTTTTAAAGATTGATATTTTGATTACTTAACTCAGTGACTGGGGTTGACACTTATTTTCAACCACCCATGAGAACATTTTATATCACCCAACACTCAAATCTGAGAATCCTTGAACTAGACCATATGGCCTTTTCCTTCTCTTTTTCTTCTTTCCTCCATTTTTCCCATCATGAGCAGTGGTCATAATATGAACCCTAATCCTCCTTGAAGAATTTATATTTCTTACTCATAACTGACATATACCTGGATCAAAGGGTTGAAGAGACCATCCTTTAAAAATATCATGTATTTTTGAATTGACAGGTCTGTTTTTCCCAGTGAGGTTTTTCACATCAGCTTTTTTATCCTCTGAGCCAGGTACTTTCATGCAGTAATCCAGGAAACCATTTGATCTCATTATCTCTGTATAGCCCTTCTCACAGCCACAGACTCCACCCTATAGCACACACAAAAAATGTTTATGGTTACACAGTGAGTTGTGTAGATGAAAAAGAACACTTTAAATGTTGGAATCACTAGAGTTCCCATTGTGGCTCAGTGGTAATGAACCTGACTAGTATCCATGAGGATGCAGGTTCAATCCTTGGCCCTGCTCAATGAGCTAAGGATCCAGCATTGCTGTGAGCTGTGGTGTAGGTCGCAGATGTGGCTCAAATCCCACGTTGCTGTGGTGTAGGCTGGTATCTGCAGCCCCAATTCGACTACTAGCCTGGGAACTTCCACATACTGTGGGTGCAGCCCTAAAAAGAAAAAAAAATGGAATCAAATAATATTTGCATGATATGTCAAGGCAATTTAGGGTTTTTAAGCACCAGACTTGGCAAAGAAAAAATCCAATAAATAGTTCTTTCCGAATTCCAAAGTCAACCCTTAAATAAATCATTAGTTTCTTTTCCTAGAGGTTTATAATTTTTAGTCCTTCCAAATGTGAAATCCAAATTCCTTGCCAATAGAGGACATTAACTACATCCTTTTCTCTCTTATAGGAATGTTTAAGGCATTTAATTAAAAATTAGCCTCAACTCTCCCCCTAGCTGTTTCAGATTCCTGCCCACTCACTCCAAACTGCCCGTGACCCTCAGAAACACAGCAACAAGAATTATGTACACATCTTTGAGTTTTGTGCTCTTTGAGGTCTATTGCTGCCTCTGTGACTTTCTACCATTGATCACTAATTACTCTGAACTGCCTCTCTGCTCAGAGGCTTAGTTTTGCAGTCAGGGGACAGACCAAAGCCTCAAAGTAGCCCCAGTGGAGAAAAAAGACTTGACCGAAGATAAGTGAGAGAGGAGAGAGAGAGAAAGATATGGATGCCTTTTACTAATCCAAGTGTCACACCACATCATATCATCACATTCCTCACTGGCATCATGACAGTGTGTCCTTCATATTTATCTGTAGATTCCTGGTAATTTTCATGTCCAGTAAATCTCTCCAACAAACCAATTATGATAAAGCATAATGGACAAGGATTTACATCTATCTCTGGAAGGGAACTGAAAATAATTGTTTTCTTTCCTCCAACAAACATAAAGGCAATAGAGGAGAATAGAAAATAAGCACAGGATTATGAATCTCTATGACTTTGTTGTTGGGGCTCCTTATGTAAAACTATATGTTGAATTTTCTGAACAGGTCCTAGCCTTACATAGCCACTCATGTAAATCCCTATGAATCGGCCAGATTTACTTAGGTCATCAATTGTTGAATGACTGCATGAGTTTGAAGAGCAACAGACACTCATATAATAATGAGCAGTCCAACAAACCAATTATGATAAAGCATATAATAATGACAATTATTACAGTATTTCCAGTAGTTTTAATTGAAGGCATTACTCAGTGTTCAGCGGAGAGAACTAATTAAGAAAATTGGTATAAGCTCAGTTATGAAAGCTATCTTTTCAAGATGCATCTCTATTAGAGTGAAAAGTTGTATCCAGTCTCATATGACAAAGGTTTAAGGGAAAAAGTTAGTTGACATCTTATCAAAGAGGGCCTTCAGAGAGTTGGTGGAAAGCCAGAACTTCTATTTTGCAAATATCACTATCCACGAAGTTGGTGCTGATCTCTACTTTTCCTTTTTTTTTTCCCCTCTGGAAACTTAATCACTAGCTTTTCTGTGGCAAAGAATTAACCTAACTTGAAGTAGAAGAGACATAAAATAGGAGTGAACACTTGAGTTATTTTTAACCAAATCACTTTTAGAAAGAACACACAATGAGAAAGACTTGTTTCTTTGAGAGCCAGGGCACAGTAGGAGTGCCATTGATTAGAATATATGACATATGCATTGTTTCCTGAGCAGTGATGGATGGGAGTTTAGGGAGGAGAAGAAAGATTTCTGCTTTAAAAAAAGTATATACACACACACATACTATTATTACTCATAGCCACATATTCAACATATTTGAAATCAGATAAAATATATTCACACTACAGTAAGGATAGGGTAATCAATTTTGCTAAATAATATTTAGCCAACATGAACATGCATTTATAATATCTTTCAAAATGTTTTAGGTATATGAAAGGCTAAGAATGGAGGGAAAAAATATCAACTGAGAACACTTATTGATAAATAGAGCTAACATAAATTAGGTATCTGAAAAAGAGGTGTAGCTGTAGATGGATTCAAAAGGGAAAAAAAAAAAAAAAAAAAAAAAGACTGCTTTCTTTAAGGCATGCCCAGAAAAGAAATTCTTCATAGCTGTGATTACTACTGCAAATGCCTCTAGATGGTATCATGGGCCCATGGAACTGCAGCTTGGGCTGTAGGAGACCTCAAAGCATCAGACAGCCTATGGATAGCACAGCAATTGAAACACTTGCCTGAGTCTCCAGCACACGACTCACCTGTGTACAGTAGGAGAAGGGTTTTCTGCAGGCTGGGTTACACTGCCGAATAGCAGCAGGGCGGGCCTGAGGGGAGCAGCCTCCTACGAAGGAAATCCCATCATCATTTACAGATTTTCCTATGATAAATAGCCATTGTTTTCCTCTCTGGCTCTGGCTACTTTGTAATGGTACTATTTTAAAAAATCTGTTTGCTGACAGTGGGGCCCAGTCTCATTTTATTGATTATTCCAGGATGGGCTATTTGAGATATGACGCTCTGCTAAGAGAAGATGTTTACAGTGGCAATTTTATACCCATGCACTGGCAATATGATTCTATCATATAGCTATAGCCATGCTTGAGGGCAAAGTCTACAAGTGCCAGGATCAGTAAAAGAATTTATAAAATCTCAGTTTAAGTTCAGAAGCAGAGCATAATACACTTGGGGATCTCTTCTGTGTGTGTATCTATCTATCTAGCTATCTATCTAAATTTCCCCCCAGCTCATGAATACCCCAACTAGGCACAGGACCAATTCTCAACAACAACATGCTAAAAGAAGGCCACTAATCAATTCTTGGGACCGCAATATCAAACACTTTGCCAGCATTTTAAATATATTTCAACCAGAACAGGCACACACATACTCACATACAGACTCCCACACATATTTTTAAGAGCAAATGTATACCATCTAGGAGAGATAATCATACCTCTGACATCGCACTTGCAGGTGCTTATTAAATACTTTTGAGTAAATGGATGGAATAATATCTCTATAATCTGAAAATCATTTATATATTAATCATGCCTTCCTGGACTCAAGCTACTAAGCAAAGAAGTTGACACATTATCCGAGGGCAATATTTAAACTGTATTTATATACTATGAATTGCATTGATAGGTTCTAGCCACTGAATTACTATAATTGTCAACCAACTATAGTTTATGATTTTGTAACTAGCAAAAAGCCTTGGGCCTAAGGCTATGTAAGGGATATAGTCAGATCTACATTTTCCCTAAGAATGAAGCAGCTAAATTCTCACTGTTACTTGAAAAATAAAACAAATAATCCCCACAGAAATTAAAAAAGCGAAAAACACATCAGGATCCAGAATTTGCAGGTAGGTGTGAAATTGATCACATGGGTGTTTGTGGCAATAAGCACACAGTTGCTGCCAATAGAGTTCGGGAGGGGGAGGTGCTTTCCACCCCTTAAGCCAGGAACCCCCCCAATGCAGTGTGTAAGCCCCAGGGAAAAGGGATCTCTTGGGAGTTGGGAAGAATTTGTTATGTTTGTACAGTTTATGCAACATTTTTTATTTCAAACTCTAATAATTATTATCATTGAATTATTTCAAGCTCTAAGAATACTTGTCAGGTGCCACACATAACCTGCTCATTTGTCAGATGGCTCTGTGATGGACACTGGGCAAGTGGTACACCATGCAGAGAATTTGATAGTAGAACCCTTACCACTGGGTTAAGTCTCTGCATACTGCTGCAAATGAGGCTTGCTCTGTTCCTGGTTAGGTAGATTTACAGTATAATTAGTTTTTAACCACAATTTACAAAGTGGGCAAGTAGCTTAAATTATTGTGTGGAAAAACTAGGGATGGAAGGGAATACCAAACATGCAAAAATAGGTAAATTAGAAAAAGGGGAAGTCGACAATCTTTCTATCTCTGTAGAAAAATGGAAATTCTCCTGTTCTCATCAGCTCTTAGCCACAGTACCAAGAAAAAAAATGACAATTTAATTTTCTTTGATAGGAAGGCATTATAAAAAAACCCTTTAAAATGATTGAGAAGACCATTTGAAGAATCAAATCGCACTCGCCATCATGAACGAGGAACACTTCCCTCTGTTTATATCAGATATTAAATAATAATCATGACTAACGCATGATTAAAAAATGAAGCTTCCAGTGCATCAATATAAGCATCTATAATTTAGAGCAAAATGTTTTTATATCATTAATGTGTTTTAATTTTTATTATATCTTTATCAACGCTTTAATTTCAATTTCTGTATAGGTTTCATAACATGATACATGAGCACAATAGTATAGGAATAGGATCTGTTGAGATATGTTCTGAACTACTTTTTACCAAAAAGGTACATCTTTTAAAATTTTAGAGACCATTGTTTTAAACTACCATCTGTCTTTTTCAGTCTGTCTCAGATCATAATATTTAAAGACATTTTATTGTGTTTCAGCTTATTTCTTTAAGTCGTTTGATCTACGATGGGACTTTAAATAGAAGTGTTTGCTTTCTAAAATATAAAGGTCTAACCACAATTTGCCATGAAGATCATCTAAGGCTACCTGCCTGGTCTTGCCTAGCTAATATTTTGTAAGTTAATTCTTCTCACCAACAGCAACACTCAGAGATCTTTTCGAAGTGCCCACATGAATCTTAGGCAGGAATACCTGTGACGTTAATGCCATCTGAACGTTGGCACCATACAGTTCGTTCATTATTGTTCCAAAGACTTGCTTTCCATGTGTAGTGATAACATTTACCTCCTGCAAGTAAATACGATAACAGCGGTTCTATTATACCTCACATAAAAGGAGAATACACGTTGATCAATCAAGGCTCAGAGTGGAAAAGTGCTCTTGGTACCTGTACAAGGGCGTGTTTCTAGAACCTGCTGGGGGCAGTTGTCTTGGTTCTCCAAAGACTGAATTATAAATGTCCTTGATCTAGATTGGCGGCCCAGAGTCTCAAAACTTCTTCCATCAATGCAGGTCAATTCGCAGGCGCTCCACTCTGACCATTCTGTTAAGTGACAGTCTCCTGGAAGATTTCACAGTGCACAGCAGAGCCAACAATGTGAAAACTGACTTGACACCATTCATAGGCACAGGGTTCACAATGAGGTTTGTGTGGTGATGCATTGATACGGGTGGGTTCCAGAAACTACACATTCCACTTGGACACATTTTATACTTAGAAATACTAAGACTGATGAAGTCATTTATGGTTTAATCTAGTGGAGCAAAAGAGTGCCCAACACTATATGGCCATGACTGTGCTTCAAATCATGGCAGTTTTATCTTGAGAACACTGTGTCTACCAGTGATAATAAAAATTTTTATAAGAAAATGTAAAGGAACTGTTTTTAAAGAGCAGCATAACATAAAATGAATGTTCATAGAAATCATATAAAGGGAATAGGTTGGTTACTGAAGTAGAATATCTTTGGATGTAAAGAATGTCTAATAATTAAACATTTGTGTGTATGTGCATGTATATATGTATATACATATATATGTGTTTGTACACACATTTTACATGCCATATTATAAGGATACAGAAGGATATATTAAGCTACCTTAAACTCCAGCCGTACAAACAATGTTGTCTTGTTAGGATTAAAATAAACTCATAAATTTTATGTAGCTAATAATGACCTTCACAATTACATAGAACTTGACTGTTTAACAGAGGGCTTTCATGAACCTATAGACTTACTTGTTCCCACCATGTCATTACCCGGGGGTTCATCCACTCATGGATTCAGTCAGTCTTTTTTTAAGAGCTGGCCAAAGTACCAGGTGCTGTCAGGTCAGGTATATTAACATATTTCTATATGGAGCAAGTGCTCAAAGGCGTCAACTTAAAAAATATGCACTACTTAAAAGTAGAGAGTTAAGTTTTGAGGTAAAATGAGGACTACAGTCTGGGAGGCAGCATTTCAGATAGCTCTGAGATACCACTCCAAAGAGGTAGGGGGAAGGGCAGTATATATGTTTGGTGAAAGGGGAGGTCCATGCTGCTAGGCACACATTGTGCAGAAGTTTGCTGCTAGTCTCATGAAGGAGCATATGTGTCACCATGAAGGATTTTAGTGCTTTTCTAGATATGAGGAGATGCAAGAATTGGGCTCACATAATCTTCTGGAAATATCTAACTCTCTGAAGGCCTGTCCTGCCAGTTTTCCCAGAGCACAGAGTGCCTCACTCCTGATCTATACCCAGAGTTTTTTCCGGGGGTGTTGATGGTCGGCAGGTGCAGTGGCTCTTGATTCAATCTGTGTAGAGGCAGATGGCGAGTGCCAATCTCCATTTCCCAAAGGGATGCGGCTATATGTCCCAGGTGAAACACCAGTGAAGTGATAATAAAAAGATTCTAACTTAGCTCTTCCATTTCCAAGGCCACTGCTTCCCACCCCCCCCCCCCCCCCCCCCCCGCCACCTCGGGCCTCTTATGCCTCCACTGAAGCTGTTAAGTATATTCCATAGTGATAGCCATAATTAAACATAAACTTGAGTTAGTTTAAAAACTTCAACTTTGATGAGAGAGCACTCCAGAAAAAAAGAGAAAATAAGCAAAGGTCACTGTGGAAAGCGCTCCTAGTCATTTGAAATTGCCTACCTGGGCAAGGCACAGAACATGGCTGCTTCAGGAGGCTGTCCTGAAAGGGCCTCTCTCCACACAGTGCATCACCCACATGTACAGTCCAGTGGGATGTCGAGCCATTGTGCACCACACAGGAGATGCTGCGGATCTGGACTCCTTCCCCACAGTCTCCACCCTGTTCAAGGAAAGGATGCTGAGAGCATTACTCAAATCATAATCATCTCCACGTTTTGGCCCCTGTCACCTCTTGCTTAAGAAAATCCTAGCTGTGTATTTTTGGCAGCTTCTTCCTCTAGAGATTTATCTTGCCATTGTTGATGATAAGGCATCTCTGAGCAATTCTCTTAGAGCTGAGAGAGAGACTGAAGTATAAATGCAAATTTATGCCCTGGGATTTATGCACTCAGAATATGACGATTCATTTTGGAACTCAGCCAGGATTGACTGAAAAAGAAAAACAATACCTAATTTGCCTAGGTGTATGTGATGAAATGGCCTCATCCATAACCACTCCCCAAGAGAGCATGTACAGCCACAGGGCATACGCGTCTCTTTTACTTTGCTTGTTTTTCTTTTGTAGGGAGTTCAGTACTTTCTCACATGGATTAGGAGGGTAAAACACTTATTACATGGTAAAACACTTATTTTTCTCTATTGCCATGAGTTTTCCCAGAATGCCTTCTGTGCTGGACATTATTCCTTGAAGATATTTCATAAAAATCTCACTCAGATTATTCTGAGCAATTAGAAAAAAATGTGCAGTGTCTCACAGAAACAGAAGCTTGGAATTGGAATACTCTTAATGGTTATCTAGCCCAACCATCTGCCTGCTGAAGGATTTCCTACCATAACATTTGGGCAGATACTCATGAGTATTATCTCCTCAGTTTTAGCCAGGTGCTCAAACCTCTTTCAAAGAGGCCCATTGGATGCTTAGATTAAATGTAGAGGGTAATTCTGATTTTGCATAAATGCTTTATAAAACAGAGTCCAAGACAAAATTCTATACTGAGGTGGTGAAATCCCAGGGGATAGCAAGGGTGAGGGTAAAAGAACCATCTCAGGAACAGACGGCAAGCAAAGAGAAGGTATTGTGTTGTCAAGTTACCCTCAACTTCACAGGTAAACTCAACTGGTTTCCTGGCCAATCATATCTTCCAGACAAAGCTTGGGGAGGGAGAACTAGCTCCTCCTTGGATCCAGTTGTCATGGATCAAGCTTCATCCCAGGGAGTACTAAGTCCCCTATACTTCTAAACAATGTCACTCAGCTCCAACTAAGTCTACAAGTTGGTGGAAGAGCTAGAGTTTGTCATGATTCCTACTAGTATGGTTAGAGAGACAGAGAATGAGCCTTTGCACAGGTTCTGCTGCTGTAGACAAGGACGTTACAACCCATTGTTAAATGATAGTCTGAAAAATGGGCTCTGCACTGGGAAACTCCAGCTCTTCCCCCTGCAGGACCTAGAAACTACACTGCCAAGCCATGGAGCTTCTGCGGCTCTGGCAGCAGTGGGAGTAAAGAGGGACAGGGTGGTTAGTTAAAGCAGTCATGACAGTGCTCCAGGCATGGAACAGGTGACTCAGGGGCTGACAAGTCTGCTGATCACCAACCAGGTTAAGGCACTGTGGCAGCGGCTGCTGAGTGTCATAGGCAGGTTGTGGATAAAGTGCCAGCAATGCAGGATGGTCTAGGGGTGGCTGCCGAGAAAAAGTGTTTACAAAAGGAAGTTTGGATTCAAAACCATATTGGCAAAAAAGAAAATGTGCAACTTGGAGGAGGTACAAGTTGTAGCAGCTTAGAGCCTGAAAGATACGAGTAGACACACAAATCAGGACCATCACATCCTATCTAAGAGATGTTTTAACAAGAATTATGAATTGTTTATCTAAGACGGCAATCCCCACACCTGATCTATCAGTACCTCATAATTGCTCTAATCATCTCTATGGCCATTGTGAAATTGTTAAAAAAATATACCCTAATTTGAACCTAAGTACAATTTTTTCTCCCCTTTTTGTCTTTTTAGGGACGCACCCATGTCATATGGAAGTTCCCAGGCTGGGGGTCCAATCAGAGCTGTAGCTGCTGCAACACGGGATCCAAGCTGCATCTGTGACCTATGCCATAGCTCATGGCAACACTGGATCCTTAACCCACTGAGTGAGGCCAGGAATCGAACACATGTCCTCATGTATACCAGTCAGGTTTGTTACCTCTGAACCACAATGGGAACTCCCTAAGTTCACTCTTTTTGACTGTGTAGGTGGCTTGCAGAAGTGCTCAGACCAGGGATTAAACCCAGGCCACAGCAGTGGAAGCACCAAATCTAATCACTAAACCACCAGGGAACTTCATAGGTACACTTTTTTTTTTTTTTTTTTTAGTTAAGTGGAGGTTCAAAATCAATTCATGATATATTCATTGAAAGCAAATGCTCTAGTAAATGTTTACTCTCTAGAGTGGAAAATAATTGAAATAAGTTAAATTTCTCTTTGTGGGAGGATTCTCTCTATAATGTATTATTCCAGATAATGAATCCATGGCTGAATTGTCTAACGTGTATGTGTTTCACTCTAGAGGGTCAGAGTTTCTGAACTTGGAGAGAAGACTCTGGGGATACAGCAGCATATCTGGAATTTGCAGTTACTGCTCCCTGGAAGCTCAGGTAACAGGAGATGGAACAGATGAGAGTTTTGTTTGACACTTCAGGAGATGGAGTATGGAGAAATGACAGGAAACAAGTCTACACCAGGGACCACTTTAAAAACCAAGACAAACAATAACGTGCTCCTAGTATGTTCAACCTTAATCTCTTATACCTTTGACAACAACAGCTGTAGTACAGAGAGAAATCAGCATCAGAGTGGTAATTTCATTCACAAAGTAAGCCTTCATCCAGTCTCATTCATGAGACTTTACACACTAGGGCCTGAAAATAGAGCCAGGCTTCTTAGAGCAAGATGGTCAAAGGCAAGGATTCTGTCACTAGCCCTCCACTGTCCAGATCAATAATGGACTTGGAGTATACACCACATTGGCATTACCAGATGTGGATAGGCAGATGGTGCTAATAATCATAATCATACTTTTCATCAAACCTACAATAACAACCTCAATTTATTTAGTTCCTTTTTTTGGCCATGCCTGGAGCATGGGATTGGACCCATGCCACAGCACTGACAATGAGGGATTCTTAACCACTAGGCCGCTAGGGAATACTCTGAGCTCTTAATTTATGTCAGGTATTATGCTCTCAGCACTGCATAGGAATTGTCTAAGCCCTACCAAAACCTGTAGCAAAACAGGTACTCTTGCTACCTCCATGATATAGATAAGTAAAGAGAAGTTTGGAGAGTTTAAAGACTTGGTGAGGAGTTCCCGTTGTGGCTCAGTGGCTTAAGGACCTGAAACTGTCACTCTGAGGATGCAAGTTCGATCCCTGGACTCCCTCAGTGGGTTAAGGATCTGACATTCCGCAAGCTGTGATGTAGGATGCAGATGTACCTGGGATTCAGTATTTCATGGCTTGGGCCATAGGCTGTAGCTCCGATTTGACCCCTAGCCCAGGGACTTCCATATGCTTCAGGTGCAGCCATAAAAAGGAAAAAAGAAAAGAAAAAAAAAAAAAAAGATTTGGCAAAAACTGCAGAGCAGGAAACTCGAAAAACCTGGACCCAAATTGAGCCTGCTAGAGTCCAGCATCTGAGCTCCTAACCAGATATTATAACATATATGTGGATACATGTTATCAGCTGAGGAACTTGGAAATAGTGAGGAAACCGTGAAAAAAGGTCTGAAGATAAACACTTCCATTTGCAAATCTCTTTCCACACAAGATGGTGGCAGAATTGGCACATCTACTGTGCCTTGTGCAAGAGCCTCTCCTTTGATGGGAAGCAGCCACTTCAACATCACCGCCACCTTAAGTGAACAGGCTTCCCACCTGAATCTGGCAGGTCAGGATGTTACAGAACAACAGAGAAGCAGGAGGACAGCTTCAAGGGATGTGTGCTTCCTTTGTGTGCAGAGGCCCACTTGCATTTTGATCAGTAATTCCCCAAACTCAATTTACACATGCAGTTAAGAAACAGCAACTCAATGAAAAGATACTATGCCATTTATCTCGCAAAGCATTCACAATCAGGCTCCAGGAAAAGCAGGAATGCAGTTCAAACTCAGGACTAACTCAAAGATCATCATGATTCCCTTTCTCTTTTGCCTCTGCTTTTTGGTGTGTCACTTTCTTTGTTCTTCTTGCTGCAGGGTGAGTGACTTTATCTATGAGGTGGGAAACTAGGGCAGCTAAGAATTCAGGAATACAGTTATCTTTGAACAGTTTCAATTCCATTCCAAATTCTTGGGGAAGAAGGCCAATTGACCTCATTTTGGGTAAGGTGCCCAAAGAGGAATAATTAATATAGATTTGTTTTTGTGAGAGCTTTGCCTAGATTGAGTTTAACTCCAGTTTCTTCCTGACTGGAAGTGTCCATGAGTGGAGTGACCTCTCTAGAAATTGGAGGCCCCTCTGAAGTTTCTTGACATACCTGCTGTGTTGGTCCCCTCAGCCTCTGTTCCCGGGTATCTCCAACAGCCTGACTAGCACTACTACAGAGAATGGTCACAACCTCCCACTCTTACCCCTGTGGTTTGGACAATATGTGACAAGCTCAATTTGTGAGAGCAAAATGAAACATTATATTTGGCATTTCTCCAGAATGTTCCTATGGGACAGATTGGCAGATTTGTCTTTAAAAAAGGGCTCCTGACACCTGAGAAGATAAAAGGGAAAGTAAAAAAGACCAAGTGAGGGGCAAAGCTGTCCTAATAAGCCTTTTAAGAGGTGGAGTGTGGTGTTTGTCCCCCATTCTTGCCCTTGTCTTCCAGTCCCTCTCTCCTTTTCCCAGCAATGGGCTCCTGAATTCTTTGAATATATTTTCACTATTCTCTCAACAGTTATCACATTTATAAGGAGAAATCTTCCTTCCATTTTCTTAATTGTGCTTCTAAGCAGCACTTAAAAGAATGGCTGAGGGTGTAGAAAAGAGGAGTTTAGACTAAGTAGACCAAGTATTCATATTTAAAGCCATTAGGTTACTACCGAATTAATTAGCATGGTTACATTTTTTTTTTTTTTGTAAAAAGACTGAATAAATATACCACACATTTTTGTTCCTCTGGGACTTATTACAGTACATGGGCATTAACTTTGCAAGATAGTAATGCTGCATAACAATGTCATCCTGACAGGAACACTAATCTTCTGTGCTGCAGATTTCCCTCTTTTTTTTTTTTTTTTCTTTTTGAATTTTGTCTTTTTAGTGCCACACCTGCAGCATATGGAGGTTTCCAGGCTAGGGGTCAAGTCAGAGCTACAGCTGCCAGCCTATGCCACAGCAATGCCAGATCAGAGCTGTGTCTGTGACCTAAACCACAGCTCACAGCAACACCGGATCCTTAATCCACTAGTGAGGCCAGGGATCAAACCCACAAACTCATGGTTCCTAGTTGGATTCGTTTCTGCTATGCCATGACGGGAACTCCTATGCTATAGATTCCTTAAAGCAGAATCAAAATTATTGTTGCCTAACTAAAGTCCACTTTAGAATAGGAATTGAAGGATAAACTAGTAAAATAAGAAAATAAGGAGAAATCAATGTGCTTTTCCTTAGACAAGGAGCCAGAGAGAAAATGCCATAGAGGATCTTTGCTGACACAGCAAAAGCTCTGGGTATGTGATATATTATGATGTTACTAGGCATTTATATTTCAGGTCAATAAAAAGCAATCATTGAGGAAAATGGAGTAACCGTGGTTCGGGTAATAAGGTTAAGATATAACTTTCATACACTTTTGGTTTTCTGCTCATATGCAAGATTTTGTCTAAGCCTAAAAGTGCTTTTTTTTAGAAATACAGTCCACAGGCAAACTGTGCATTTCCATAGCATCAGGGTTTTACCTAATTACATACTGCTTTGATATTTCCAACATGCCAAGAAGATAGGGAGTTGAGAGCACTGAAGAGACTGGAAGTCCCCTAACCCAGCTTATTTTAAATAGTGCCTAACAAATGGTTACATATTTCCTAATAATACACTCTATGTGGGGTTAAAGTCATTTGGTTCTTTTTCCCATGCTCTCTACTTCATAAAAATACATTGTTACAGCCCCTGGCACTGTAAAATGTATTTCATTAGCACATAGGTTTGACCAGACAAGTACTTTGGACAAACTAAGTGTCATTACTCTAAGTGTCATTGCATGACCTACCTCCAATTTACATGCAGACCAGTTGCTGAGGACCCAGCTATAGCAGGGGGTCACTGGGCAGCTTTTCTGCTGGGTAAGCTCAGTGGGGCATGGCCTTCCTTCTCCTTGGGTAGGCGTAATGATAAATCGAGTCCGGCTCATTCGACCTAAAAGGATAAGGAAGATGTCAGCTTTTCAGTTAGAGTTTGGCTTGGAAAGAGAATTAAAGGACAGAATGTTGCCTTCCATGCAGAAGTCTTCATTAAAACACACTGAACTTTTGTCATGTCCAGGTTTCAGTTTTCCTGCTATTTTAATTTAGGTTTCTACGGAGACACAGGCTATCTCAGGTCTGCAAAATGCTTAAGGATTTGAAACTCTGTCTTCTACTTCTTTAGTCATCCTAAATTCAAACTCTGTATTGTTGCCAAATAGCTTGATCCCATAAACCCTGGAAGAATGTTAGTTCCATTTAACAAATATTATGAGAAAAAGAATGTATATATATATATATATATATATATATATATATATATATATATATGAATGACTGGGTCACTTTACTACGCAGCAGAAATTGACAGAACACTGTAAATCAATTATACTTTAATAAAAAAATTTAAAAACCAAATATTTATTTATTAAACTCTAGAATAATCCAGGCATCCTGCCATGTGCTTTTCCTTAGACAAGGAGCCAAAGAGAAAATGCCATAGAGGATCTTTGCATCTGGTGATGAAATCTCCAGATGTACCTTCTGCCTTCATAAACCTTATATTCTAGGCTAGGATTATAATTATTAAGCAAAAATAAGAGTTGTATCTTTTTTGTTAGTTTATAAATCATCAAGGTGAAAATTGCGCATAATCCAAATTATCCTAGAAAATTCCCACCCCAAGATTCCAATAATGTCTCTGTATTAATTCAATATGGCCAATTTTCATAGAGTTGAGAGCCACTTTTTTTTCCTACTTGGGTACAAAATAAAGTTGTTGACTTGTGTAAAGAAGCCATGATATTTGAAGGATATAAGTTGAAATACTGCTATTCCATTTCCTAATGAAAGGAAATTGGTTAAGAATCACTTGGAAAGAGCAGAGCTCCCATGTTAACTTATTCCCTCCTGGGCATAATGTCATAAGCTCATTGAGTAGAAAAGTGGGTGAAATTTAAATATCTGTTCTCTCTCATTCTTTCTCTCATTTTTGTCCTTGCTCCTCTTTTACTGATGAGGTATGATGTGCATATCATTTTATTGCTATTCGTTATCTGTGAATTCGATGCCCTTCCATTTTTGTTATCAAATTAATGATATTGTATTTGTGGTAAATGTTAAAGGAAAAACAGGGTTCTATGAGAGCAAGTTCTGGGGATGCCACCCAGTCTGGGAAGGAATTCAGGGAACATCTCCCTAAGTAGTTGAACTTGAAGCAGAAATCTGATGGAGTAAACCAGACATGATATACAAAGAGTGTCCAACAGAGGAAAGAGCATGTGAAAAGGTCAGAGATGCAAAAGAGCAGAACAGGTTTGAGGACCTGACTGAAGGCCAGTGTGGCTGGACAGAGAGAGCAAGGAACAAAACAGAATGAGGCAATATTGGTAAAGGTATTAAAAGGGGGTCTTTTTCCAATGTCAAAGATTCTAAGTTTCTATCTTAAGAGAAATGGAAATATTGTGATGATTCAATTCAGCACAGAATTTACTTGATAATCTTAGGTAAGAGTAATTCTCAGATGCTCTTAAGATCAGGGAGAAGCAAGGGTGAGTCACATCTTCAGTGGCCTAGACCTTAGTGGCCACTGGAATATTATCATAGATTTGGTGGTACACTAATTCTCTCTGAGAAGACTCTTGAGGAAACCTAGGAAGTTCTAATCACTGGATTCTAAATTCCTTGAGGTTTGGGGTTCTGTCCCTAACATGGTACTCCATATATATGAAGCACTAATTTAATATTTAATTCAGATTTTCATAAACTTTCTATGTGATATTATCTGTTATCTAAGAACTACATGATGACATATCAGTGTAATTGTTCAGCAGATACCATGTGCTGAGAAATTTTCTAAATACTTTATATATACCAACTCATTGAATAATTATTGCAACCCTAGAGGAAAATTCTATTTTTGCATATTATAGATAAGGAAATTGAGGCACAGAAAATTTAAGTCACCTGTTGAAGGTAAAACAACAAAAAAATTTAAGTTGCAGAACAGGATTCAAACCCAGAATATTTTGCTCCATGGCTACTGTATGAGCCATGATGATAATTCAAGAGAATATCATGGACCAGGCAAGAGAGCAAGGATAGTATCTATCATGGTCTTTTATGGGAAATAGAAGAGGAACTTTGGGTAATGGTAAAATTTGTGAACAGTGGAATCTACCCATTTTACATCCTTGGGCACTGAGAATGACCGACACATTTGGACAGATATTTCTTCCCAGCATCACTCAAATCAGATCATACACGTTGGACTTCACTTTATTCATATGAAACATTGTTCCTACTTTTTGATGAATACATTTGACTCAAGATTTCACATTAATTCTTGCTTAAATACGTTTCAGTTTTAGAATCATCTTGATGTTTATTCTCTTGATCTAAATATCTATTACTCTAAAGTCATAATAATTGCATTCTGTTCTCTATCCTTATTTTTAGGAATAATGAAAATGGAGTGTCACCTTTATTACAGCTAAAGAGGTTCTATTTCATTGAAACCAAATAACTTAAAGCTTATTCTTGAATTGATGGCATGCATCATGACCATTAATGTAGGACTATCTTATTTATTTCCATTAAAGTGACAGATATTTTCTGCTGGACACAGAGGTGGGGGGAACCTAATGAAGTCAACAGAAAAAAAAAGCTATTACTTTTTGAAATAATACTTACAGCCACTCTCTGAAAGCACAGCTATTTGATTTCTTTGCCTTTTGCTATCTAAACACAAAGATTTTCAAACAGTGCCAATTAGATACCCAGAAGAATATAATAATCCTACACTTTGAAGTACATTATCATGTTTAATTGAATAATATAAACATTCAATTAAAAGAGTATTGGTAATAAAGGCTCAAGAGTGTATATAAAGGTACTTATTGCAACTGAAGTTTCTGTGGGGACACTTGATATCTTTATATAAGTGCCTTTTTCTGTGGTAGGGATATTTGGTTAGATAAATTAAGCAACCAGAGAAAGTATTCCTCAAATTTGGCACATTCCCCCCAAATCCTGAAGTTATAAACATAAAATTTAGCTATATGGGACATGGATAGTATGGACAAAGAGGGCCAACCATCTCCAATGGTAGTGACCTGATATTACCTGGGATTCCACACATCAGAAAGGATGTGATATTCAACCAAACACCTATCTCACAGCAATAAGTATTCTAAAAGAACCACTAATGACTGGAGACTTAAGGAATTATTTTGGTGACAGGAAATTTTCATGTGAGAGGGAAGGCAGTGAATGATGTGGCCACATGAAAGATACTTGAAATTATGGTGTGATACAGAATATGAGAGAGAATTTTAAAATAGGTGATGTATGGTGAAAAGAAACCTGGACTTGGCATCCAAATTCTGTAGCTGGAAACAATTCTCTCAAATTAATAGCTAGTAAATGATGTGACTGCATGAAAGTACTTGAACTCCTCTGAGCATGAATTTCCTCTTCTGTAAAATAAAATTAAGTATACGGAGCGTCCTTATTATCTGAGGATAATGCATGCTGGGGAAAATGCCATGTAAAAGTGAGTGTATTTCTGGATAGCATTGAGAACTTTGTCTAGATACTCATATTGCAACAGAAGAAAGGCTGGGGGAAAAATGTAATTGTAATGTATACATGTAAGGATAACCTGACCCCCTTGCTGTACAGTGGGAAAAAAATAATAATAAATAATTTAAAAAAATTGAGTGTATTTCAATGGGAATCACATTATTTTGAGTAATTAATAAAAAATGTCTAAATGGGACTTTGGAACTACAAAGGATGCCAGTAAGCTTATTTTCTCTAATATCAACTATTATGAAGATGATTGCAACTATGAAATTATTGGGACAAGAATAAATCAACTATTGATATTTCTTATGTAATTTTATGATTACCCTCTACAAGTTGTATCACAATTGGCTTTCTCAGTTTGATCATAGAATCTTTGGTCTTTGAGATACTTTATCAATTTTCTCAAGAGCTCCCTTTAATCTTTGGTGTAAAGATGGTTCCGTTTTTTTCATCCCTTTGTTGTGGGTACACATTCTCTTTGCAGCTAGAGATGGAAAAACCCTGATGCAATGCCAGTGTATGAGCATTAATGCAGGAGGCTTTTTGACTGGGGTATGGTTTGGTAAAAGGTCAGTTCATCAGTGACTATTTTTATTTGTTTGTTTGTTTGTTTTGTTTTGTTTTGTTTTTTCTTTTTTAGGGCTGCACCCATGGCATATGGAGGTTCCCAAGCTAGGGGTCTAATCAGAGCTACAGCTGCCAGCCTACACCACAGCCACAGCGACGTGGGATCCTAGCGTCTGCGACTTACACCACAGCTCATGGCAATGCCAAATCCTTAACCCACTGAGCGAGGCCAGTGATGGAACCTACATCCTCATGGATCCTAGTCGGGTTCGTTCACTGCTGAGCCATGAAGGGAACTTCCATTGGTGACTATTTTTGTATTATGGGGGTTCTGCTCCCTACAGATCTCACAATTATGCTGAGAAAACTGAGATAATAAGGACACCTTGGACTCATGTCATTTTGGTTAAATGAATTAAAAAAAAAACACCACATATAAACTACAATACAGTGTATCTAAAATGTAGTGCTTGTTAAAACCTATTATTTTAAAAATCATTTATTTTGACAGCGACTATTTCATATCAATTTCTACAACTGGCCCTGGAGAAAGCCTGCAATGAGTATAGAAAGCATGCAAATGGTATGCTTTTGGACTTTTTAACATTAAATGCACATGACTACCAAGTCCCTAATAATTCAGCCTGGTCCTCCCAAACCCCTTACACCCTAGACTATACTCCTCCTGTCCTCAGAGGAGGCTGCCTAAGAGTGAAGGTTGCTGCCACCTGTGTCCTCATGTGTCCACTCTGAGAATGAGAGAAATTTCTTGGACATTCTCTGGACAACTCTTATTTGGGTATATGCATCTATTTGAAACCTGAATTCAATAGCCAATAAAAGCAATATACTTAATGGGTAATACCAAAGAGAGATAAAATGGAAACCAATTCTCTTATTCATCTACACTTTAGGCTATAAAAGAGAGAAAAACATCAGCTCCAAAGTATGTTTCCAGTTTAATAAAGACCCCGATTACAGGAGATTAACTTTGCTAGCAATTCTCTTTGAACTATTCCTGTCCTCCCTTGAGGAATATTGGGAACTCATTATAAGCAACAGTGATAGTAGGCATACTATTAAATTAGCAATAATTTCAGGCAATAAAGGAAAAAGGATTGCATGGTAAGACCTCATGAAAAAAAACAGATGATGGGGTACACACACACACATACCCCAGAGAAGCCAGTACTGGTAATTGCATACAGGTTTAAAGAATACTAGACTGGATCACACTCCCATTGAACTCAGTAATAGTCAGACTTCACTCTGAAGTTCCACTGACAAAGGGGATGTGGGGAATTTTAAGCAAAGCCACCCCCCCCAAAACCGATTAAATATTTGTCAATGTATACATTCATGAAAGGAAAGGGAGTCAAATGCAGTAGTGCTTTTTTCTGCCCATGCTTTCAGGTCCAAGTTGCCAGCATCATGTGCTGTCACAGTGATAGGTTCTCAACAATGGTTTTTCTGTGGCCCTGAGAGATGCACACTGAATTAACTGAAAATTATGGTTTTGATAGCTCTGGACAATTTGAATATGACCCAAGCAAACAAAGCAAAATATTATGTATGAGAAAATGGAAAAGGAAATACAAGAATAACAGTGCAATGAAGAATAGACCTATCAAACCTTAAATAGTTCATTAAATAAAACATCTGAGCAACTTATATGAACAAAGCTATAAATTACAATCTACCATAGACATGTGCATACAAAAACAGTATAGTATATGAAATAGTAGTAGTATATGAAGTCGCTTTGAGCTTATAAAATGTTATTTGAATATTATTTTTACTGGCTTGCTTTCCACCTGGTAATTATTTCTTTTTAATATGAGTTGAATTTTCAGGGAATGTGCACAGTCCTTGGCAGGGAATGGCCATCTAGAGCTACCATCTATGATGAGTTGATATCCAAATGTCAAAGGACAAAGGACAATGTCCAATGTCATTAACATCCAGTTGATTATGGTCCTTCCTGGTTGCACCAAAAAATTATGTTACTGAATAAAATGTTCCACTTTTAAGCATTTTATTGTATGAATTTATTCTTAAGCTTTTGTGCCTGCTACCTAATAGTAGCCGGCAGAAAATAGTGGCAAATGACAAAATACATGAAAAAAAAAAAACAAAGGGATACTAACAAAAAACTCACTGATATTTATTGTATAATAACTTTTGTCATTTTGAAAGTATTCCTCATTATAGAAAATGGGCCTAGATTAATTGATTGAATACAATGTGCTATGATATAGAGATGCTAGAGCATATTCTTGCTTAGTTATTTTCCCTTCCTTATCCTGCTATTTTTGCTTCTGTTTCCCTGAGAGCTCACCCCCCTCAAATATACCATGTCCACAAGAATCCCATTCTCATTTCATATGTGGTAAACTGAAGCCCAGAGAAGTCAAGGAATTTTTGCCAAATCACATAGCTAGAAGGATTGTAACAAAAATTGGTCTTACTTCAGAAGCACATGCTCTCCAACAGATTTCATCTGGTCCAAGTCAGGTATGAGGTTCTATGCTGAGCTTGTTAGACCTCTTGAATAAGTGTGAGAAGTTCACTTAGGTCTATCTCCTCCAATACATGTGTTACCTGTATTCATGTGTCCTATTTTCCTTTAGAAGAAACTAATTAAAATTACAATACTAACACCTTTCTATGGGATGACTCTTTACTTGTTTTGAGGGACTTGTAATTTTCTAAAAGCAGCAGGAAGTTGGACTATATATAAAATGCCCAGTTAATTTCATGCTGCTCTTTATGCTGGACATTTGCTTTTTACTTCTCTTAACAAACATCGTCTGGAATTTCTATCCAAGGTTATTTTTCTTGGTAATATTTTTTCTTTTTTGGCTACTCTGGGGCATATGGAGCTCCTGGGCCAGGGGTCAAATCCAAGCTGCAGTTGGAACCTGATCCTTTAATCCAGTGTGCTGAGCTGGGGATAGAACCTGTATCCTGGTGCGTTAGAGATGCCACTTATCCTATTGTGCCATAGCAGGAACTCCTATCCAAGGAGTGCCCAGTTTTTCAAGTGCCAAGTTTATTTTCAATATACACCTTGGACTGGCTTGGATTTTGGATCAAGATTATTTTCTAGGAGTTTCCGTCATGGCGGAGTGGTTAACAAATCCGACTAGGAACCGTGAGGTTGTGGGTTCAATCCCTGGCCTTGCTCAGTGGGTTAAGGATCCAGCGTTCCAGTGAGCTGTGGTGTAGGTTGCAGACTCTGCTCAGATCCTGGGTTGCTGAGAATTGTTTCCAGCTACAGAATTTGGATGCCAAGTCCAGGTTTCTTTTCACCATACATCACCTATTTTAAAATTCTCTCTCATATTCTGTATCACACCATAATTTCAAGTATCTTTCATCTTTATATAAGTGCCTTTTTCTGTGGTAGGGATATTTGATATCCTGGGTTGCTGTGGCTCTAGTGTAGGCTGGCGGCTACAGCTCCAATTAGACCCCTAGCCTGGGAACCTCCATATGCTGTGGGAGCAGCCCTAGAAAAGGCAAAAAAAAAACAAAAAAAATTATTTTCTAATGTACCAGAGGGGAGAAAAATTATGGTCCTTATCTGCAACGTAAAGACAGACCTTTAGCATATGTTTGGTTAAACATATGCTAGCAATGGAAGATGGAACAGTTCTGCATTTGGAGTACAATGCATGGGTTTTCTCTATAAAGGGATTCCCTGGCTCATCTAAAAATTGCATCAGGCACCCAGATACCTTGCATCCCAGAGAATACTCAGGCAAGGCAAGGAGTCTGTAAGTTTTTTCAAGTAAAATAGACCAGTCCCAGCCATGACGATGTACTGGAGAGTGAGGTCAGCTAAGCAAGGAAGTAATAACACCACAATTTTAGAGGTAAAGACAGAATCTGGTATTACAGGAGTGAGATAGGTCGGTGAAGGGCAGAAGATTAGGCACTGTTGGCTTGGCTTGGAAATAAAGCTCAGGATTTCTCTGCAGTGAATGCGCATTCCAGCTGCTTATTTTCAGGTCTGTTCTTAACAATCACATTTCAGACTCTTTAAAAGCTACTAAAGCTGGAGTTCCTGGTATGGCACGGGGGTTAAGAACCTGACTGCAGCATCCGGGGTTGCCTTGAAGGTGCAGGTTTGATCCCCAGCCTGGCGCAGAGGGTTAAAGGATCAGTTTTGCCTGCCACAGCTGCAGCTCGGATTCAATCCCTGGCCTGGGAACTTCCATAGTCCGGGGTTGGGACCATTTAAAAAAATATGCTATCAAAACTTGACAGACCACTGGAAATACATAGCAGAAATACCTCCAATGGGGGTCTCTCCATGGGATGAAAAATGACAAGGTCACAGAGAGTGATTTTTGGCAGTTCTGGAGCTATTCTGTCCATCCCATTCACACATTCCCTGTCTCTAAGATTGTCTCCCCATTCTATGTTCCAATTACATGCACTAGAAAACAAGGATACATTTAGGAGGCTTAAGAATTCAGAAACTTCTTAAAGTGCTCACTGCCCTTTGTATTCCAAACTGAGATAAATTTCCTCTGCTTATTCTTAAATAACTTATGAGTATTTTTATAAAGTGATGTAGCATCCAACCCAGGGCCATGTACATAACATGAACATGTACATAGTGTCAGATTTAAAAGGGCCCAGTGGAAAAAATGGGGCTTAGGAGACATAACTGAGCACCTCAAACTTCTCTACAACTGACAAGCCACATGACCTTGAGCAGTTACTTAATTGCCTATCACCTTACCTGTGAAGTTATGTCTACGTTTCACAGTACTCTTGTAAAGAATTATTAAAATAATTCAAGCACCAATAATTGTACCTTTGACCAACAGATATTAAAAATTATTATTCTAATATTTCATCATTTTACAGTTTAAAAATAGCGCAAGCAAGGTCTGCAAAGGCTGGATCAAAGTCTTACAATTTTCTGTTGGAAAAGCCAACTCTAAAATTGTATATTCTTATCTAGTCTTTCTTTTTTTCCCATTCTACAATTTAGCTTTTTGTTCCCTGTCATAGGAGCTAATTACCTGATAATAGTGAACAAGTTTGAACTGTTATAACTATTGGGCTGTGCTTGATCAAGTATACCATACTGATCACATTTCATACAGATACTAAAAATGAAGGTTAAAAGAGTTGCCTGTTTAAAATATGAAAAAAGCTGGAAATCATAAACTTGTACTTTGGAGTCAATACAAAATTATTATTTCATTATGAGCTAGGGTTGATAGAAAAATCATAAGCCATCTGGGAAACACAAGAGACAGGCTGGATTACACAATGTAGAAAAATATTATAAAATAATTCAATGATAATAATTATTAGAGTTTGAATTAAAAAATATAAAAGAGGAAAATAATCTGGGATTAATAACATTCCTGGAATGTTATCGGTTAAACTATAATTATGAATAATTCATGAAATGCTAAATTTAGGGAGTTCTACATTCCACTGAACTGATGAAAATTCAACAGACCAAGAACATGACTAATCCAAATATTAAGCTCTTCTATTACAAGCTTTGATCTTTGAAATCTATCTGAAACAATCCCTTAGTAGAAACCTAGAATCAGTTTCTCTTTAACGTGAAATAAATTGGATTCAAACTGTTATGACCTTGAAATCATTAACACAATTAGAAAGTATATACCAAGCATCAAGTGTACATTAAAGAGATAACCCAGACACTTGGAGATAAAGGAAGAGCTCATTTCAAAATTTTCCCTCAGATCAATGTAGTTCTGTGGGTTTGATGGCAGAGTGTGGCTGTGCGGAAGCATTCAGGACTCCCAGCTCACCAGGATTTGCCCAACAGTCAAGGCAACTTCCTGAAAGGATACAATTGTGTGCATTTTGCCTTTGATGAAGAAGTCAGTCAAGAGCCGCAGGTGCAACTTGCGCACTTCAATGTGACTAAATAAACTCTGTCTCCTTGTGGTATCTGCCCTATTGCCACCACCAGTTGGGAAAAAGAAAGTATCACATACAAAGACAGCTGCAGGCACACTGTTTTACAAGAAGCAAGACACAGATGTTTTTTCAATGACAGTTTCCAACTTTTTCAGTGCCAAAGTTTGGTCTCTTTTAGCAAACAAGTTCATCTGTGCCATATATTTCTGCTTTTGATGATCATTGTTAGTTTGTTGCTTTTAGCTTGTGTTGCCTGAGGATTAAGGCATGATTTAAATACAAAATTGTCTCATTTTGGAAACATTTAACTGTTAGGGGGCTAGGGATGAGAAAAGAGTAGTGCTGGAAGATTGGAGCTGGAAGGCTGGAATGGGGTAGTAGTTTGGGGGCTGGTGGGATATAATAGAGTACAATATAGCATAGTGAGGTATAATATAGTGATTATAGACTGTCTCATCAGTGTTCTGGCAGTAGTTGCTTAAAAATTCAAGGGCCAGCCACTATCAAGAATAGTATGAATAACTTAAAAAAGTATATATATATATATATATATATATATATATATATATATATATACACACACACACACACGCATATATATATGTATAACTGAATCACTGTGCTGTACACCTGAAACAACAAGGCATTGTAAATCAACTATACTTCAGTTAAAAATTCAAGGGCCATGTGTCTTATTCTTTGTACTGTTAACTTTATTTTTTTAAGATTGAACCTAAATATAATTTTTAAAAAAATACCTATTTTCATATTTTAGTATGTAGGTCCTGACCTAGACACTTGACTACAACAGGTAGTCAAACAATGCTTGTGAGATTGAGCCCCGAGCAGTCTAGTAAAGAAAACACCAGTTAAAAGAGCTATGGTACCTTGTCATTTAATTCTGATATAACTATCACCTCCTCAGTGGCCTCTCTTCCCCTATGCCTTACTTCCTTGCAGGACACTTATTCTTTATCACATAACCTGGTTTTTGCTTCAATATAGCACTCATCTGTGTGTTACTTTTGTGTGTATTTACGTGTACATTTGCTGTCTGTAACTTCTTTTCACTATCTAGTTTTCCACCTTGAATATCAGTTTCATGAAGTAAGAGGAATTTGGTTACCTGGGATCTTATCTGTTCCATATACAGTATATCCTCAGCTCCTGGGAGAGTCTGGCTCTGGGAAAGTTTCCAGTGAGCACTGGTGAACTATGTGAGTAAACTTCTCTACAGCCCTGCCTTCAAGAAGAGAACTCAAAAGATCAGGGTCACCACATAATTTTTTTTCCACACTGCCACTTTGGACAATGAAAGAGTACACCTGTAGGTATCAGGATAATAGGTGTAAACTTTATCAATCTTGGTTGAATAAAGCAAAAGCGGAATAAATTTATATTCAGATTATTGGAGGGTTTGTAAAATATCAGGATTCTGGAATATTTTTAAAAGGCATTATTACATCTTTATTCACAACATCAAGACATCTTAAGGTCAAAAAAGGATTCCCAAGTTAGCTTAGTAGATCCTTAGGAGCTAGCTAGAGGTGATTTATAATTAATGCTACATTTATTTGCCAATAGATACTATCACATGACTTCCAAATGCCTTATATGACTTGATTTCTCTAAGTAGTTAACATTCCTTCCCTAGTCCTTCTGTGCCTTAGGCCATACACTGACTTTCCTTAGGAAATTTTCAATTATTTGTCTTCGTTATTCTAAGGATTAGAAAATGTGAATTTAAGTTCAAACCCTAGTAGTGTGATTCA